>NC_135801.1:22807094-23122977 GCF_964213995.1 Mustelus asterias | reverse complement strand
GGTAGTTTTGCAAGGAAAATGTTTTTTCATCTCATCCAGCAAGTGGACGGCATGATGGCACAGTGGTTAGCACTGCTGCCTCACAGCGCCAGGCATTGGGTTCGATTCCCGGCTTGAGTCACTGTCTGTGTGGAGTTTGCACTTTCTCCCCATGTCTGCATGGGTTTCCTCCCAAAGATTCGCAGGTTAGGTGGATTGGCCATGCTAAATTCTCCCTCGGTGTACCCGAACAGGCACCGGAGTGTGGCGACAAGGGGATTTTCACAGCAACTTCATTACAGTGTTAATGTAAGCCCTACTTGTGACACTAAATAAATAAACTTTAAAAACAGGGACCTGGGTTCAATTCCAGCCTAGGGTGACTGTCTGAGTGGAGTTTACACATTCTTTCTGTGTCTGTGTGGGTTTCCTCCAGCTGCTCCAGTTTCCTCTCAGTGCAAAACTGTGCGGGTTAGGTGGATTGCCATGCTAAATTTTCCCTTAGTGTCAGGGGGATTAGCAGATAAATATGTGGGGTTATGGGGATAGCGTCTGGGTGGAATTGTTGTTGGTGCAGGCTCGATGGATCAAATGATCTCCTTCTGCACTGTAGGGATTCTATGATTTTATGAAGTAGGCAAACAGTTGTATGATGAGGTTTATGCATTGAACTTCCACAATACTCAGGGTCAGCCTTATTGGTGTATTGTTTTCAAATCTGGACACCATGCTTTAGCAAGGATGTGAAGGCTTTAGAGAGGGCACAGAAGAGATTTTCTCGTATGGTTCCAGGGAAGTAGGTTGAAATAACTCCTCAGAGACCAGTGTCTCATCACCAGATTCCCTTTATTTACAAAATCAATTCCACTCCTAAGAGTGCTTCAGGTACAAAGTCAGAATCTGGAGTGCCAGTGGACCTGACACTCCTCAATGTATATAGAGATGAGACTCTCTGATTGAGCAGTCAATCATTACCTGAATCAGGGAGCTCATACTCCAAGAGGCCCACCTCGAGGTGGAGGGATGTTGTAGGCTGCAAAGAGACATAGATAGGATGCAAAGCTGGGCTGAAAAATGGCAAATGGAGTTTAACCCTGATAAATGTGAGGTGATTCATTTTGGTAGGACTAATTTAAATGTGCATTACAGGGTCAAAGGTAGGGTTCTGAAGACTGTGGAGGAACAGAGAGATCTTGGGGTTCATATCCACAGATCTCTAAAGGTTGCCACTCAAGTGGATAGGGCTGTGAAGAAGGCCTATAGTGTGTTAGCTTTTATTAACAGGGGGTTGGAGTTTAAGAGCCGTGGGGTTATGCTGCAACTGTACAGGACCTTGGTGAGACCACATTTGGAGTATTGTGTGCAGTTCTGGTCACCTCACTATAGGAAGGATGTGGAAGCGCTGGAAAGAGTGCAGAGGAGATTTACCAGGATGCTGCCTGGTTTGGAGGGTAGGTCTTATGAGGAAAGGTTGCGGGAGCTAGGGCTGTTCTCTCTGGAGCGGAGGAGGCTGAGGGGAGACTTAATAGAGGTTTATAAAATGATGAAGGGGATAGATAGAGTGAACATTCAAAGACTATTTCCTCGGGTGGATGGAGCTATTACAAGGGAGCATAACTATAGGGTTCGTGGTGGGAGATACAGGAAGGATATCAGAGGTAGGTTCTTTACGCAGAGAGTGGTTGGGGTGTGGAATGGACTGCCTGCAGTGATAGTGGAGTCAGACACTTTAGGAACATTTAAGCGGTTATTGGATAGGCACATGGAGCACACCAGGATGATAGGGAGTGGGATAGCTTGATCTTGGTTTCAGATAAAGCTCGGCACAACATCGTGGGCCGAAGGGCCTGTTCTGTGCTGTACTGTTCTATGTTCTATAACACTACATTCTGCACTCTCTCTTTTCCTTCCCTATGAATGTTATGTTTTGTCTGTATAGCACGCAAGAAACAATACTTTTCACTGTATACTAATACATGTGACAATAATAAATCAAATCAAATCAAAATCCCTGCTGCAATCATTCTATGATTCTACTAAGACAACCTAGTTTTAGCTCCATAACACTGCCTGACTTTGACCTGTCTCAGCTTTTCTCCTGCTGCAACCTTCATTCATGTCTTTGTTATCTCTCGGCCTTACTATTCCAAAGCATGCCTGACTGGTTTCCACATTCCACCCATTGTAAACTTGAGGTCATCCGAAACTCTGCTGCCCATGTATTAACTCACACTAGGTTGCCTATCATCCCTGGGCTCACTGGTCCATTGGTCCCCAGACATTCAAACATTTTTAAAAATTCATTCATGGGGTGTGAGTGCCTTGTGGTAGTATTTATTGTCCATTGCTAATTGGTGACAAGATGGTTGAGTGACTCCTTCTGGAACTCCTGCAGCCCACAGTGCTGTTAGGGAGGGAATTCCAGGAATTTGATGCAGCAACAGTGATGCAGTTCCAAAGCAGTATTTTTTTTTGTCTTAATAAAAGCAAATTACTGCGGATGCTGGAATCTGAAACCAAAAGAGAAAATGCTGGAAAATCTCAGCAGGTTTTTTAAGCATCTGTAAGGAGAGAAAAGAGCTGACATTTCGAGTCCAGATGTCCCTTTGTCAAAGCTAAAAGGCGCAGAAAAGTGAGAGATATTTATACTGCAGGGTGAGGGAATGAAAGATGATTCATAGCCACAGAAACCAGGGAAACCAGTCCACATAGCTGTCCACAGAGAGTATAAAGGGTGTGAATGGCCAAAGGGCAGAGAAGCTAAAATTAAGATGTTGGGGGACAGGGGGGCTGGCGGGGTGCGGGGGGGGGGGGGGAGGCGTGGGAGTGGGGGGGTGGTGGTGGTGGTGCAGGGGTGGTGGGGTGGAAATGGATGGGACAGAGGTAAGATTTAGAAAAAGAGTAGCAAAGGGGGAGAAAAGGGAAGGGAAGGGACGTAAAGTAGGGGAAAAGAGTGGGAAGAAAAATGAAGAAAGACAAGACACAAATAAAAGGTAGTGAACAGTAAAAAAATAAAATAGAATGAAAACAAAGGGATCGAGGTAGGATAGAGCAAATCATCTGAAGTTGTTGAATTCGATCTTGAGACCGGAAGGCTGTAAAGTACCTAGCCGGAAGATGAGATGCTGTTCCTCCAGTTTGCGTTGAGCTTGCACTTGAGCAGGCCAATGACAGACATGTGGGCATGGGACCAGGATCGTGTGTTAAAATGGCAAGCAACCGGAAGGTCAGGGTCCTGGTTGCGCACAAACCGAAGGTGCTCAGCAAAGCACCTTATTCTTTTGTCTTGGCAGGGTCATCTGCTGTTATTGTTCATTTCGCTCAGGCTTGTCCAATCTTTTTGTGTGGGTGTCAAATTTCAAAATGTTTCTGACTCAAGGGCCTATCAGCAGCAGCAAACGCAGGAGGGGAACGGCCTGTGATGGGTTGAGAAACTCCATTCGGATTCAAAGTTCACTGTTTGACCGCCATTTTGAAAACTGGCTCTGGGGGGGATGGGGGTGTGGTAAACCACTGTTAAGCTCATTGCCTGTGTGTGAGTGACATGCCTGGACATGCCCCTGCCGGCCCTGCCTGAGACTCCTCCCCCCCTAGTCCAGGGATAAAGGTGATTGCTCCCAACCCCCCTGCCTCAGTCACTGGACCAGTTCATCAGCATGGGTGTGCTCCAAGTCTCTTGCGAATAAAAGCCTATTTGTTCTTGCATACAAACTAGTCTTTGCCTGATTGATAGTGCATCGGGGGGACGGCTGCATAGTGGGCTTTGTGGCCCAGCCCACAGGCCGTATGTTGGATAAGACTGTTCTAGGTTCAAAAGGTCTGTATGACTTTTCATTATGTCAGAGGCTATATACAAATCTAATTTGCTGCTGTGATTCTATGATTGAACTTTTTGAGGAGGTGACCTGGTGTGTCGACGAGGGTCGTGCAGTCGATGTAGCTTATATGGATTTCAGCAAAGCCTTTGACATGGTCCCACATGGGAGACTTGTAAAGAAGGTGATACAAGGTAATTTTCAAGACAGAGTAATTTGATAAAGTGGATTCAAAATTGGCTCAATTGTAGGAGGCAGAGGGTGATGACAGAAGGCTGCTTTAGTGACTGGAAGCCAGTGTCCGGTGGCGCACCACAGGGATCTGCGTTGGGCCCCCTATTATTCGTCATTTATATAAATGACATAGTTGACTACGTGGGGGGTAGGATTAGTAAGTTTACGGATGACCCAAAGATTAGACAGGTGGTTAACAGTGAGCAGTGAAGTGTCTTGGGCTACAAGAAGATATAGAAGGAATGGTCAAATGGGTAGATAAGTGGCAGATGGAATTTAACCCTGAAAAATGTGAGGTGATACACTTTGGAAGGAGTAATTTGACAAGAAAGTATTAAATGAATGGTCGGACACCAGAAAGATCTGTGGAACAAAAGGAACTTGGCGTGTTCGTCCACAGATCTCTGAAAGCGGAAGGGCATGTTAGTAAGGTGGTGAAAAAGGCATATGGAACACTTGCCTTTATCAATCGAGGCACAGATTACAAAAGCAGGGAAGTCATGTTGGAGTTGTATAGAACTTTGGTGAGGCCACAGCTAGAATACTGTGTGCAGCTCTGGTCGCCACATTATCGGAAGGATGTGATTGCACTGGATGGGGTGCAAAGGAGATTCACCAGGATGCTGCCTGGGATGGAACATTTAAGTTATGAAGAATGGTTGGATAGGATTTGGTTATTTTCATTGCAGCAGAGAAGACTGAACGGTGACCTGATCAAGGTGTACAAAATTATGAGAGACATGGACAGAGTGGATAAGGAGCAGCTATTCCCCTTAGTTGAATGGTCAGTCACGGGGGGACATAGGTTCAAGGTAAGAGGCAGGGGGTTTAGGGGGATGTGAGAAAAAGCTTTTTTACCCAGAGGGTGGTGACGGTCTGGAATGCGCTGCCTGGGAGGGTGGTGGAGGTGGGTTGCCTCATGTTCTTTAAAAAGTATCTGGATGAGCACTTGGCACATCAGACATTCAGGGCTATGGGCCAAGGGCTGGCAGATGGGGTTAGGTGGGAGTTCAGGTGTTTCTAATGTGTCAGTGCAGACTTGACGGGCTGAAGGGCCTCTTCTTCACTGTATGATTCGATGATTCTATGAAATATCAACATATATACAATGTTCAATGATATCTCTGCACCCTCGGTGAACTATCCACCTTCCAGGCATTTAAACACTGGTCATCGTGCAGTGAATATCACAGATATGTGGTCACAGGAAATGTGGAGAAATAGGGAAGGATCTTTTGGCCGCACTTGCTGCAAGGCCGGAAATTCCCACCCGAGGTCAACTGACTTTTGAATGGTCCACCCTCGCCTGCTACGATTCCCATTTTGGGCGGGATGGGAAAATTCCGCCCATTAAGTTCCCTGGCTTCATTTGAAAGTACATTGGTTGTGATGTGGCTTGGATACCTGTGCTAGAACACACTTGTCACCCGATGTATAAATTATTTGGAAAAAGCACAAGGACAATGACATTAATGTTTTCTGATGACAACAAATTAGATACGTGGAAATAACATGAAGAAGAATGGAAGAGTTTACAGGAGAACGTGAACTGGACAGCAGAGAGGGGTAGGTAAGTGAGGATGTTCAGAAAAAAACTATGTAGTAACATTTTTCAAAAAGGCTCATGAAAGAGAGTAAGATTCGTGAAGGAACTATCAGGACAAATACAAGAATGCCAAATTTTAAATGACCATGACAATTCATACTGCAGAAACATACTGCAAGTCAACTCTAATTGGTAAAAACATTGCCATGGAGAAGCAAGGGGAAGCTCTTGGCTCCCCATGCTCCTCGGTAATACAAAGGTGCAAGGGTTAAACATATTCTTCTTGTTTGCATAGTAGAAACATGAAACTGTTTGCTGAACCAGTTGTTCATATTTTTCAGCTACTTTCCACAGAGCAATAGAGCGGTATTGGTGGGAAGTGGGAAGTATAGATAGAGTCAATGGATGGGTCACTGGTTTGAGTGATGGACTGGGCTACGTTCACAACCCTTTGTAGTTTCTTGCAGTCTTGGTCAGAGCAGGATCCATACCAAGCTGTGATACATCCGGAAAGGATGCTTTCTATGGTGCATCTATAAAAGTTGGTGAGAGTCGCAGCGGACATGCCAAATTTCCTTTGCCTCTTGAGAAAGGTACTTACTGAACAGTCCTGACTATGCTAAACCTACAGTAGCAATCAATTTAAGATAATCAGTCAAACTGGTAACATGGTTCATTTACATTTTCTTTAAGTGACATACATTCACACACAAGGACCCGTTCTTTGCAAAGAAAGGAATATGTTCAAGACTTTTGCTGTTTTTGAATTTTGAGGGATCTTGAGGGGCCTATGGTTCTCCGTTGCTTCCCCCATGACAACACCTTGGCCAAATTGGAGTCAACTGTACCAACCAATCAACACCCTTTTCTCCTGTAATGTAAATTGTTGTGATTGTTTGAAATGTGGCATTCTTGCATTTATCCTGATGAGTGCAAGTCAATAAGCTTCAGCAACATGTCCTTCTTTTCAGCAGTATCTAGAAGTGTGAATATGTAGATGCTTAAAACCAAGGAGGCAGGTAGAAAATGCCATACAAAAGGGGAATGACATTATTGGCAATATACATCAAAACATTTGCTGGGCTTTCTTTGGAATTTCCCTTGCTTTGGTATCAGAACTCTGGCAAACAGTTTACTCACGAAGCTCCTGGCAGTGGAGCAGGGACAGCCCTGAGAAGACTCCTGCCATCAGATATAAACACAAAGAAGAGATTTAATTTGTTAAAGATGTTGGTTGTGTCACAGCTGGAATACTGCAGGAAAAGCAGGGAAATGGGATTAAAATGGATAGCTTGAGTTGAAGAATGGGATCAATACAGAGGTGATCAGACAATTAACTTCCTATTGTAATCTAAATTCCATGATTCAATGAAATCTGTAGGTCATTACAAAAGACAATGCGAGAGGACATTTTTCTTCATCAGAGATTATGAAACCTCGGGCAGGAATTTCCAGTCTCGCCCAAGCGAGGCCATAAAATCCTGCCCTCTGTGAGAGGAAGGTAATAGTTATGGACAACTTCTTAGCTGTTCCCAGACAGACTGTGGTGTAGGTACACCCACAGTGCTGATGGGGAGGGAGTTCCAGGATTTTGACTCAGTGACAGCGAAGAAACAGTGATATATTTCCAATGCAGAGTGATGAGTGATTTGGAGGGGATTTTCCAGGTGCTGGTGTTCTAATATGTCTGCTGCCCTTATCCTTCTCGATGGTAGTGGTTGTGGCGTTGGAAGGTTCTGCCTAAGGAGCTCTGGTGTATTCCTGCAGTGTAGATGGTACCCACTGCTGTTACTTTGCGTCAGTGGTGGAGGGAGTGGATGTTCGTGGATGGGGTGCCAATCAAGCAGGCTGCTTTGCTCTTGGTGGTGTTGAGCTTCTTGAGTGTTGTTGGAGCTACACTAATCCAGGCAAGTGGAGAGTATTCTATATACACTCCTGACTTGTGCCATGTAGATGGTGGGCAGACTTTGAGAATTCAGGAGGGAGTTACCACAGGATTCCTAATCTCGTGTCGTTAAAGTATTTATATAGCTAATCCAATTCATTTTCTGGTCATTACTAGCCCTCAGCATTTTAATATTGGGAGTTCAGTGATGGTAATGCCATGTAATGTCAAGGGGCAATGGTTAGATCCTCTCTTGTTGAAGATGGTCATTGCTTGGCACTTGTGTGACATGAATGTTACTTGCCACTTGTCAGTCCTAGCCTGGATATTGTCCAAGTCTTGTTACGTTTGGACATGGACTACTTTGCTATCTGATGTGGCGTGCATGGTGCTGAACATTATGCAGTCATCAGGGAACATCCCCACTTCTGACCTTATGATGGCAGGAAGGTCATTGATGGAACAGCTGAAGATGGTTGGTGATGCGATACTGCATGCCAATTGACTGCTGGTTTTGATTGCATAAGAACACTGACTTCAAGATCATTGGATGTGGAGGCTTTCAGAAATTCTGAGGATGTGTGGATGCTTAATAAATGTGCTCCCTTTCATTGTACCTTCCTTCCGAGGGAAGGTTCTGCAACAGTTCCACACCTTCCAGTATATGAAGCAAATAGATGATGAGGGGTTTCATGAAATAATTTATAGCCAATAACTAAGCAGACCTGATAACTCTCAAAAGTCAAAGTCATAAATGAATTATCGGTAGTGCTGAGTGAGTTATAAATCATGTGTCACAGCCATCATTGGTATTCTGTCTATAGCGCATTGAAATTATAATTAAAATAATATTTCAACATAAATATTTCATTTTAAATTAGGCTTCAATATTAGCTTTCATTGATGTAGAAGAATACCCAAAGTTAAAGAAGTGCAGATATATTGAAGGAATATGGGCCTGGGGGAGAATAAAGAGATATAGATGGATAGGGCCATACAGGGGTTTGAAAACAAGGATGATGGATTTAAACTCAAGGAGGATGAACCAGGAGTTCACTATTTTGACCCCAAGAGGACATTCCAACCACATATTTGAACTATCCGCCGCCTATTTCCACCTCTATAATACCTTCTGAATTCATCTCTGCATCAACTCATTTGCTGCTAAAATGCTCATCCATGTCTTTGTCACCCCTAGACTTTACTATTCCAACACATTCCATGGACTCCCTACAGTGCAGAAAAAGGCCATTCGGCCCATTGAGTCTGCACCGACTCTCCGAAAGAGCATCCGACCCAGGCCTCTTCTCTGCTCTATTCCTGTAACCCCGTACATTTACCATGGCTAATCTAGCTAACCTACACATCTTTGGACACTAAGGGGTCATTTATCATGGCCAATTCACCCAACCTGCGCATCTTTGTCAGTAGAAGGAAACTGGAGCACCCGGATGGAACCCATGGAGACACAGGGAGAATGTCAAACTCCAAAGCAGGAATCAAATTCGAGTCCCTGGCACTGTAAGGTAGCAGTGCTAGCCATTGTGTCACCATGCCACCCATTCCTGGCCAGCTTCCTGAATGCATATCCGGGGTACCACAATATTCCTGTATTGCAGCCAGGTGTCGAGCAACAATATATCAGTTCACCCGCCACATGGATGAAGCTCCAGCATTCTCAGTCTGAAAATGTGATTGTTTTGAACCTGCGGGAGCAAGCAGACGTAACAGCTGCACTGGAAGCTGACGGATTTGTCAAGAGACGTTCCATTGTAATGGTTTCAACCACATTGCTGATGGAGTTAAACACACACCCCACATGGGAAATAACAGGGTGGAATTCATAGAATCATTGAATCCCTACAGTGCGGAAGGAGGCCATTCAGCCCATCCAGTCTGCACCGACCACGATCCCACTGTGGAAGTTAGGTTACAAACAATTGTGAAAATTAAAGTTCCATAATTGACAGAAAAACTCTGTCAATTAATGGAAAATGATTATTAGCCAAACACGGCCTTCAGTCAGGTCTTCAGTAAGGCCAACACTCAGGATACTCAGGATAAGCGAGTATATCTAAAATGTTGTTCCATAAACACTGCATTCTGGGCTAGGACAACAGGATGAAAACAAAGAACAAGTTACCATGACAATTGCCAAATAGCAAGAGATGGGGACACATTATGCTAAAGAAGGATTGGTTTTCCATTGGATAAGAAAGGGCAAAAGGCTATGCTATGATTGGTGGATATGTGAAAGATGTGAAAAATCTCTTGTTCCTGATTGGCTGTAATTGACCATAATTGCTGAGCTGTTTCTCTGCAACCTCAGAACTGCTCCAGCCATCCTGTGTTGGCCAGAGAGAGTTCTTCCTGAACAAAAGGAATTAAAGACCTTGCATTGGATGCATGGTATCCAGCGCTGTTTGTGTAAAGAGTCGACTGAGTGCCCTTAGGTTGCTGTTACCCAGAGAACTCTGACGCCACCCAGGCCCTATTCCCGTAACCCCACATATTTATCCTGCTAATCCCCCTGATACTAGGGTGGGCCAATCAACCTAACCCGCACGTCTTTCGGACTATGGGAGGAAACAGGAGCACCTGGAGGAAACCCACGCAGACACGGGAAGAAAGTGCAAACTCCACACGACAGTGACCTGAGGCCAGAATTGAACCCAGGTCTCTGGCGCTGTGAGGCAACAGTGCTAACAGTGCCAACCAAAAAAGTTCCTCAGCGGGAAAACAGCTGAGATTTCTGTCGGATGGCTTGAGGCGATTCAGTTCGAACCACACTTCGAAATGTTTTTGGAATCTGGGGGGATTCTCACTGTATTCTTCCACAGAACTTTTTTTGGAGTGGGGATCTAAAGGCGATGGCAAGACTCACTCCTCAGAAGCTCAGAAGTAAGTTGAAGGATCCCCTGCCAGTGATGAATGCCAGGGCAATGCCAGAGTAATGTCCAGTCACGTTCTGACCAGATGGAGCTCTGAACTCCTCCCCCCAGTATGGCCATCATGACTCATCTCCATTTGTGGAAACCAACGGTGTTTCACGACGGGTTCCTGCTGCCCCCAAGGGTCAGAGAATTACAGGAGCCCAGAGAATCTGGCTCCAAACCCACCCTGCATATTTCATTGATTATTTCAATATGCTAATCTGGCTCCCCATTGGGTGTGAACAAGATTATGTTGAGATGGGGGGTCTGGGAGAATCCCAGAGAAGATTCTCCCTGGCGCCAAACGCGATATGCCACCCCTCACACACACAGTCTGCGCATCAGCACACGGGGTCAGAGACCACCGGCCATGGTCTCCATGTTCTGCACAAAGCCTTGTGTCAAATAGACATTGCTGCGTTCTGCCACATTGTGCGCATGTTCCCCATCAAGATGCCCAGTTTGTCATGAATGTTTTGATGTATGTCCATGGACCTTCTTTAGTTGCCTGGTCCACTGAAGTCTAAATCTAAATCCTCGAGAGTGGATGCGATCTTGCCCTCCAGTGAACTGGCAGCTCTGTTGTATCATCCCTCTGTCCCAGCTCTAGCTCCTGCTCACTTGTCCCAGGTGAGTCACCATATTCAGCACCCTTTCCTGGCCTAACCTCAAAAGTATGCATTCTGTCAGCATCTCAGTTGGATGTTATGAGAGTTAGATCAAGTTACACTGCATCTGCAGGGCCACCCTGTTCAACTTCCTCCACTAGTTGATTCGATTCCATGTTCTGAGGAACTGAAAGGAGATAAAGACAAGTGTTATGTTGTAGTGTCAGGGAGCGTAGAGAGGATGAATTATGCATTGGAAGCTTGTCTTGTGGATTGCAGAGCGCAAGGGAAAAGTCAGAAGAGACAAGGAGCATTAGGTATAAAGAAACCCCGCTGAGTACATCCTTCAGTGTTCCCATGGCTGCTGGTTCAGTCTCTTCAATGAGGGAAAGGGTATATTGAGCAGCCCCTCTCCTGGAAATCTGATTTTTGGTGCTTTGTGCAACCCTACCCTGCGAGAAAGAGGGAAATGTGTTAATGAGTCTTGCCAGATAGTTGACAAATACAGCTTTCATGATTGAACAGTTGCCAGCGTTCCGATGTGAGTTGTGAGCTGCAGCTGGATAATAGTGAGGATGATGTGAAGAATATTAAATATGATTGTAGCAGATTACAGGATGCTTGGGGAAGGGGATTAGGGTGTTGTAATTAATGTAGATGTGAGCAGTGCAGTGATTTTGAGAAAACGTTTGGACAATGTTATAGGGTGGCACGGTGGTTAGTACTGCTGCCTCACAATGCCAGGAGTCCGGTTTCAATTCCAGCCTCGGATCACTGTCTGTGTGGAGTTTGCACATTCTCCCCGTGGCTCTGTAGGTTACCTCCGGGTGCTCTGGTTTCCAACCACATGCCAAAGATATGCAGGTTAGGTTGATTGGCCATGCTAAATTGACTCTAGTGTCAGGGGGACCAGCAGGGTGAATATGAGGGGTTATGGGAATAGGGCCTGGGTGGGATTATGGTCGGTGCAGACTCGATGGGCCGATTGGCCTCCTTCTACACTGTAGGGACTCTATGATTCTATGCTCATACCTTGACAGCTCTCGGAGGTGCTGGCTGCCACCAAGTGACCTGGATCCTTGTGGTAAATGACCTTCCCATTCCATATGCAAACAATGATCTGAATGAGTGGCAGATGCACATCTTGTGTCAGTGCGGTGGGAGGGAGCATCGGATAGTTACACCCAAAATTGGTGCCTAACTATGATTTTGTATCCAGAAATCAGACATAACACACACCAATCTCTGTCCCAAAGTACTTGTTTGTTTTCCCCATAATCAAGCATCGATTCTTTCCATTTCTTTTGTCACTCCCTCCTCCCCTCTCCATAAACAAGAGGCCTTGTTGCACAGTGGTAGCACCCTTACTGCGGAACCAGAAGCTTCCGCTCAAGTCTAATGCCAGGACCTGTTGGCCATGGTTCAATGTGGTTCAACAGGCTGATAATCAACTGGGAATTCCTTCTTCTACTCCCCAACCTCCCAACAATTTCCCAAAGGATAAAAAGCAGTATGGGTGTGCAGATATGCTAACAACCGCTCCCCACCTCAGTTGACAACACGCCCTTCCTACATTAGCTTGGAAATCATAGAATCCTTACAGTGTAAAAGAGGTCATTCGGCCCATTGAGTCTGCACTGATTCTCTGACAGAGTATCTTACCCAGCCCCTCTCTTCCGTTCTCCCCTTGTAACCCCACACATTAATCATGGCTAATCCATCCAACCTTGACATCTTGGGACACTAAGGGGCAAATATCATGGCCAATCCACCTAACCAGCACATCTTTGGAGTGTGGGAGAAAACCGGAGCATCTGGAGGAAACACACGCACACATGGGATGAATGTGCAAACTCCACACAGATAGTCACCCAAGGCTGGAATCAATCCCAAGCCCTTGGCACTGTGAGGCAGCAGTGCTTACCACTGTGACACTGTGGTTCAGATTTCCCTTCATATGCTTCAATACATTTCTCTTTTAGCTTATAGTTTCCTCAAAAATAAGTACTTCTAATTGTAAAAGCAGTAAGTATACACTCTCCTTCAGATGTACGATATACAAATATCGTACCTACCAACTCAGCAATAGTTTACACATATAATTCCATTTGATCGCAGTGAGGTTGAATGAAACACTTCAACTGAAAGCCATAATCACAAGTGTGAAAATTGAGCAGCAAGCACAATCCTGCTCGCTATCAATTCCATCCTGTAAAAAGCACATAGCTAACTGTGCCTGGCATGTTTCTTACTGAAACCGTACCGTTTGTGGACTGAAGAACCGCAGACTCCAATTTTTCCTATTGCGACCTTCAAATAACATTCTCAGATTGATCATCATGAAGTATTTGTTTACACAGTAGGTTTGAGACTGTTTTTTTCTTATCCCGAGGTGCAGCACTCTGCTAATTATGGAGTTTGCATGTGTTAAATATCTATCAATGATCTACCTCCCCGGTGTCTAGCCAAATCAGAATCCTGCTGTTATATCTGGGGAGTGACTTGAATGTCTCCAGGGCAGAATATTAAAACAAAACAGCTCTATTCCTTTGATCCAATCTTTAACTCCCACTCATCTTGTCTCTATTTTAATGATGCTATGATCAGTGTTTTCCTAAACATTCCTCTTTTGCAACCCTGCTGTATTGAAATCAAAGACCCATTGTGCAATCTCCAACTGATTCTTCTCCACAAGCCTCCCATCTATTGACTCTGTCTCCACTTCCCACTGCCGCGGGAAAGCAACCAGCATAATCAAGGACCCCACACAGCCCGGACATACTCTCTTCCACCTAATTCCATCGAGAAAAAGAGACAGAAGTCTGAGATCATGTACCAACCGACTCACGAACAGTTTCTTCCCTGCTGCTATCAGACTTTTGAATGGATCTATCTTATATTAAGCTGATCTTTCTTTACACCCTAGCTATTACTGTAACGCTACATTCTGCACTCTCTCCTTTCCTTCTATATGGACGGTATGCTTTGTCTGTATAGCGCGCAAGAAACAATACTTTTCACTGTATACCAATACATGTGACAATAATAAATCAAATCAAAATTGTCAATCCCTTTACATCTCTCATTCTATGCCACTCTTAAGATAGTCAGACCTTTAAACCCCAGCAATTTAACTTCTCTTGTACTCTGTGATGTTAGTGTACCTTTAAGAGAGTTTTTTAAAATCATGTTCTCTGTAGCTCACATTCTTAGCTGATGTCATTGTTGTTGAGCTGTCTATGAGCAGTCCTTTTATTGCTCCTTCAGTGGTTTAAACGGGGGTTTGTTTATTTTTGCTTTGAGAATTAGTTTTATGATCCTGCATTGTCAGGAGGCAGAATGTTTGCAGGTCAGGTGACAGGAGCTCTTTTTCAGTTCTGAGCTGCAGGTTTTAGTTTAGAAGGGAGTGGACATTTTGATTTGATTTGATTTATCATCGTCACATGTATTAACATACAGTGAAAAGTATTGTTTCTTGCGCACTGTACAGACAAAGCATACCGTTCACAGAGAAGGAAAGGAGAGGGTGTAGAATGTAGTGTTACAGTCATAGCTAGGGTGTCCAGAAAGGTCAACTTAATGCGAGGTAGGTCCATTCAAAAGTCTGACTGCAGCAGGGAAGATGCTATTCTTGAGTCGGTTGGTACGTGACCTCAGACGTTTATATCTTTTTCTCAATGGAAGAAGGTGGAAGAGAGAGTGTCCAGGGTGGGTGGGTTCATTAGACTAAGCGTGACATCCTTAGACATGGGGAGATCAGACTGAAAGCAGTCTTTCTGTCTCTCCCTCTCTCTCTCTCTGGTTTTGGAAAATTCTGCTGATTAGCTGAAAGCCTTCCTGGAGTAGAGAACCCGCTGCTGGTGGCTTGACCTGGTGCTCTGGGAAGCTGTTCTGACTTTAAACTGTTCTGAGTGTTTCAAGAGAACTGCAGTATTCATCCAAAGGATTCAGTTCCAGTATCACGTGAGTATTAGTCATTGATGTGTTAAACCTGTGGAATGGTTTTATCTAAAGGAATCTTTTGTTTCACTGGAACATCTTCAATATATTTGTTAAGGGTTATACATTATTGTGGTTGTTTTGTTTTTGGTTGTAATTGATAAAAGTTATTGCTCACTTTCTTTCCAGACAGGTTAACTATATTCCTAAATAAACTTTGTTTGATAAAAGCTCCCTGGTGGGTCATTTGAATCATACCTGAAGTGAAACATCTCATGCTTATCCTAGCCAATATCAAGGTGCAAAATTTATGATCCAAACGGGCTTCATAAAACACTGTGGAGTTGTTGACCTGAACCATAATACTCAGTTCGACCTTGCACTATTGCACTTCATCTTAGCTTCCTGATTTTAAAACAATGCTCTGATCCTTCTTAAGTTGCCTTCTTCTTTGTTTGTTTTCTTACACACCTTTAAGTTATATTGATGTCGAATTTACCAGTTATATTTCAGCTTATTACAGAATATAAATTGGACTGATGAATTTAAAATTCTAATCTCTGTGTTCAAATCCCCCTCCTACCCCACCATCACTACCCCCCCCCCCCCACTCCTCACCCCCCAGCAAAGCTTTATCCCTCCCCCGATCTCTGTGATCTCCTCCTGAAGTACAACTCCTTCAAGAACTTTGAACTCCTTCACAAAAAATGACTATGAAACCATTGTCGATTTGTCGGAAAAAACGATCTGGTTCACTCATGTCCTTCAGGGAAGGATATCTGCCGTCCTTATTTGGTCTGGCTGCCATATGACTCACAGACCTACAGCAATGTGGTTGATTCTCAATTGCCCTCTGAAATGGAGTCTGATGATGCAGCTGTATAGAACGCTGTATAGAACGCTGGTTAGGCCACATTTGGAGTACTGCGTCCAGTTCTGGTCGCCGCACTACCAGAAGGACGTGGAGGCATTGGAGAGAGTGCAGAGAAGGCTTACCAGGATGTTGCCTGGTATGGAGGGTCTTAGCTATGAGGAGAGATTGGGTAGACTGGGGTTGTTCTCCTTGGAAAGACGGAGAATGAGGGGAGATCTAATAGAGGTATACAAGATTATGAAGGGTATAGATAGGGTGAACAGTGGGAAGCTTTTTCCCAGGTCGGAGGTGACGATCACGAGGGGTCATGGGCTCAAGCTGAGAGGGGCGAAGTATAACTCAGACATCAGAGGGACGTTTTTTACACAGAGGGTGGTGGGGGCCTGGAATGCGCTGCCAAGTAGGGTGGTGGAGGCAGGCACGCTGACATCGTTTAAGACTTACCTGGATAGTCACATGAGCAGCCTGGGAATGGAGGGATACAAACGATTGGTCTAGTTGGACCAAGGAGCGGCACAGGCTTGGAGGGCCGAAGGGCCTGTTTCCTGTGCTGTACTGTTCTTTGTTCTTTGTTCTTTGTTCTTTGTCTAGCAAGTTATTAAAAAAGGCAGCTCACCACCACCTTCTCAAGGGCAACTAGGGATGGGCAATAAATGCTGGCTGACGAACGATGTCCATGTCCCATGAATGAATTTTTAAAAACTGGGCTCTTGATCATCCCAGATTTCCTTCCCACCACCACAGGTGGCCTTTAGCTGCGTAGGTCCTATGTGTCGAAATTCCCTCCTCAATCCACCCTGCCTCTCAACACCTCACTTCCCCTTTAGAACGCTCATTAAATCCTACTTCTTTCACCAAGCTTTTGGTCACCTTGTCCTGATGTATTTTTATCTTGTTCAACATCAAATTTTGCTCCTATGAAAGACTTTGGGCCTTTTTACTACACTTAAACGCGCAACATAAATATATGTTGTTATTAATGAAAATAGTTCATTTCGGTCCAAATAAAAATATTTTAATCTTGTAGCCATATTAATAATGTTACAATTGGCATCTGATCCTGATGCCATCTTAAATCCTTAAGATCTTGTTTTGCGGATAACTAGGATGAGACATGGTTTGATATAGAATCATAGAATCCCTACAGTACAGAAGGAGGCCATTCAGCCCTTCGAATCTGCACTGACAACAATCCCACCCAGGCCCTATCCTCGCAACGCCACGTGTTTACCCGACTAATCCCCCTGACACTAAGGGTCAATTTAGCATGGCCAATCAACCTAACCCGCACATCTTTGGACTGTGAGAGGAAACCGGAGCATCCGGAGGAAAACCATGCAGACACGGGGAGAATGTGCAAACTCCACGAGATAGTCACCCGAGGCCAGAATCAATCCTGGGTCCCTGGCGCTGTGAGGTAGCAGTGCTAACCACTATGCCACCCTAAACATGTGCAGATGAATCAGATGTTCTCACAATTTATTTCCTTCACAGGAAATTCTTCTTGGATTTTCCCCAAACTAAAACATGAGTTTTTAAAAGTCTTTATGCTACCCCTCAATCTGAATTCAATAGCATCAAATTATTTCTCTGCACAGACATTCAATTTAGATCCACTCTATTTAAAATCCAAAACTTACCTCCCGTCAATAAATAACCAAGACAACCTAAAATGTAGATGATTTACTGCCCAAGCTAAAAGCCAATAAAATTGGAGTTAAATCAGCACAATGTTGGTATAAATAAAGGAACAAGAGTGTAAACCTACAGCTCATTGCTGTTTAGAAATTAATCTCACTCCGTTTGGTACTGTGCCAAATCAAGCACTACATATACTTAAAATGAGAGACCAACATGAGAAAAACCTTTGGTTTTGTTAAGACGATGAATGATATTTGAAAGTGTGAAACAAACCAGTCTAGATAGGTATGACTCCAGCCAGTGGAGAGTCTTCAACCTGATTCCCCTTGACTTCAATTTTGTAAGAGTTCTTAGATGGCACATTCAATCAAATGTTGCCTTGATGTCAAGGGCACTCGCTCTCACCTCATCTAAGTTTAAGTTAATTTATTAATGTCATATGTAGGCTTACATTAACACTGCAATGAAGTTACTGTGAAAATTTGACGTCTGTTTGGGGACACTGAGGGAGAATTTAGCATGGCCAATGCACCTACTTGCATGTCTCTCGGACTGTGGGAGCAAACTGGAGTACCTGGAGGAATCCCATGCAGACATGGGGAGAATGGGCAGACTCAGCAAAGACAGTGACCCAAGCCGGAAATTGAACCTGGATCCCTGGCGCTGTGAGGCAACAGTGCTAACCACTGTGCCACCATGCTGTCCACCTCACTTCACCTCTGATATTCAGTTCTTGGCAACATTTTTGGATTAAGGTTGTAATGGGGTAATGAGCCAAGTGGTCCCCGGTGGAACTCAAGTTGAGATTCACTGGTGATTGAGAGTAGATTGGTGGGGTGAAAATTGGCTGGATTGGATTAATCCTGCTTTTTATGGACTGGCCTTACCTGAGCAATTTTCTACTTTGGTCAGTGTTGTAGCTGCACTTTAATAGTTTGGCTCGAGGCATGGGTAATTCTCAAGCGCAGGTCTTCTGCACAACAGCCCAAATGTTTTCAGGCCCATAACCTTTACTGTCTCAGTCACAATTTGATATCACTTGAGTGAAACTAATTGGCTGAAGGCTGGCATCTGTGATGGTGGACACTTCTGGAGGAAGCCATAGTGGACCCTCTATGTAGCATTTCTGGCTGAATATGGTTGCAAATGCTTCAGCCTTGTCTTTCACACTTACTTGTTTCCAAATTATACATTAGTATACAGTGAAAAATATTGTTTCTTGTACGTTAAGCAGACAAAGCATACCGTACATAGAGAAGGAAAGGAGCGGGTGCAGAATGTAGTGTTCGAGTCATAGCTATGGTGCAGAGAAAGGTCAACTTAACACAAGGTAGGTCCATTCAAGAGTCTGATGGCAGCAGGGAAGAAGCTGTTTTTGAGATTGACCAGAGATATCAATGGACTGTTACGTGCTTTAACATACTGGGTTCTGTGAGGCATATTTTCTGAAAGATTTACATGATGTATCATTGCCCTACCTGTTGGAAGTGTATTAATATGTCAAGGTAATGCTATGGAATGGATAATTATGCAACTCATACACACTATACCTTGTATCTGGGCACATCACAGCATGCTTCAAAGCCAAAGTTGCAAATATAAATTTTCTTCGAATTTAATGAATTTCTTTTCATAATAACTGGAGCGTATAAGCAATTGTATCTGAAATGTCATTGTTAACCCTACCCAATCATGACCTTTCTGCTGTCCATGGTGATGCATCAGAAGAGCCAAGAGTTGGCATTGTACCAGGACACGAAGATGTCAAAATGAATAGATGTTGAAAATGATGCCATGACGATTGATGGGAATAGGTACAAACCTGAGGAAAAGCACAGCATTCAAAGGACTGCGCCACTGACAGTTACAGGAGACCTTGGGGAGGGGTGAAGCAGATGTTTCGGCATGAATGCCAGCTGCAACCATCTATTTTTCATTAAAAGTATATTTTAAGCAAATTAAATAATTCTTCCCTTAGATTGTCTTTTTAGTTTGGTACATAAGGGAGGGGAAGAGGATTCTGGGCTCAGAATTGCTGTGGTTACCCCTGGGTGTTAAACAGGGCACAGAGCAGATCAATCTAGCAGTGAAGCAGCCTTAGCTGCACAGCCGTTGGTCCCACACCTCTTAAATATGTGGGGGCCATTTTTTTTCAACGTCATGACAAGACACCTAAATAAGATAATAAGTCCCTTGAATATGTAAATTAATGGCCTAACACCTATAAGAAGTAAGCTGCAAATGAGTGAAGCAATCACTCAGCTTACCCATTAAAGTTTCCTCAAGTGGTTTTGTTTTAATTTTAACAAAAATAAATCTTTCAGCCAGGCAGAAACGCTTAGCCTGGCTCTTGTCAATTGCCCTCTGTGGCCTGGTCCAATCCTTATCCCAGAACTTATCAGAGGACATCTGTCAGAGACCTCAAGCGACCAGAGGACTTCAAATCTCTCTGGCAAGTGCACACAGCTAGTGCAGTACAAAGTCTTTAGATTGAAATCTACCCCTTCTATTTTTTTCAGCTGAATCCTTTGAAGAAATGTTTTATTCTCTGCACAGCCAGGACTAGAAGATGACCACATCATGTATGAGGTCTAGTATGGACTAATAAAGGACCATGAGGTAAGTGGGAGTAAACTAACTGGAACTGTTTATTAACAGGTTGCATCTCTCGCAGAGTCAGCACAAGACTGGCTTGGCAAGCTCCACCCACGATGGAGCTTGTTTCCCAGGTTACCTGATCCATTCTCTTAAAGGGGCACGCCCCCAGCAAACATAGCAGACACCTGCGTAATCATGCAGAAGAACAAAAGGAATTCCATGGAAGGTCATTTTATAGAGAGAAAGAAAGACTTGCGTTTATATTGCTCATTTCACAACATTCCAAAGCCTTTTGCAGTAAATGAGGCAGTGGTGTAGTGGTATTGTCACTGGGCTATTCATCTAGAGATCCAGGGTAATGCTCTCAGGACCCAGGTTCAAATCCCACCATGGCAGGTGGTGGCATTTGAATTCAATAACAAAAATTGGAATTAAAAGTCTAATGATGATCATTCGACCATTGACCGTGAAAACCCATTTGGTTCACTAATGCCCCTTTAGGGAAGGAAGTCTGCCGTCCTTACCTGCTCTGACTTACATGTGACTCCAGATCCACAGCAATGTGGTTGAATCTTAAAGTCCTCAGGGATGGCCAATAAATGATGGGCCAGCTACCGATGCCCATATCCCATGAATGGGTAAAGAGTAGTCATTTCAGATTTTGATGCCAGAAAACTAACAGTTAATTTATGCAAAGCAGGCTCCCACAAACAACAATGTGAAGATAACCAGCTAATCCTTTTTTCAGTCATGTTGAGGCATAAATACTGGGGATAACTTCCTGAAAATAGGAAATGGGAGCTCTTCTATCCACTTGAGAGAACAGATGGTGCCTTGACTTAACATCTCAACTGAAAGATGGCACATCTCTGCCAGTTCAGGGTTCCCTCAGTGCTACGCTGGAGTGCTGACCTAGATTTTTGTGCTCACGTTTCGAGAATGGGATTGGAATCAACAATTTCTTGGCTCAAAGACAAGGATGCCAGTGCCAAGTGTCACACTGTTAAGAGTAATGGAGCTAGAAATGTTCAAGCCTCAGACTAGGGTGTCAACACTTATAGGGAGATAGGGAGGGTGCAGAAGAAGCAAGGGAGGGTTGCAGTTGCCTGGCCAAGCTTGATAGCAGGATTTTATTTTCACTTACAGGTAGATGCATTTTTCAACAGCCAAATTGAGAGGGAAAGCCAGTGGTAGAAGATTGCAACATCTTTGGATGGTCCTCGGCAACTCAGGATAAGCAGAGGGATAAGGTTGACAACCAGGAGTGGTGTTAGGGAGAGAGAGACCTTAAAGTTTATTTATTCGTCACAAGTAGGCTTACATTAACACTGCAATGAAGTTACTGCGAAAATCCCCTAGTTGCCACACTCCGGCAACTGCCCGGGTACACTGAGGGAGAATTTAGCATGGCCAATACATCTAACCAGCACGTCTTTTGGACTGTCGGAGGAAACCGGCAGTTTACTGTTGGTTTATCTTGTGTGCCTGTTATGATGAGTGCAAGAGGAAAATTTTGACAGCATGTCTCTTTCCAGCAAGACTCAAGTTCTGAACTACCAAATGATTATTTGAATGACTATTCAAATGGATCTTAAAGGGAAGAGAGTTTGTGAGAAAAGACAGAAGTGGAAAAAATAATCCTTTGCGCTTAACGATTATTTCCCTCACTCTGGATTTGCAGTCATTATATCTGTATAGTCATTGTTATTGAATGGCATAGGCATCTTCAAACACTTTTCCATTAACAACTGAAGCTTCTTTACAATAACTCCTCTTGAAGGTTTTCTACTAATTCAACTTGTCCTCCTTTCTGAAAGCGATGTTTGTCGAGCATAAAGCTGCAATCTATTCAGCCGTAAAGAGAACATCAGAGCAGCTACAGGGCTGATAATGCAATTGTGGCAATTGGATGACTACCCCATGGACACCATAAGTGCTAGCATTGACTATACTCTATAATGTGAGGTTAGCTTATTTAGTTGCAAACACAATGCTCTGAACATGAGCTACTGAAAGCATGCACAGCGTGAGATAGCCATCTCCTGTGCCTCTTAAAGCAATGCTTATCTCTCTTAAAGGGAACAACGGAAAAGGTTGGAAGCAAGGCACAGAGGCAGATGGGACCTAGCTTTACGAAGCTTGTAAAGCAGCTGTACGGATTTAAATATTAACAAGTAAATATCAAAGAAGCATATAAATAGCTGCAAACAAACACAGCAGTTGCATTGGCAGTCAGACAGATTGTTAACTTTACAACGTTCTCCCCATGTCTGCGTGGGTTTCCAGGTGCTCCAGTTTCCTCACACAGTCCAAAAGACATGCCGGTTGGGTGCATTGGCCATGCTAAATTCTCCCTCAGTGTATGTGAACAGGCGCCGGGGTGTGGCGACTAGAGGATTTTCACAGTAACTTCATTGCAGTGTTAATGTAAGCCTACTTGTGACACTAATGAATAAACTTAAAGAGTCATTCTAAGGGGACAGACCTTCGGAGTAGCAGTAGTGGTAAATCAGGAACCAGGAGAACAGCTTTTTGTTGAGGAGTTGCATTTTCTACATCCACTTGTCAGGGGAGGCAGGTCCTCACTTTAATGTATCATCCGACAGTGTGGCATTCCCGTAACACTGCACTGAAATGCCACTCTAGAACACATACACATCAGGGACAGGCAATGGCCCAGTGGTGTTATCACTAGACTATTAATCCAGAAACTCAGCCAATGTTCTGGGGGTCAAATCCTGCAAAGGCAGAGGGTGGAATTTGAATTCAATAAAAAAAAATCTGGAATTAAGAATCTACTGATGACCATGAAACCATTATCAACTGTCGGAAAAATCCATTTGGTTCAAGAACAGTTGATAAGGGGGGGGTCTGGGAAACGTGAGAGAGGACACCTTTCTGTTCATGAGCTGGTCTGGCAGCCTCGTGATGCCCAGTTATTAAATTTTATTGGACCTATATATAATGTATGTAATTGCGATTGGACGGTGAGTCCAGCTGGGATGGGCTGAGTAACTGTATAAGAATTGATGCTTTTCTTTGTTCGGTGGAGTTGCACATGGTCAGCCCCTGTGGCTTCTCCCTGCTGGTGTAATTCAATAAACTGCTTGTCGATTGAATCAGATTTGAGTGCTGAATGATTCTTTTGAGTTCATTCTCTCTGACATGGTGCAATTATGAGATGGTTACCCAGTGGTCACATCTTGGGAGCTGGAAGGCAGCTGAACCTTCAGTTAAGATTAACTATGGTGGATGATGTCATGGAGCTGTCACCACAGAGGCTATAGACTGCTCCATCACCATAGTAACAAGGACAGATTTGGCCCAGCTGCCCATGTAGAACCAACAAGAGCACAGATCAGGAGTGTTGTGGAGGATCAGGCATGCTGCCTATCCTGAGGGGAGACAGCATTTGCTTCTCCTATGGAACCGCCACCCCTCTCATGAGAGTCAGTCTTGGCATATCAGCTGCGCTCTGTGAGAGCAAAATTCTGGAGTGACATAATGCTGTCGAAACATCTCCCTGTCCTCTCCTTCAGGCTCTGAAAGTCATTAAGTAGTGTGAACCCTAGAGAAGCTGTCAGAATGTCCATGTGATGCTGACCACTTGTTTCACTGTTGACTACATTGTTTTGTTGTCCCGTGCAAAGATCACGCACACTTTGAAACTAACCTCTTCCATTTGTTATTGCCCGCATGGCTTGCTCACAGGCCGCCTAGTGCACTCAAACCCTGGTGAATACACAAGTTTTCTTTGACAGAGTAGCTTTTCAAAGAACTTCATCTGCCTTGGGCCGTAGGTTTGTGCTCCTGCAAGCTATTATGTGAATGGTGGCACAGTGGTTAGCACTGCTGCCTCATAGCACCAGGGACCCGGGTTCAATTTTGGCCTTGAATCACTGTCTGTGTGAAGTTTGCACATTCTCCCCGTGTCTTTCCTCTGGGTGGATTTCCTCCGGATGCCCTGGTTTCTTCCCACAGTCCAAAGATGCGGGGTAGGTTGATTGGCCATGCTAAATTGACCTTAGTGTCAGGGGGATTCGTCGGGTAAATGTGTGGGGTTGCAGGAATAGGGCCTGAGTGGGATTGTAGTCAGTGAAGACCCAATGGGCCAAATGGCCTCCTTCTGCACTGTAGGGATTCTATGATTCTATAACCATCCAATCTCCTTGTTTTGGCCTTGTATACAAGTGGTTGCTGCATCGCACAATGAACAGACTATTTGCCCTTTTTACGAGGCAAATCAGTCTTGAAGCTGATGCTTGCCTCTCTAAGGTCAAATGATTCTTCATCATCATGTCCACTGCTCTTTCCACGTTGAGCTGGAAACCTGAAGGCCAAAAGTTGTATTAGTTAGTGACACTGCCACAAACAGGGCTAGAATAATGGAAGTACAAGGTGGCCTCACTTTGTCAAGCAAAGTAAATAGTGTGAAATTGTACTGAGAAGAGAAAAAGGAAAAATGTGCAAAAACACTGCATGACTTGTGAGGGTCAAAGAGGGCACATGACAGGACTTGTCCCTTCCTTCCCACTCCTTGAATGATCAAAGCAGGATGTCTTGTGATTTATAAGAATGAAGATATTAATTCAATGCCTGTGCTTAACTATTTATCTGCTGCTTGCAAATAACATAGTCCGACAGGCTTTTGTGAATTGAAACACAAAGGTGTGCATTTTTATTCTCCTAAAAACACACACACACACACACATGCACACACACACTGGCCAAATTAAGATTAAATGTTAAAAGGTAAAAGAGAAGCGAGTTTATTGTTTATGAGTTCCACAGACGGAGAAAGAATGGTTACAACAATGATTTAACAACAATATTGGCAATCGTGGTTTTAAATGGCTATTCTGGCTGAGAGTTAAGCATCCTGGGATTTTTGGTCAACTTCTAATTAAAACCAGATGCAGGTCGTAAAGTTACTCTGGTCTGGGAACTGTGATCTGAAGCTTCCTGTGTTGACTAAATAACGGAAGTTGTTTACATTTGAACAGACATAGTGGCCTCAAATTTTATTGCTGTTATGTGTGGGACATGCTGAACTAAGTAAAATGGCGTCATTCACAAGTAATGTAATTGGATATTTGAGCCATGTGATCAGTTTCTGCTTAAACAGTTGGCTCGATGGAAGCAAGGGGAGATTTGTGGATAAAAGACATTGCAGTCCTTTGTTTGCCAATGATAACTCTATTGAGATTAACCATCATAAGACTTGTGCCCTGAAGGAATCTTCAGAGACAAGATAGATTCTACATCGGGAACATTTCTTGGCCAAGGTTTTTCTAAACTAGGTGGTATCTATTTTCAATTAAATAATTAAAGTTAATGTTCAGTTAAAAAACAGTTGATGAGTTGCAACTGTTTAAGTTTGAGTTGGTACTGGAAGTGTTAAATAAAGAAAAAATGGTTGAATGAATTAAAGAGTTGACTACTGTTCTTGTCCGTCTCATTAAACTGGAATGCTTGGAAGCTGACTAACAATCCTTCACTGGCATCAGCGGCTGAGCCTACTTTTCCAAAAGTTGATGTGATTGTACCTGAGGTCTTTTTCAATGGAGATTCTCTATCTCTGTGGCAGCTTCCAAAATGTACCAGAGGTGGGTTTTGAGAATGGAGAGAAAGATGATGCTACTGGCAGATTTTTTTTTTCCTGACTGTCCTTTTTGGCAGCTTGGGTTTTGTACCAAGACATCTCAAAATGCTCATTCTGGATGCATGGCCAATCTTTCTGTAATGCTTTCAGACGTTAATTGATTGGCTCAGACGATGGCTATTATTGTAAGGCCGAGATGATTAGTTTCTTTATTACTTCTGAATGGACCACTTCTCCCTGTGATGAGTTAGGAAGAACACCTTCTATCTATCCATTGTGTGACGTTAGGACCTTTAAGAGATTTTTTTCTGAATCATGTTTTCTGCAGTTGTAAGCAGGCCTTTCTGGCTTCAGCTGTTTTCTCATTATGGCAATGGTTTGACTGGAGATGTCTTTTTATTACTGCTTAAACAGGGGTTTGTTTATTTTTACTGGGATGTTTATGAGTCTGCATTGTTGGGAAAAAAGATTGATTGGTAGGTCAGGTGGCAGGAGTTCCTTCCTTTTCAGTTTGAGCTACTGTTCAGTTTTTGAGTTTTAGTTTTATAAGGGGCATCAAGTGGAAAATAAGTCTCTCTCCCTGGTTTCGGGAATATTGCTGGTCATCTGAAAGTAAGGTCTTGCTTTTCTAACGGGGGGAATCTGTTGTTGGTGGCTTGCCTAAAGTCCCTGGTGTTTTGGGAAGTTTTTCTGACTTCAAACTGTTCTGAATCTATCCAGCAAACTGCAGACTTCATCCAAAGGGCTCAAGTCCAGTATCACATGAGCATTTGTCTTTGCCATGTTAAACCTTTGAAAAGGGTCTTTTGTCTATGGGATTGGTTTAATTGGAACACATTAGATATATTTGTTAAGGGTTATACATTATAGTGGTTGTTTTGTTCCTTGTTTGTAATTGATAAAAGTTCTTGCTAATTTTCTTACGATACATGTTAACTATATTCTTAAATAAACTCTGTTTGATAAAAGCTCCCTAGTGGGTCATTTGAATCAGACCTGAAGTGAAACCAATCATGCTTATCCTCGCCAAATTCAAGATGCAAAACTTATGATCTAGATGGGCTCCATAAAACACTTTGGAGTTTCTGACCTGAACCATAACAATTGTCCTGGGAGCCTTTTTCTCTCCTGAAAGGGTAGCTTTATAGAAATGTAGGTGGTAAGATCAAGCACAGTTTCAGTTCATTTTGAAGTAATTATTGACATCAGTCAGTGAAATTCCATAAGAGGTTGTCTTGGCTTGTCTTAACTGTAATCCACATTGGCTATTTTCAGAAACAGACCAACTTTTAAAAAAAAATTCATCCATGGGATATGGGTGTTGCTGGCCAGGCCAGCATTTATTGCTCATCTTTAGTTGCCCTTGAGAAGGTGGTGGTCCTTTTATTTGTTCATGGGATGTGGACATCACTAGCTGGGCTGGCATTCATTGCCCATATCGGAGGGCATTTAAGAATCAACCACATTGCTGTGGACCTGGATTCACGTGTAGGCCAGACCAGGCAAGGACACTAGATTTCCTTCCCTAAAGGACATTAGTTAGCCAGATGGGGTTTTACGACTATTGACAATGGTTTTATGGTCATCATTAGACTTTTAATTCTAGATTGTTATTGATTTCTAATTTCACCATCTGCCAGGGCCTCCAATCCAGGCCCCCAGAGCATTATCCTGGGTCTCTGGCTTACTGATCCAGTGATATCACCTCTGTGCTAGTGCCTCCCCTAAACTGCCTTCTTAACTACTGCAGTCCCTAAGGTGTATGTACACTTACAATGCTGTTATGAGGGAGTTCCAGGATTTTAACCCTGAGACAGTGAAGGAACAGTGACATATTTTCATGTCAGTGTGACAAGGGGAGAGTATTCCATCACACTCCTAACTTGTGCCTTGTAGATTGTGGACAAGCTTTGGGGAGTCGGGGGGTCACTCGCTGCAGGATTGTTATCCTTTAAACTGCTCTGGTAGCCATGGTATTTATGCGGCTGGTCCAATTCAGTTTCTGTTAACCCCTAGGGTGTTGATAGTGAGAGATTCAGTGCCATTGAATGTCAAGGGCTGATGGTTAGATCCTTTCTTGTTGGAGATGTTCATTGCCCGGCACCTGTGTGGTGTGAATGTTACTTGCCACTTGTCAGACCAAGTCTACATATTGTTCAGGTCTCGCTGCATTTGGACATGGACTGATTCAGCATCTGAGGAGTTATGTGTGACACTGAACATTGTGTAGCCGGCAGCATACATCCCCACTTCTGCTTTTATAATGGAAGGAAGGTCATGGATGAAGCAGCTGAAGATGGTTGGGCCTAGGGCACTCCCGTGAGGAACTTCAGCAGTGATGTCCTGGAGCTGGGATGATTGACCTCCAATCACCACAATCATCTTCCTTTGTGGCAGGTATGACTCCAACCAGTGGAGAGTTTTCCCATTGATTGCAATTTTGCTAGGGTGCCTTGACACCATCTTGGTCAAATGCTGCCTTGATGTTAAGGGCAGTCACTCTCACCTCACCTCTGGCATTTAGCTCTATTGTCCATTTTTGAACCGAGGCTGTAATGAGGTTAGGAAATGAGTGACCTGAGGGAACCCCAACTTAGTGTCCATGAGTAGGTTATTGCTGAGTAAGACTTGTAAGACCAGATACCAAGTGACCTATGGCAGCTATCTTAAGTCAATGCCTGGGCTTGCTTTTTAAAAGTCCTTTATAAGCAGTTCAATATATATTTGACCAGTTGATGAAATTAAAAGTGAATACCACACATGCACATGGTACATCACTATGACAGACTTCTAGTCTCACCAGTTATATAGACGTAAGACATCACCTCATGTTGAGCACCTCCTACTCAAGGTGACATACCAGTATGGCCTTCTTTGAGCAGTTTTAATGTGCCTGTTGAGGATGTGCATGTCATGATAGAATAACTGGAAATTCAGTTAAAGGTAGCTGAGGTGTACAGACAGTAGCATCTGCAGAGTGAGGAAGCAACAGTAGAAGAGGGTGGAATGAAGCTGTGATTTGAGGAAAATGCATGAAATTAGGGAGCAGTGAGCTTTCCTCTAGTGTGACGATACTGTGCCTTTAAGAAATATGTTTGAGTCGTGTATCTTGTGCAGGATGTTTTTTTAAGTCTGTACTTGTCAGTGCCACTGGGTCTATAATCAGCATCCTCTATTGTTACTGAAGCATATAATTGCTAGAATGTTTGTTTTAATCTGGACAAATGCTGTTCTGTTCTTTTTAATGTTCCCCTGTGGTTTTGCAGAGTAGGACTTGATTGGATTTATTGACAGTAATATCAGGTGACTGGGTGGAGCTAGGCTTACACAAAGAAATCAAGCTCAGTCTGCTGTTTGGGATCTTGAGAGAGAGGTCGCTTTCTCTGTCTCTCTTTCTCTCTCCGGACTTAGAGACTGGAATCTGCAAGGAAATACCTCTCTTTCGCTGAGATCCTACTGTTTGGGGGTGGATCTTTCTCTGGAAGTTGCTGTGTAAGAATTAAAAGACTGGTGTCTGTCTAGATCTCTGTCCAGATGCATTAAAAGGCTGAGCATATTGAATTTTGGTGCTAATTGGTTCTGAAAAAGGGGTTTATGTCAATGGGGCTTACAATTGGAACAATGGAGATAGCTAGCTGTTACTTTGTCATGTTTAAGTATTTTAATTTGTAAACGTTATGCTAATTCTTTTGGTTATATTCTAACTGTGTTCTGAAAAATAAAGTTTGTTTTAATATAAACTTCTTCGTGGGTCACTTGAATCATACCTGGATCAAAATACCTTATGCTCACCCGAATGCCAAAATCAAAAGGAAAAGTTAGGATCTAGGCTAACTTCCTAAAATACTTTGGAGTTTCTCATATGATTCCTAAGAGTCGATAATGTGGCTACAGATGGTTGATAGCTTACAGAGAGAAACAATATTAAGAGTTAGGGGTTTTAATTTAAAAGCCCTGTTCAGGTCATTAAACTTTTTCTGCTATTGCAGTCAAGTCCTCATATTGATCTTCTCTCCAAACTCTCCTTGACTGGTTCTGGACACTTTGCAGAAGTCTCTTCAGTGCCCTAGTGAGATAATCACCTCTCTCCTTCTATAGGCCCCCAACAGGACCTCCAGTGCAACATTAGAGAATTTGGGGCCTTGCCAACACCACCTCTGACTGTCATTGTTCCAAAACACATTAAAACAAATTCAAGCAACCTGCTTCCAAGTTCTACCTTCCTGTAAAGAAGTTTAGATTGTATTTAAACCCTGGAAGGAAGATTTGATTTTCTGCCTCTCCACACCCGAAAAGAAACAGTCAAATTACCAATCAGCAATATGAGTAATACTGTAACTTTCTTGTTATATTGCCAAATGAATCATAAGCATCACTATCAACCCTGATCCATCTGTGCTGTTACAATCCCTCAATGTGTTAACCCATTGAAAACTGACTTTATAGAATTCCATTCCCAATGTTTTGGATGAGGCCTCAAAGAAGCCCAACATATTGAAACAGAATTGAATTTCTTGTTTTCGATTTAATTGCCCTGCTCTTGCAGACACAAATGGAGTGTCAGAGTTTAAGAGCTGAGGGTCACAAGTTGCAGGGCTTCAACAGCTTGTGCAATGTAGCTTTCAGGTCTTCCTTCCTTTCAGAAACATTGACCACGTAACCTTTTGTAATGTGCATTTGTTCGGAGCTGTCCCCAACCCAAGTGTGTTGTGTTACATTTATCTATATTCAAAGACATCTGTCACATTCTTCTATCACATCCATATGTGTCTGCTGTCTATTTTTTCTCACGTAGGGTCCATATGCCAAGGGATCAGATTCCTCGTATATCCTATGAACTTGGGCACATTTTCCTTGATAACTTCATCCAGATTATTGGCGAAGAGCAGTGACTCTAACACAAGATCACATGGCCTTCACTGGTGATCAATTACCACATGGAACCATTAATTATTGCTAAAAAGAGATTTGATTTGACTTATTATTGTCACATGTATTGGGATACAGTGAAAGGTATTGTTTTTTGTTTCTTGATCTTTCTCTACACCCTAGCTATGACTGTAACACTATATCCTGCACTCACTCCTTTCCTTCTCTATGAATGGTATGCTTCATCTGTATAGCATGCAAGAAACAATACTTTGCACTGTATACGAATATGTTACAAATATAAATCAAATCAAATCATACTGTTCATAGAGTACATAGAGGAAAAGGAAAGGAGAGAGTGCAGAATGTAGTGTTACAGTCATAGCTCAGTTGTAGAGAAAGATCAGCTTAATATATGGTAAGTCCATTCAAAAATCTGATGGCAGCAGGAAAGAAGTTGTTCTCGAGTCGGTGGTACGTGAACTCAAGACATGTTGCTGTTGCTTTTTGTCTTGCTTTCATCAGGACAGACATAAGAATGCTGTCATTCCACGAGTGATACCCCTTTGATCCACAGTCCCAATGCCATTTACACTCTCCCCTCCCCCCACCCCTCTCCAATTAAGGCCTTTTTTCTGGTTGTTGCTTTCCCTCTGGTTATATCACAGATTGGTACGGCTCCTGCTTTGCCCAAGACCGCACGAAACTACAAAAGGTCGTGAATGGAGCCCAATCCATCACGCAAACCAGCCTCCCATCCATTGACACTGTCTACACTTCCCGCTACCTCGGAAAAGCAGCCAGCATAATTAAGGACCCCACGCACCTTCTTCCGTAGGGAAAAAGGTACAAAAGTCTGAGGTCACATATCAACCAACTCAAGAACAGCTTCTTCCCTACTGCCATCAGACTTTTGAATGGACCTACCCTCGCACTAAGTTGATCTTTATCTACACCCTAGCTATGACTGTAACACTACATTCTCCACGCTCAGCATTCGTTCTCTATGAACGGTATGCTTTATCTGTATAGCATGCAAGAAACAATACTTTTCACTGTATACTGATACATGTGACAATAATAAACCAAATCAAATCAAATCAATACTTCACTTGAGGCATCCAACCCACGCACTCCTTATCCCAATGGGGCTTGAACGCCATCATCCTCAATGTCAACTGCCCTCACTTTGGTTGAGGCTCAGTCTTACTTTCTCTCCTCTTCTCCGGTTCCCCAAGGCCGGCCGCAAGCCAAGCCTGGCAATCGAGCTGAACTCCGGGTGAGAAATCAGACATGTTGTTGAACTAAAACTACACAGCGTTTTAGTCAGAGCAAATCCCTGACTCACCACAAGCAAAGCCATCGGGTATTTGTATCGTTGTCACCGAGATGATATCTTGCAAAACACAAAGTAGTTGCTATTTGCAACTGCTGGCATCGTTGCTAATTCTGTCACTCTTAGGTAAATGATCAAATAAGGTCTGATAAATTATGGCTTCATTTCAGCCTGAACAGGACTGGGTGTCTCTAGTGAGGCAACCCCAGCATGAACACAAAAAAGACACATCAAAGATACTGTTGCTTAAATAGGATCAGAATTCTGTTCAATTCACTCAGACTTCCTTCCAGCCACTGGGCTCTTTCAGTAAATCACAGCTTTTGAGATTGTCAATTTCTGCTACAACATTAAGAAGTGCAGAAACTCATGGACATTGATAAATGTCGTAACAGCCCAAGGCTATAGCCACAGTGCAACACTTCTTGATTTTGTAAAACTGAAGCAATAGCAGCTTGGTTTCCAAACACTGATTTGTGTATGCAAAAATACACCTCAGCAAAATATGTCCTGCTTAGCAAAGTTGAAAATGCTTTTTTTATGCAATTCATTAGTGCTCCACTACCGTTAAAATCTTGCACAGATGAATGGGTGCGATATCAAAGTCTTGTTGCTTTCTGAAAAGATAAAAGCCAATCGGAAGAAAACAAATGCATGTACGCTTGTCACATCCATACTAATAAAGTATGATTTGAATATACTGCTTCCAACTCACATCAACTCCAATGAGAAAGAGCAGTCAAGCATGTAATAAATGCAGTCTTTTAATTGGCAGCCTGCTCCTTGTTCTCTGACCTGGCGTTTTTGTAAAAGCGGCTCCGTATCTGCAAAGGATGCTCACTAAAGAAACCTCTGATAAGAACCCCATGTTTAACCAAAAGGCACATTTTAAAAATGGGGTTGCTCCTCCTTAATTCTTCTTATTTAAAAAAAAATTAATTTCAGTGTGATTCAGGATGAGCCTTTCCTCTTTAGCTCAAGGGTTTAGCATGTGACACCGACCATCATGATAGGCGGCACGGTGGCTCAGTGGTTAGCACTGCTGCCTCACAGCGCCAAGGACCCAGGTTCAATTCTGGCCTCGGGTCACAACAACCCAAATATTTTCAGGCCCGTAACCTTTGCTGTCTCAGTCGTAATTTGATATTACTTGAGTGAAACAACTAATTGGCTGAAGGCTGGCACCTGGATGATAATGTGGTCAATTGGATCAGCAAGTTTGCTGATGATACAAAGATTATAGGTGTAGTGGACAGTGAGGAAGGTTTTCAAAGCTTGCAGAGGGATTTGGGCCAACTAGAAAAATGGGCTGAAAAATGGCAAATGGAATTTAACGCAGACAAGTGTGAGATATTGCACTTTGGAAGGACAAATCAAAGTAGAACATACAGGGTAAATGGTAGGACTCTGAAGAGTGCAGTTGAACAGAGGGATCTGGGAATACAGGTACAGAATTCCCTAAAAGTGACGTCACAGGTGGATAGGGTCGTAAAGAGTGCCTTTGGTACATTGGCCTTTATAAATCGGAGTATCGAGTATAAAAGTTGGAGTGTTATGGTAAGGTTATATAAGGCATTGGTGAGGCCGAATTTGGAGTATTGTGTACAGTTTTGGTCACCTAGTTACAGGAAGGATGTAAATAAGATTGAAAGAGTGCAGAGAAGGTTCACAAGGATGTTGCCGGGACTTGAGAAGCTGAGTTACAGAGAGAGATTGAATAGCTTGGGACTTTATTCCCTGGAGCGTAGAAGATTGAGGGGAGATTTGATAGAGGTGTATAAGATTTTGATGGGTATAGATAGAGTGAATGCAAGCAGGCTTTTTCCGCTGAGGCTAGGGGAGAAAAAAACCAGAGGGCATGGGTTAAGGGTGAAAGGAGAAAAGTTTAAAGGGAATATTAGGGGGGGGCTTCTTCACGCAGAGAGTGGTGGGAGTGTGGAATGAGCTGCCGGATAAAGTGGTAAATGCGGGGTCACTTTTAACATTTAAGAAAAACTTGGACGGGTTCATGGATGAGAGGGGTGTGGAGGGATATGGTCCAAGTGCAGGTCAGTGGGACTAGGCATAAAATGGTTCGGCACAGACAAGAAGGGCCAAAAGGCCTGTTTCTGAGCTGTAATTTTCTATGGTTCTATGGTTCTATCTGTGATGGTATTTAGCACTGCTACCTCACAGCGCCAGGGACCCGGGTTCGATTCCCGGCCTTGGGTCACTGTCTGTGTGGAGTTTGCACATTCTCCCCATGTCTGCGTGGGTTTCCTCCAGGTGCCCTGGTTTCCTCCCACAGTCCAAAGATATGTGGGTTAGGTGGATTGGCTATGCTAAGTTGACCCTAGTATCAGGGCAATTAGCAGGGTATATGTGTGGGCTTACTGGAATAGGGCCTGGGTGGGATTGTTGTTGGTACAGTTTGATGGGCTGAATGGCCTCCTTCTGTACTATAGAAATCCTATGATTCTAAGCATTGTAAGGCATAAGCAGGAGTTTTTCAAGACCCAGGGTCTAAGAGAACTGGGAGATGAGTCCTGAATAGAGAAACAAGAATGGGAAATTCTGAGGAGGGCACTCTAGCTTTCAACAAGATTGAACAGGGGGTTTTGAAGTATTGTGGAGGGGGTGATGGTGTGTGGGGTTCTGTAAGCATTGGGGGGGAGTAGAGCCTAGCAACATCATAATGAAGGACCAGGAGATGGGACCCAGATGGCATTAGCTCTTGCTTCAACTGTACAAGGCACTGGTGAGACGAGGCAATGGCCTAGTGATATTATCGCTGGACTGTTAATCCAGAAACTCAGCTAATGTTCTGGGGACCGGGTCCCCGGCAAATGTTGGAATTTGAATTCAATAAAAAATATCTAGAATTAAGAATTTACTGATGACCATGAAACCATTGTCGATTGTCAAAAAAAGCCATCTGATTCACTCATGTCCTTTAGGGAAGGAAATCGGCCGTCTTTACCTAGTCTCGTCCATATGTGACTCCAGAACCTCAGCATTGTGATTGACTCTCAACTGTCCTCTGAAATGGCCTAGCAAGCCATTCAGTTTTACTGCAGCATTTCAAGAAGGAAGCTCACCAGGACCTTCTCAAGGGCAACTAGGGATCGGCAATAACTGCTGGCAGGCAGGCGTCGCCAATGGCCCACAAATGAATTTTAAAAAACTTTTAGTCAATCAGGTACCAGCCTCCCACTGTATTCCTAACTATTAGCCAATTGCTCTGGATCCAATTATGGCATTAGGTACCCCAATCCCTCCAACCTCATTCCCCAACAATAAAGGTTCCTGCCTGTATTGCTCACTGTTAGCAGGTTGTCCAATATTCTTCCAGGTATAGAACGGTATTGAGAATTAATTGAGAATCAACAACTGAGAAAACAGCCCACAAACTACAGTTGCAAAAGAAGGAAAATAAAAACAGAAGCATTTGCCTTACCTCACCATGAAGAGATTTTGCATGCATTCTACTTTGTTTGTTAGTTTGCTTCCCATTTTCAGCCGACACAGTCTTCTGGCATCAACACTCTTTGGTATATTCTTCTCATCGCTGCTGTCACGTGGCTTCAGATCATCGACACAGGGCATCTGCTTACATACAAGATTTGAAAGAAAGCTGTTGAGCCTTGCTTGCCTGTGATCCAAGACAAAGCTATGCCATGTCTTCACCAGAAATCAGCTCTACGTTGATGGTGCGCTCGAATTCCACATCAAGGAGTATCTTCAGCAGTAAATGGACAGACTCTCACACTGGTAAGTAATTTGTTTAGACCATCAGCATCAGGAAGACAAATGTTATGGCCCAGGATGTTGCCATACTGCCATCTATCAACATTGACAATGTGGCACTGGAGGTTGTTGATAGCTTCACATATCTGGACTCCCCAATCACCAGCAATCTGGCACTTGATACTGAAATCAGCACACACATCACAAAAGCTGCATTTGTGGTGTCCAAGCTGAGTAAGGAAGTGCAGAGCACCAAATTGAAAATCTGCCAAGCTTGTGTCCAATGCACTCCTCAATAGTGGTGAGAATGTGATAATGTGCTAGGCAGTAGAAAAGCCAGAAAAGTTTTTCTTTACCTCCGCTGTCTCAGATTGATCCTCTGCTTCAGAGATTCTGGAGCACGTTCATTCCATCAGCGTGCACATATTGGCTAAGCCAAGGACATCTGTGTTAGCTCAGCCTTGTTCATTGAATGAATAACAGCTGCACCAAAGACCTTCTGCACTGTGAACTGGCCACTGGATCACGACCTCCTGGGCTTCCATACCTCTGCCAAAAGGACTCCTGAAAGCAAGAGATGTGAAAATTGATAACTGGGAGACTGTAGCTAACAGTTGTGATCTTTGGAAACTGACTGTTTGGAAGGGCATTGGAAGAGGAAAGCAGAAACTAAAATTTAGCGTCTTGCTCGCTAGTGTAGAGGTTAGTATCCCTGCCTATCACACGGGGTTCAATTCCCCGACCCCGAGCTACCAAGTTCCATGACAGCCCGGTGGCAGTGCCTGTTTTGAGCGGCATGGTGGCACAGCGGTTAGCACTGCTGTCTCACAGCTCCAGGGTCCTGGGTTCGATTCCAGGCTTGGGTCATTGTCTGCATGGAGTTTGCACGGTTTTCCCCATGTCTGCGTGGGTTTCCTTCGGGTGCTCCTGCTGTATCTGCATGCCAGCCTTCAGAGACTGTTCCACCATGACACCCAGGTCACGTTGCATTTCCCCTTTTCCTAAACTGCCACCATTCAGATAATAATCTCCCTTCATGTTTTTGCCACCAAAGTGGATAACCTCACATTTATCCACATTATACTGCATTTGCCAAGTATTTGCCTACTCAGCCAGCCTGTCCTCAAGTCACGCTGCAGCCTTTTAGCATCCTTCTCACAGCACATACTGCCACCCAGATTAGTGTCGTCTGCAAATTTGGAGGTATTGCATTCCATTCCTTTGTCCAAATCATTACTGTAATATTGTGAATAGCTGGGGTTCCATCACTGAATCCTGCGGTGCCCCAGTAGTCACTGCCTGCCACTCTGAAAAGGACCCGTTCATTCCCACTCTCTGCTTCTGTCTGCCAACCAGTTCTCTATCCACGTCAACACATTACCCCAATACCATGAGCTTAAATTTTGCTCAGTAATCTCTTGTGTGGGATCTTGTCAAAAGTCTTTTGAAAGTCCAGATACACAACATCCACTGGTTCACCCTTGTCTACTCTACTGGTCACATCCTCAAAAAATTCCGTAAGGTTTGTCAAGCATAATTTCCCCTTAGCGAATCCATGCTGACTTGGACTGATCCTGACACCGCTTTCCAAATGCTCAGTTATTGCATCCTTAATAATTGATGCCAGCATTATTCCCACCACTGATTTCAGGCTAACAGGTCCATAATTCCCCATTTTCTCTCTCCCTCCTTTTTTAAAAAGTGGGGTTACATTAGCTACCCTCCAATCCACTGGAGCTCTTCTAGAGTCTATAGAATGCTGGAAAATGATCACCAATATGTCCACTATTTCTAGGGCCACTTCCTTGAGTACTCTGGGATGCAGAGCATCAGGCCCTGGGGACTTATCGGGTTTTAATCCCACCAATTTTCCCAGTACAATTTCCTGACTCATCAGGATTTCCTTCAGCTCCTCTTTCATGCTTGACCCTCTGTATTTCTGAAAGGTTATTTGTGTCCTTAGTGAAGACAGATCCAAAGTATTTGTTCAGCTGTTTTCCATCTCTTTGTTGCCCATTATGAATTCACCGATTCTAAGAGTAAGGGACCTACATTTGTCTCTTCACATATCTATAGAAGCTTTTGCAGTCAGTTTTTATGTTTTCTGCAAGTCTACTCTCATATTCTATTTTCCTCTTCTGAATTAAACCCTTTGTCCTCCTCTGCTGGATTTTAAATTTCTCCCAGTCCTCAGTGCCAATTTATATGCCTCCTCTTCGGCTTTAACACTATCCCTGATTTCCCTTGTTAGCCATGGATGAGCCACCTTCCCCGTTTTACTCTTATGCCAGACAGGGATGTACAGTTGTTGAAGTTCATTCATGTGTTCCTTAAATGCCTGCCATTGCCTATCTACTGTCAATTACTTAAGTATCCTTTGCCAGCTTATCCTAGCCAATACATGTCTCATACCATCAAAGTTAGCTTTCCTCAAGTTAAGGACCCTAGTCTCAGACTTAACTGTGTCACTTTCCATCTTAATGAAGAATTCTACCATATTAGGTCACTCTTCCCCCAAGGATCTCACACCACAAGGTTGCTAATTAAGCCTCTCCCTATTACACAATTCCCAGTCTAGGATGGCCTGCTCTCTAGTTGTCTCTTCGAACTATTGGTCGAGAAAACTATCTATTATACATTCCAAGAAATCTTCCTCCACCGCATTGCTACCAGTTTGGTGATCAATATGCAGATTGAAGTCATCCATGTTAACTGTTGTACCCTTACTGCACGCATCTCTAATTTCCTGCTTGATGCCATCCCTAACCTCAGTACTACTGTTCGGAGACCTTACGAGATGAAAGATTGCCTGGTATCATGGAACTCCCTCCCTCACAATGGGTGTACTTATACAACTTGGACTGCAGCTCACCACCACCTTCTCAAGGGCAATTAAAAGTTTAAAGTTTATTTTAATAGTGTCACAAGTAGACTTATATTAACACTGCAATGAAGTTACTGTGAAAATCCCTTAGTCGCCACACTCCGGCACCTGTTTGGGTACACTGAGGGAGAATTTAGCATGGCCAATGCACCGAACCAGCATGTTTTTCGGACAGTCGGAGAAACCGGAGTACCCTGAGGAAACCCACGCAGACACGGGGAGAACATGCAGGCAGGGACGTAAGCCAGGAATCAAACCCAGGTCCTTGGCACTCTGAGGCAGCAGTGCTAACCACTGTAATGCTGCCCTACCCAGCGATGTTGACATTCCTTGGATGAATTTTTAAAAACTTAGGACTCCGATGAAGATTCTTGCAAAGGCTGTTTGGAACACTCTGTGCACATTCTTCCAAAAGGTGATGCAACCAAAGAGGCTCTACAAATGTCAGATTTTATTTATTTTTCTGTGGCATTGAGGAGTTGGAGGCTGGGCTCGTGCTCCATGACCAAACTTTTAGTTGCTACCCCACTTCTGGGGTTACCAATCTGCCATCTGGTTGGACTGTGTGCCAGCCAATACAGTGCCAGCCTAAATCCAGTGAGCTGTGTCGCTTGCTGCTTCAATTCAAATGAGGTCCCATGCCTCGAAACAACAGAGCATTAAAACAGAACCTGATTATTTCTAAATTAAAATGGCTCAATTATCCTGTCTTTTATTCCCGACCATAACACGGAACGTGTGATTGCCAAATGGGTTAGGTGCCGAAAAGAGCTGAAGTTAGAGTCTGCAAGCACCAACCCTGCAGTAATGGACAGAATTAATAATGCTCCTGCAAACTCCATCAAAACTAATGGATATTTCACTGCACATCACAGAAGTCTGTATTTAAAATAGAATGGCCGAACACAAAGAGGCAGTACCCAATTACCTCTGCCTTTTGCAGTGGAAGCAGTGATTGAGGATCTGGAAACGATAGCTGCACAATAGAATCCTGTAAACAGCTTCAAGATAGAGTGATGCCATTGTGGTCAGAAGCATACAGTACAATGCTCCAAACAGAGCTCTAAGCAATCACAATGAAAAAAAAAGGCCTTAGTCTCATTTTACAAAGTGATGGGCTTTATTACACTGCAAAGCATCGCCCCATAGATCGCCAGCAAACGCAGAATGCAAAACACTGTCAGAATTGACGCACGGTGATCAGTTAGAATTCACCAAGATCAAATGGTCAGCCGATACTGTCTCACTGCACACATAGACGCAGGGACAAGGCCCCACTGATGTTATACCTCGCTGTTGAAAAGAACAGCAAACAATGGGCTAGGACAGAACCAGCTACTTCCTCAGAGAGAATTACCATCGCCAAGGCGATTGAGGGGAGTTGCAGTCTTGGCTGGTAAGTCAAGAAGCGAAGGAAGCATACCAGCCTCCACCATAGCGAGTGTGGGCCTCATTGATGTGGGTGAATTTTCCCATTCCGCCCTTCACGGGAATCGTAGCAGGCGGGGGGAGGGGCGGACCTTGGGTGGGATGTTCCAGCTTTGGGGCGAGCGTGGCCGGAAAATCCCACCCATGGGGTTCAGGCCTGGTAAGCAACCTGCACCATCAAATAAGTTTTCTTTTAATAAATCACTCAGGTTCAACCTTCTTATTCAGGAACCAGGATATTCAGCGTTGAGCAACCACCCAGTGGGTGACAGCCACCACAGGCTGGGCTGCAGCCATGCCAGGCTCCACCCCCACCTCCCCAACTCCACCTCCATTCCCCCAAGTCCAAATTTTTCATCCCCACCCTTTCTACTAGCTGGATAGACTGTGTGCCACCCGATACAATGCCAGTCTAAATCCAGTGAGCTGTGTCACTTGCTACTTCTTTTCACATGAGGCCCGTGCCTCGAAACGACCGAGCATTGAAACAGAACCTGATTGTTTCTGATTTAAAATGGCTCAATTATCCTGCCTTTTATTCCTGACAATAACATGGGAGCGCCTGATTGCCAAGCAGATTAATGCTCACTCAGTATTGAAAGGAGCTGAAGCTGCGTGCACTAACCCTGCAGTAACGGATGGAATTAATAACACTCCGACAGATTCAATCAAAACTAATGGGCATTTCATTGGGCATCACCAAAATCCTGCATTTCAAACAAAATGGCCTTACACAAAGAGGCTTCTGCTCAACCTTGCCAGTTACACCACAATGATACATGCCAAGTATTGCTTGTACCCAATAACCAAATACGAATGAGGTCCCCAGATCCTGCAACTTGGCCAGAAGTAAGTGGAGTAGAAACTTGTCTTGGGTGGGCAATGCTTTGGTTCATGTGTATGTTTTGCTAAATATTCAGCTCAACTGCCGTCAATGAAATTCCAAAGATTATCCCATAAATTCCTGAGACACCATCTATAAATTTTGTGCATTATATTCAACAACTATTTTAGTCTTGACCCACTTCATGCGTGGCACAGCGGTTCGCCCTGCTGCCTCACAGCGCCAGGGACCCGGGTTCGATTCCCAGCTTGGGTCACTGTTTGTGTGGAGTTTGCACGTTCTCCCTGTGACTGCGTGGGTTTCCTCCGGGTGCTCTGGTTTCCTCCCACAGTCCATAGATGTGCGGGTTAGGTGGATTGGCCATGCTAAATTGCCCCTTAATGTCAGGGGACTACCGAGGGTAAATGCATGGGGTTATGTGGATAGGGCCTGGTGGGATTGTGGTCGGCGCAGACTCGATGGGCTGAATGGCCTCTTTCTGCACTGTAGGATTCGATGAAAATACCCTAGAATTGATTTTCTGGTGGAAATATCCATGTTTTCTTAGCTGGAGAGTAAATATTTCTAATCAGAAAAATGAGTGGCAACCCAATTTAAAGTTTATTTATTAGTGTCACAAGTAGGCTTACATTAACACTGCAATGAAGTTATTGTGAAAATTCCCCGTTGCCACACTCCGGCACCTGTTCGGGTACACTGAGAGAGAATTTAGCATGATCAATGCATGTAACCAGCACGTCTTTCGGAGTGTGGGAGGAAACCGGAGCACCGGAATTCAAACAGACATGGGTAAAATGTGCAGACTCCGCATAGACAGTGACCCGAGCCGGGAATCAAATCGGGTCCTTGGTGCTGTGAGGCAGCAGTTCTAGCCACTGTGCCACAATGCTTTACTGGATCTCCTCCCAAATTGTCCCTATTTCTTCTCTTAGGCTGCATTATAAGCTGGCACAAGAAGTTCATTAAGAAGTTTAACAACACCAGGTTAAAGTCCAACAGGTTTATTTGGTAGCAAAAGCCACACAAGCTTTCGAGGCGCTGAGCCCCTTCTTCAGGTGAGTGGGAATTCTGTTCACAAACAGAACTTATAAAGACACAGACTCAATTTACATGAATAATGGTTGGAATGCGAATACTTACAACTAATCCAGTCTTTAAGAAACAAAACAATGGGAGTGGAGAGAGCATCAAGACAGGCTAAAAAGATGTGTATTGTCTCCAGACAAGACAGCCAGTGAAACTCTGCAGGTCCACGCAACTGTGGGAGTTACAAATAGTGTGACATAAACCCAATATCCCGGTTGAGGCCGTCCTTGTGTGTGCGGAACTTGGCTATCAGTTTCTGCTCAGCGACTCTGCGCTGTCGTGTGTCGCGAAGGCCGCCTTGGAGAACGCTTACCCGAATATCAGAGGCCGAATGCCCGTGACCGCTGAAGTGCTCCCCAACAGGAAGAGAACAGTCTTGCCTGGTGATTGTCGAGCGGTGTTCACACATTTGTTACATTTTTGCTGAAGCTTTTCCCTGGTAAATTTTCACCAACCAATTTAGCGGAAACACAGGCCCAAAAGAAGACAGTCTTCTTTTGCCCGTGTTTCCGCTAAATTGGTTGGTGAACACATCTTTTCCATTTTTGATACCAATGCTGCCACAATAGTTTTCCAATTGGATGTTTCCTTTCATGGGGAGAAAATGGAGAAAGCGACAATGGTATAAGGTAGGTCAGAATGCATTGAGGTGACTGGCAACCATTTGCTGATTCCATCACAGATGAATGTACAGGTTGAGACAGTGTTGCGGTGAACATGACAAACACCTCAAAGACTCAGCTATGGCTTTCGATTGCTTATTCAGGTGAACAGAGGGAGAGCTTGTCTTAGTCAATCCAATCTGCCCTCTGAGTTGATACAATGGGCAGGATTTTCCAGTCGCACCTGCCCCAAGACCAGAAATTCCCACCCATTGTTAATGGACCTTTAAATGGTCTGTCAAGTTTTCCATCGCACCTGCGACGAATCCTATGGTGGGTGGGACTGGAAAATGTACCACATTGTGTTTGGTCACAAAGACTCACCATCTATTTTTGTTTATTCATTCATGGGACATGGGCTTTGTTGGCTGGCCAGCCTTTATTGCCCATCCCTAGTTGCCCTTGGAGGGTAGTTGAGAGTCAACCACATTGCTGTAGATCTGGAGTCACACATAGGGCTGGCAAGGACGGCAGATTTCCTTCCCAAAAGGACATGAGTGAACCAGATGGGTTTTTCCAACAATTGACAATGGTTTTGTGGTTATCAGCAGATTCTTATTTCCAAATATTTTTATTGCATTCAAATTCCACCATCTGCAGAGGTGGAATTCGAACCCAGGTCCTCAGAACATTAACTGAGTTTCTGGATTAATAACCTCGCGATACCATTAGGCTATTGCCTCCTCCTCTTATCGTTTTTTCACTTACCCGGTGAGGCGGGGAGACGAGCCCCGAGGGGCTCTCGCTTCTGGTCGGAAGCGCCCGGGTGGCCGTGTGCGACCCACTCTGTGGACAGTGGCAGGTGGGGAGTTTGACTGGGGCAGTACACTGTCACACCATAATGCAGGTGTCCTAAGGCGAGCTCAGGGAGGATAGAAACCTCCCATGGAGCAGAAGGGCAAAATCTCGCTTGATCTTGATTTTCATTTACTCCAATAGGTACAAAGCTTTTCAGATCACCTGTCTCATTTCCTGTGTATCTGATCATTCCAGTGACTGATACCTAGTTATCTCCAATTGCTGAACTAGTTAGCTGTAATTGCTGGGTTCACACCTGTTCCAAGCTAGTCCAATTTAGTTTTAATGTAGAAACAAAATACTGCGGATGTTGGAATCTGAAACAAAAACAGAAAATGCGAGAAAATCTCAGCAGGTCTGACAGCATCTGCGGAGAGAGAACAGAGCCAACGTTTTGAGTCTGGATTCTGACTCGAAAGGTGGGATTTGGTGGCCTCGCTTGTCCCGAAACCATAAAATCCCGCCCTTCAAGTCAGAATCCAGATTCGAAAAATTGGCTCGAGCCGAGGGATTTCCATGGACCGCCTTCCGCCCGCTCTGATTCCCATGACGGGCAGGACGGTAAAATTCCGGCTGAAATGTTGGCTCCATTGTCTCTCCACAGATGCTGTCAGACCTGCTGAGACTTTCCAGCACTTTCTGATTTAGTTTTTGCTGTGTCCTTTGTCCAAACGAATTAATGCCAAATATCCCAACAGCCTTTGCTTTGCAGACAGATTATTGATACCTATTCATGGCTAAAAATTAGTCATGCTATGCTACTGCTATCCTAAGTTACTTCTGCTAATAAGGCCCTGTCTCTTGTACACTCTAACAGGCACCTCCCCTTCTCTGGAGAGATACAGAAGCTTGCAATTACAGGACAGCAGTAATGGGGTTAGGCCACACATGCTGTATATAGACTATCAGTGTGTCTCCACCAGACACATTAGACTGCCAGCAAACAAAGTATTACCTTGATGCGCCAAAGCCATTTATTACTGTGGATATTGCAGACGTCCATGAGTCAAATGGGCATGTGAAGGAAGTGGCAGATGCATTGTAAGTTTGAGCATCCTTCCTCATGGACAACTGACAGTGGCATTAAAGGACTGTTTTACAGAGTGACAGGATTTCCAAAGATGCCGCAAGTTATCCATTTCATTTATGTGGCACCAACTGTTCAAATACACAACACCACTCTGTGTAAGAATCAAAGGATGTTTTTATTACTGAGCTTATCCAAAACCACCAGCATTATACAGTCTAAGGAAAGACTTCTTGGTTTCTTGACACCTGTCATCATGCCCCCTTTTTAAAGTAACCCATAGTCCCAACATTATTTGAGCTGGCAAAACAAATCTCAGCACAGCCTTTCTGCCAAGGCCCTCCCCTGCAGTCAAAGGTCATGTCACCTCTTCAGGTTCCAGGATAGCAGTTCAACAAAGATCAAACCAATGGCAGGTTGAGGCAGCCTGGATGGAATTGGGATCGTCATTCAATATAGGATGGCAAGAGTGTTCAGTGATGCTGCTGTGTATTGCCCACTTCCATTAAAACCCCTAAAGTTGTCATGGTGTTTGAGATTTTAAACATTGCTTCCCCCATTTGCTTACAACCCACCTGTCCTCAGGAGTCTAAACCTCCCATCACAGTTTCTGCTTGGTGGCAGCAGGTGAACAATGCTCACTGATCCTAATCCGCTGCTTTGTCTAAGTGTCACGTCAGTGATAGGAGTGTGTGATGTGCTGTTGTGTGCCCAACAAGAATTTCTTGTGACTGAAACATCCTTGGCCTCACAGACGCTGACTGTTCAAATGGAACTGAGACATTTCACTTACTGCACGGACAAACCATGCCTGTGGGCTTTCTGGTGTCTTTACATTTATATGTGGGCTCTTGGAGATTTATTTTAGCATTCTGGGACACTCTAATATCAGCACTGTCTTGCCAGTCATATCCCTGCTACTGGCCACTGCCTCATCACAACTACAAACATAATGGATGCAACAAGATCAGCGAGTCCCTGCTGATTCCTTTAACTATTTATTGAAGCCGCAACTTATTCCACTCTACACCCCAAGTCTTGGCATCCATGGAAGAATCCTTGATTTTCCCTCAGGCTACTGTCATGGGATATCATTGCAGACGTCCACTGACTTGCTTTATGCTGCGTGGCGGATTGCAGTTTTGCAAAGCCATTCAGTATGGTACATTCCCATGCGAATCGTGGAATGCTGCTTCACTTGATACTCTGAAAGCTTCCTTCTGTTAAAAGCAACGAGATCTAGATCCCCAAATCAGCAGCCGAAGTGTGACTCAGCACAGCCCTACACTCAGCAGATTCCTCCTCCTCAGCTGCCAGCACCAGCTGTTCCTGCTTATCATATCATTCCGTGCACCCCTCTGCAGCTCGCTCTCAGCATGGATATATCTTATACGGTGCTTGCGAGAGAGAGAGAGAATTATGCTGTGGCTGGAGGCATTATTTCCTGCCTTGTTATTAACTCAAAATTGTAGAGAAGGAGATGAAAAAGAAATGGCACTGTGATGGAAAGCCATTTACAGCTTCCAGAAGGATAGATCTTGGAATCATAAAATGCTACAGTACAGAAGGAGGCCATTCGGCCCATCGAGTCTGCACCGACTCGCTGAAAGAGTTTCTTACCCAGGCCCTGTCCCCCGCCCTATCCCCATAACCCCATTTACCATGGTTAACCCAAATAACCTGGACATCTTGGGACATTAAGGGTTAATTCACCATGGCCAACTCACCTAACCTGCACATCTTTTGACTGTGGGAGGAAACCGGAGCGCCCAGAGGAAACCCCCCCCCCCCCCCCAAACACATGGAGAACGTGCATTCTCCACACAGACTGACACCCAAAGCCGGAATCGAACCGGGGTCCCTGGCACTGTGAGGCAGCAGTGCTGACCACTCTGCCACCATGCCACTTGCAGGATGGCTTACATCTCGAGGTTGCTAGCAGTGAATGAATGAATAAGAGATGGAGGAGCAGCACAAGCTATTTCCAAAACCTAAACAGATTGTTCATCTCCGCAACTTTCAGACCTCCAGACCTTATGTATCAACCATTCCAATGATTTGAAGATCTTCCTTCTTAAATGGGATAGGAGGGCTGCAGTTAGAGCATTCACCTCCAAATGATCTTTTCACTGCTGTTACAGAGTGTAACAATTTTCAATTATTAAAGTAATATGGGGTAATAAGGGGGGAGGTGATCGTATAGTGGTATTGTCATTGGACTAGTAATTCAGAGTACCAGGGCATTGATCTGAGGACGTGGGTTCGAATCCCGCCAAGGCAGATGGTGCAATTTGAATTCAATAAGAAATGGCTGGAATTACGAAACGACTGATGATCACGAAACCATTCGATTGTCAGAAAAACCCATCTGGTTCACTAATATCCTTGAGGGAAAGAAATCTGCCGTCCTTACCTGGTCTAGCCTACATTGGCTCCAGAGCCGCAGCATTGTGATCGACTTTTAACTTGACTTTTAACTTCCCCTCAAGAGCAATTAAGGATGGGCAAGAAATGTTGGTCCATGTCCCATGAACGAATAAAAAATAATAGTCAAATGGCCGCATAGTCAAAGGATCTGTTTCTGCAGTATCCAGCTGCATTAGATTTAAAAACATTAGGGCGAAACGAACAGTTTTACGAAGAACAAAGAACAGTACAGCACAGGAACAGGCCCTTCAGCCCACCAATCCTGTGCCAATCACATTTACCTATCTAACCAACCGCTTATATCCCTCTGTTCCCTGTTTGTCCATGTGCCTATCAAGATAAGTCTTAAATGCCTCACCCACTTCACTTGGCACGGCATTCCAGGCCCCCATCACCCTCTGTGCAAAAAACCTCCCCCGCACATCTCCACTGAACCCTTCCCCCTTTCTCTTGAACATGTGTCCCCTTGTAATTGTCATTTCTGTCCTGGGAAAAAGCTTCCAACTGTTCACCCTATCTATACCTCTCATAATTTTATAAACTTCTATCATGTCACCCCTCAGCCCCCATCTTTCCAGAGAGAACAAGCCCAGTTTATTCAATCTCTCCTCATAGCTAATGCCAGGCAACATCCTGGTAAACCTTTTCTGCATTCTCTCCAAAGCCTCCACGTCCTTCTGGTAGTGTGGTGACCAGAATTGGACACAGTATTCCAAATGTGGCCAAACTAACATTTTATACAACTGTTTTAGGTGCATGCTTGAGCTGCAAAGGACATCTGAATGCCTCATGGCCATTAACTGCTAAACTGCCATGTCACAAATGTGTGTAAGCAGCAGCAATTGTAAGTACCAAGTATACTTACAATGTTAAATTAATGTAAGATGAGAATGGATTGTTGTACCTCAGCTGACCTGGTAAAGTCAATGAAACTTTTCCCTGAACTACTTCCAAGTGCAAGGTATGGTTGAACTGGTACTCATTCCCACACCATCACTGTGACCCTCTTGGGAGCCTACACTCAGCACCACTCATGAGGAAACTTCACCTCGGATCACTACATTTAAAAGACTCTTGATGGCCTGTATCCATTATGTGGAGATGCCGGCGTTGGACTGGGGTGAACACAGTAAGAGTTTTAACAACACCAGGTTAAAGTCCAACAGGTTTATTTGGTAGCTAATGGTATTTGCTACCAAATAAACCTGTTGGACTTTAACCTGGTGTTGTTAAAATGCTTACTGTATCCATTAACCAGGCTTTTCTATGGCCTTCCCTTCTCATCAGCAGTTTTAGCTGTGGGCTTCCAACTATTCAGCAAAATGAAAGCCTGTTCTTTTGAGCTACAGTGGGACTTTAATTCCTGTAGCAATATGTGGCAAGGTCCCAAAAGAAGCATCTTCCATGCCTGGAGGTCTCCTCGTTATGATAATTAGGCTGGTCTTAGAAATTAATTGAGAATTAGCAGTCTGCACGTCAGGCAAGCATATCTCCAATACTACTCAATTTCCAATTGCTCTTTCAGCCAATGGGCAAATTTGTTTAGGTACTGAGGAACATCAGGAACTGGAATCTCTTTTAAGGTACCAACTTAATAGACGAACTCAAATTAACTTAGGGACAAATTAAAAGGGGCAGCTCCCTAAAACGAAGGGGGAATAGCCCGAACCAAAAACAAAGTCGAAAGGAAACTTAAAACATCAAACCGAAAGGTGATTATCAGGGTCGATAATACACCCCAGCCCCTGCGGTGCCCAGCGGTCACGGAAGGCGTCAACCGCGCCTGTGGACACCGCATGCTCCCTCTCCAGAGACACCTGGCCACGAATGTAGCCGCGGTAGAGGGGCAGACAGTCAGGATGGATGGCCCCGTCGATCGCCCGCTGCCTGGACCTATTGATGGCGCGTCTCGCCAGGCCCAGGAGCAGGTTAGGAACTGGAACAGGCCATTAATTCCATCCTGATCCATCATTCCATTAGATCAAAGCTAATTTGCAACTAATTTCCATTTGCCTGCTCTGGCTCCATATACCTTGACACCCCATATCCAACTAAAACCTACCTTTTTCAGACTTGAATACTGAAGTTGTCCTGGCATCCAATTCCTGATGTTAGCACCAAGCACTAACGGATTAGCTGCAGAATGGTAAATGTGGAGTCGCGATGTCTTGCCCTCCCTCTCAAAAATTATACAATGAGGGAGGCCTCCAGTTCCTCGAGTACACGTATGTTGCAAATATAGTCATGTATTCTAAACTTGTAATGCTGGATGTCTTGTATCCAGGAGGCTTCCACCTTTGTAGAGTTTAACAAATAGCAACTGGAGAATTGATGGAAGAAATAGCGAGAAAACCTCCAAGTTTTTTAATTTCTGCTCATCAAGGTGATGAGGGTGGGGAGGGAGTTGGTGCAGTCATTTCAGACACCCTGGAGGGGTGAAATTTAACTTGCAAAGCAAATCTAACCACAGCAAATCGGCCATCCTAAATGAATCACACCCACTCTACCTTTCTTTGATTGCAGTGTAAAAGCGGGTGAGTTTCATAACAGGTCATTCATCTAATACCACCCACTCCATTTTGTAGCAGCGTTTAATTTCACTTCCCTGTGCTCCCACCCTGTCAGCATCAAGCACTCCCTTAGCAGCCACAGACACACTCTCCTCCTATTCTATCTCCGCAATGTAACTCAGTTCCAATGTTAATCAGTACCCCTGACTGCACAAGTCTGCTTTCTTTCCATTTCTCACTCCAAACCATCCTGCAACTTTGCTAAGTTAAATTGTAATGCAATTTTATAGCGTGGATTCATTTTCTTGGGGAGGCGATGGTCTAATGGTATTATCACTAGACTATTAATCCAGAAACTCAGCTAATGTCCTGGGGACCTGGTTCAGAATCCCACCACAGCAGACAGTGGAATCTCAATTCAATAAAAACTATCTGGAATTAAGAATCTACTGATGACCATGAATCCATTGTCGATTGTCAGAAAAACCCATCTGGTTCACTAATGTCCTTTAGGGAAGGAAATCTGCTCTCCTTACCAGCCTACATGTGACTCCAGAGCCACAGCAATGTGGTTGATTCTCAACTGCCCTCTGAAATGGTTTAGCAAGCCACTCAGTTCAAGGGCAACTAAGGATGGGCAACAAATGCTAACCAGCTAGGAACACCCGTGTCCCACCAATGAATAAACAAAATAATGCACTGTTAATAATGCAGGGCAAGTTTTGCAGAAATCCCATTTACGCATCAATCGGGGATATCCACTTTTCTTCCTAAAATGTCATGGTGGACAATGGGAACAACAAAATCCAGGATAACATATGAAATAGGGCAGCAGGGCGTAGGGTGGCACAGTGGTTAGCACTGCTGCCTCACAGCGCCAAGGACCTGGGCTCGATTCCCGGCTTGGGTCACTGACCGTGTGAAGTTTGCATGTTTTCCCCGTGTCTGCGTGGGTTTCCTCCGGGTGCATCGGTTTCCTCCCACACCCCAAAGATGTGTGGGTTAGGTTGATTTGCCATGATAAATTGACCCTAGTTTCGGGGGGATTAGTAGAGTAAATACGTGGGGTTACAGAGATAGGGTGCGATTGTTGTCAGTGCAGCCTCGATGGGCCGAACGGCCTCCTTCTGTCCTGCAGGGGTTCTATTCCATGAAATATGTTTAGCCAATTTAATCCATATATCATCATTCATTTATCATTGCCAAATCAGAATCCTGGCGCTTCCTACCTAACAGCATTGTGGAAACGCCTTTCCACATGGATATCAATGGTTCATAGGCAACCAACTTTTCGAGAGCAACTCGGGGTGGGTAATAAATGTTGGAACTTGGCTATCAGTTTCTGCTCAGTGACTCTGCGTTGTCGTGTGTCATGAAGGCTGCCTTGATAGCCAAGTTCCGCACACATGGGGACGGCCTCAACTGGGATTTTGGGTTCATGTCACACTATCTGTAACCCCCACGACTTGCCTGGGCTTGCAAAATCTCACTAACTGTCCTGGCTGGAGACAATACACATCTCTTTAACCTGTGCTTAACCCTCTCTCCACTCACATTGTCTGTACCATTAAGACTTGATTACCTGTAAAGACTCGCATTCCAACCACTGTTTTGTAAATTGAGTTTGTGTCTTTATATGCCCTGTTTGTGAATAGAACTCTCACTCACCTGATGAAGGAGCAGCGCTCCGAAGGCTCGTGGCTTTTGCTACTAAATAAACCTGTTGGACTTTAACCTGGTGTTGTGAGACTTCTTACTGTGCTTACCCGAGTCCAACGGCGGCATCTCCACATCATGTTCTCCCCACAGTCCAAAGATGTGATGGTGAGGCTAAATGTGATGTGATGTTGATGTGATGCTAAATTGCCCCTTAGTGTCAGGGGGACTAGCTAGGGTAAATGCATGGGATTATGGGGATAGGGCCTGGGTGGGATTGTGGTCGGTGCAGACCCATTGGGCTGAATGGCCTCCTTCTGTACTGTATGATTCTATGATCTTCTATGAACTTGTACTGCCCTTTTAATGTCCTCAGAGACTACAGAGGAACATTGTCAAACAGAGGCTGACTCTAGGAAGCTGAAGGCATGGCTGGACACTAATGGTGGAGCAACAAAAATTCACAATGTGCAGAAGAGGCCAGGATTTGGAGGAGCGTGGAGATCTCAAGAGTGCAGTAAGGCTGGAGGAAGTTAAAGAAATAGGGAGGGGGCAGAAAGATTTGAAACAAGGATGAGGATTTTCAAACTGAAGTGTTACTGGGCCAGGAATCAGTGTAGATCAATGAGCACAGGGCGGATGGATTTGCAGAATTGTGCTGGTCATGTATAGGCAGCTGAGTTTATGAATCGTACAAGGTGAGAGCATTGCAATAGTTAAGAGCTGACTCTAGTGGGAACAAATGCACAGAAAAGAGTTTCAGCAGCAGATGGGTAGCACCAAAGGTCACAGAATTGGCACAACGGTTTTATTCTAACCCTGACTTCTTTGAGCAATGCTGTGACTTGCTTTGTGAAATATCAACTTCGAAAAGCCACAACTGGGGAACTCAGATCGAGTAAATGATTATGATCCCCCAAGATATCTTAAAAAAACTCACAAGGACTTTTTTTGTAATTTAAAGTAAACATTAAAATTATTCCAAGTTATTATCGATTTCTTGTTATTTGAACAGTAGCAAACTCTGGTGAAAATGTTGAAATAGAAACAGATAAATGGAAACATCAGAACAAAATGGAAAATATTGGAAAAAGAGAAGGAGAAGCTAACAAATGTGTTAAATACTGGTGCAATACTAATGGTGGCACAGTGGTTAGCACTGCTGCCTCAAAGTACCAGGGACCGGGTTCAATTCTGGCCTCGGGTCACTGACTGTGTGGAGTTTGCACGTTCTCCCCGTGTCTGCGTGGGTTTCCTCCAGGTGCTCCAGTTTCCTTTCACACTCCAAAGATGTGGCGGGTTAGGTGGATTGACCATGCTAAATTGCTCCTTAGTATCCAGTGAACTAACAGGGTAAAATGTGGGGTTACGGGGATAGGGCCTGGGTGGGTTTGTTGTCAGTGCAGACCCAATGACCTCCTTCTGCACTGTAGGCATTCTATGGTTCATAACCACAATGACTTGACGGATCACTACATCAATACACTGAAACAGCATTCAGACCATAGCAACTTAAAACTAAAGCTCTGCTCCATTCTCCTGTTAGTTTCTCCCATTCACTTTGAGTTAGGAGATTGTGATCTCAAATACCAGTCCAATTCTTGACTACAGAATTTAGGCTGACATTTCATGCTGTCATGCCTTTCGGTTGCGAAGTTAAACTGAGACCCTCTCGGGGTAAGTTAAAGATCCATGACACTATTTGAAGAAGTGCAAAGGGATTTTTCCTCCAGTGTCCAGGCCAAAATTTGTCCCTCAGGCAGCATCAGTAAAACAGATTATCTGGTCATGTTGCAGTGCTTTGTGTACCTTGTGTAAATTTGCTGTAATTTTTCCTATGCTACAACAATGGTGACACTTCAAAAGTACATCATTGGCAGTAAAGTGCTGTGGGACAAACTCAGGTCAAAAATGTTGCTGTAGAAATCCAAAATCTTTCATCGTTTCTGTTCGTCAAGTCTCTCTTTTACCATTCATCTTTCTCCATTCTTAACAACTCCACAATCCCAAAGCTTTATCATAAAAGTTAAACATCAGAGCTTTTAAAACCATCAGGGGCTAAACTGAACTGCATAGAACTTGCCTCTTAAATTCTACCCATTAAACCCTCCTAATGGTGATAATGGTTTGCTGAAAGTGCACGCACACTTGCGATGGGGAGTCGACAGGATGCCATCTTGGTAAATGGCTTTGCGCAATCCTCATGACCAAGCACAGCACTGCGAGCAGTCAGATCTTGATGAATTTGGCGGCACGGTGGCACAGTGGTTAGCACTGCTGCCTCACAGCGCCAGAGACCCGGGTTCTATTCCCGACTTGGGTCACTGTCTGTGTGGAGTTTGCACGTTCTCTCCGTGTCTGTGTGGGTTTCCTCCGGGTGCTCCGGTTTCCTCCCACATTCCAAAGGCTAGGTGGATTGGCCATGATAAATTGATCCTCGCATTAGGGGATTAGCAGGGTAAATATGTGAGGTTATGGGAATAGGGTCTTGTGGGAATGTGGTTGGTGCAGACTCGATGGGCCGAATGGCCTCCTTCTGCACAGTAGGGATTCTATGATTACCATTCTATGAAAATTAATGTGTAATACTGATTTGACACAATTTTCCATTTGCACACTCCAGTCGCCACCCAGTTTTAACCTCGTAGTTAATCAAAATGAAAGACCCCACCACTGTTGTGTGGAAATTAAGTTGTAATTCCAGCTATGGCCAAATATTGAATTCACTTTGTTCTGCAAGATTAAGGATGCTCACTTCAAATAAAGCAATAAATATCTTGAGTCCAAAGTTGTGCAGGTTAGGTTAATTGACCATGTTAAATTGACCCTTCGTGTCCCGGGATATGTAGGTTAGAAGGGTAAATGTATGGGGTTGTGGGGATAGGGCCTGGGGTGGGATTGTGGTTGGTGCAGACTCGGTGGGCCGAATGGCCTCCTTCTGCACTGAAGGGATTCTATAATTCTATGATTCTATGAAACTATAGTTAAAACCATTTAAAAACCGCAGATGCTGGTATGGAAAAATTAAGTTACAATTGTGGAAATTAAGTTACGACAAACAACTCTGTTAAGTGTTGGAAAATGATTATTAGCCAAGAAGGCCTTCAGTGCTTATGAACTCAGGATACGTGACTATCTAAACCTTGTGTTAGTTCTATAAAAACTGCTTCCAGTCTTGGCCACAGGATGAAAATAAGATCTTTTCATTAACAAAATTCCAAAAAACAAGAAACCCTGAACCATAACTGTTACAGTTCCTGTATGAATCAATTGAACATCCCGCAATGCTTTGCGTTGTGTATTGTGTTCTCACTTGTGCACAAGTAATTAAAAACTTGGAAGTCTGAGTACTCTTAGTGCCGAGTGTTGTTTGCACCGAGGTATTCGATAGCTATTTAAAATAATCATGAATTGCTAACAGATTAGTTGCCATGGTTTTTAAAGATCCATTCATAGAATGTGAGTGCCATTGGTAAGGGCAGCATTTATTGCCCATCCCTATTTGCTCTTGAGAAGATCATGGGGAGTGCTTCTCTTGAACTGCGACAGATCATGCAGAGTAGGTGTGGTGTGTGGGTTCCAGGGCTTTGATGCACTGACAATGAAGGTGCACTGATATAGTTCCAAGTCAGGATGACTGGAGAGGAACTTGCAGGTGATGGTGTTTACATTCATCTGCAGCCCTTGTGCTTTTAGGATTTGGAAGGCGCTGTCAAAGGAATTTTGGCATGTTGTGATAGCGCATCTTGATAATGTTATACACTGCTACCTCTGTGCGCTGGTGTTGGAGGGTATGAATGTTTAAGATGGTGGCTGAACATTTGTCTTCCAGTAAAAAATATAATACTCGGCAGGCACTGGTTTCATTCAACAAAGCAAAGAGCAGATGAATCAATACAATCACACTCAACAACCTTGAAAATCTTAGTGAGAAAATGTGCATTTGGTACCCTTACCAATGGCTTAATCAGGGATCAGATAGTCTGTGGGCTCCACAGTGATCTTGTCAGTAAGCAGCTGCTGTGAGAAAAAGATTTAACACCACAAACAGCCATTAGCATCTGTATGTCAAACAGTCAGGAAAAAGCACCAGAGATTTTAGGCAGGAAACAGAAGTTCTCACAGTTCTGGGCATGCACTGATCCAATTGCATTGGCAATCATCCTCAGAACAGATCAGCATGTTTCGTATGTGGTAAACGATGCAATGTACGTGGCAAGTGTAATCATTGCGCACTATGCTACAGATCGAAACAACAGTAGCAACCCTTTACCACCAACCATGCAGTAGGGCAGAACCCAGTATTGGGGCAACTCCAGGGTGTTCATGTAACAGCAGGAAAAGGAATGTCTAAGAAAGGGTTAAAACACAGGGTCCACCGTAACTGTGGGCAGACATACCCAATTAACATCTCAGACTGCCAACAATTACTTTATAGGTGAGATCATTTCAAGGCCTTGGTGAACAATGCAGGGTCGATACTGATTAGCAAGGTTCCACTGAGTCTAGAGAAGCCATTGTTCTGAGAAACTGGGGAGATGGGACGGTTATCGCACCATCGAAACCTATTTATCACACACATCGCTTTTGTAGACAAGATAGACAAGGATAGTTGGACACAACCGATTAACGTGAAGTACCCAGGACAATAGACCCGCCTAATGTGACCAACTATAATCAATTCAAGCTGTTTGTTTCAATGATATCCTGTATTACAATACTCTGGACCTCAAAGAACAGTGTAAGTAATATGTACAGCCTTTGTATCTTCAGAATCAGCCTCGATACAGACTGGACTTCACTGAGTCCAGGCTGATTCTCCCTCATGCATGTAGAAATAAAACCGTTTTATTGAAGCCTGACACAGACTCAGAGACTCCTCGTTTATTCCCTCCTACAAACCACATTGCAGCCGATCACTCCTCCAAGGGTAGGAGCATCAGGGTGAATGAAATGGAGCTCAGCCAAAACAGTGTAAAGTAAAGTTTATTTATTCGTCACAAGTGAGGCTTACATTAACACTGCAATGAAGTTACTGTGAAATTCCCCTACTCGCCATACTGCGGCACCTGTTCGGGTCAATGCATCTAACCTGCACTTCTTTCAGTCTGTGGGAGGAAACCAGAGTACCCGGAGGAAACCCACACAGACACGGAGAGAACGTGCAAACTTCACAGAGACAGTGAGCCAAGATGGGAATCGAACCCAGGTCCCTGGAGCTGTGAGGCAGCAATGCTAACCACTGTGCCACCATGCTGCCACTGAGCCTCCGACAACACTCTATTGCAAGAGTGTTGACACTGTCACAGGAAAGGGTCAGATCTTCACCACCCTCAACATGATTTGCAGCAACAACACAAGACTGAAGGTAAAGATTGACCCTGGAGCAAAGTGTAATGTATTGCCCAGCTGACCCATATGCAGCATCGGAGCCCAATGCCCAGGTGGACCTGATGGCTGATGGCAGTCAAACTGTCCACACGGAAGGTGTGACCAATCTCTATTGAACACAGGGCAGTTTCATATAGTTGACTAGATCTTAAGGCCACTGTTAGGTCTTTGGGACAGCATTACACTAGGGCTCATCCAACTTGGTCCAGATGTACACACTCTGGAGCACTAGGTCCTGGAAATGAGAGAGAACAAAGACCTCTTCAACTGTGGTGTCATTGGTAGAGTACCAGTAATGTTCCTGTGGTGAACCATCGTTGGTTCCCACTAGGTAGTACTGAGCCAGGGTCTGGCCAGTACTACGAGTATGTATATATGTTGCTGTTGGGGTTAGGGATGGGTTGTTCTACTTGTTGCTGTTGGGGTTAGGGTTGGTCTGTTACACCTGTATTATAGTTATTATGGTACATCCCAGTCGGGCTCCGCCTCCTGGGAGAGGTATAAAGGTCACTGCTCTGTCTGGGACCCCTCAGTCTGGGATCGTGTACTATACATGGTAGCTTCGTTGTAATAGTAAATAAAAGCCTTTATTTCCTTGAGCATCTCAAGCCTCGTGTGTGATAACGCGCATCAGTTCCGCATGAGACTAGATGACTCAGTGCCAACAGTCTGTGCACCAAGATGTGTACCAATAGCCATGAAGCAGATGGTAGTCAATGAGCCTCCTCAGATGGTGAAACTGGGTGTCATAACTCTATATATTTTTTTATTCATTTGTGGGACCTAGATGTCGCTGGCTGGCCGGCATTTATTGCCCATCCCTAGTTTCCTTTGAGAAGGTGGTGGTGAGCTGCCTTCTTGAATCGCTGCAGTCCATGTGCTGTAGATTGACCCACAATGCCGTTAGGGAGGGAATTCCAGGATTTTGACCCAGCGACTGTAAAGGAACGGCGATATATTTCCAAATCAGGATGGTGAGTGGCTTGGAGGGGAACTTGCAGGTTGTGATGTTCCCATGAATCTACTGCCCTTGTCCATCTGGATGGAAATGATCGTGAGTTTGGAAGGTGCAGTGTAAGGATCTTTGGTGAATTGCAGATAGTACACACTGCTGCGACTGAGACGCGTCCACAGATTGGGTTTCAGCAATGGTGGCTGCAATAAAGAAAGATGGCGCAGTCAGGATGTGCATTGACCCAGTGCACATTCTTTACCATCAGAGAAGAACTAACCGTACATGGTGGGCTGATACCACGTGGCCAGCGGTTCATCAGCCGTACAGAGGTACGACACCCAACAAATACACTAGGGGCACCCTGGGTTGGAATCAACCAGATACAGAGCCAAGGAATCACTCTACTGGCTGTTCATGTACACAGACATGGAAAAGGAACTTCCATATGTGCACTGTGAAACGCACTAAAGCCACATCAAGCAAAGGAACTGCTGCAGCTACATGAGGTCCCAGACCTCCCATGGTCTTTCACAGCCATTTCAAATGGAATGGTAAACAACATTTGGTCTTAGTTGATTTGTATTCTGGGTGGTGTGAACCTTACTGACTGCTAAACATGGTCAGTAACACAGTTATCATCAAGCTCAAGAAACATGTCACCACACATGGCATCCCGCAGAGCCTCATGTCAGACAATGCTTGACAATTCATCTCCACTGGTTTTCAAAACTTTGCACAGATGGGAATATCACAAGCGGCCCCCTATACTCATAGGGCCCAATTTTACCATTTTGATTCTAAGTGCCGAATCTGGGCGTAGTACAGATCCGACCTTGGAATTGGCGTTAAGACGCGCCCATACGCTTTCAGCTGGCTCCAGTCCGATCCGTGCTGTGGGCGGGGGTAAGCGCTGCCGGAACGATCGGAGCTCTGAACTGCGCATGCGCAGTTCGAAAAAAATCTGAAAAAGCGCGCCCGTGTCAGGAAAGAAAAAAAAAGTAGAAAGCGGAGAGAGCAGCTCTCTGACACAGATCATCCTCTGGGGGGAGGGGGAGGAGGGAGGCAGGTCAGATGTATCTCGGGGGGAGGAGGAGGAGGCGGGTCAGATGTATCTGTGGTGGGGGGGCAGGGGTGTCTGCTGCCACTCTGCGGGCGATCCCTCCTCCCCACCGGAGGAACGAATCCCTCCTCCCAGAGTGATTCAAGTCCATGATCTTTCATCTGAAACATTAACTCAGTTTCTCTCTCCGTACCTGCTGCCTGAGTATGAATCAGTAAGTAAATGGCCTGCTACATGAGGCGCAGAGATCATAAAATCCCTGTATTTGATCCCTAGTCCAAGCTCCAGCTGATGCCAGACAGGGCTTCAGTCTCTCTATTCTAAACTGAACAAAAACCATTCAATTACTCCTGCTTCTGATCAATATCCAGTGACCTTAACTTGTTAATTTTATACATGTAAAACACTCAGAGAGCAATGTTGAGCTCAGTTACAATGCTGCGCTGGATAAAAAGCTTGGCAGTGGTCACCGTCTAGACTCACACATGAAAACGTTTGGATGAGGCATCAAAAGGATTCCAGAATATTTGGATCCCTATTCCTCCAAATCGCAAGACAGAGAACATAACAGGCATTAACTTCCAGATAGAAGAGTAAAATGCTGCACATTGGAAGTTAAAACAGAAAATTCTGGAAATACTCAGACAGCACGTACGGAGAGAGAAACTGAGTTAATGTTTCAGATGAAAGATCATGGACTTGAATCAGTCTGGGAGGAGGGATTCGTTCCTCCGGTGGGGAGGAGGGATCGCCTGCAGAGTGGCAGCGGACACCCCTGCCTCCCTCCCCACCGATCGCCCGCAGAGTGGCCCCCCCACCAGAGATCCATCCACCCCCCCCCCCCACCAGTGAATGATCGGGCCTCCCCCCCACCATCAGACAATGATCAGCCCTCTCGTCCCCCCCCCCACAGAGATACATCTGACCCGCCTCCTTCTTCCCACACCCCCCCCCGCCCCCCCACAGAGGACGATCTGACCCGCCGTCTCCTCCTCCTCCTCCCCCCCAGAGATACATCTGACCTGCCTCCTCCTCCTCCTCCCCCCATCTCCCAGAGATACATCTGACCCGCCTCATCCTCCTCCCCCCCGCCTCCCAGAGGATGATCTGGGTCAGAGAGCCGTTGCAGGCTCTGACCCCGCTCTTCGGAAGCTGCAGCGTCGGCTTCGGATTTTTATTTAGCAGGTCGCTAAAAGCTAATGCATTTAAATCGTTGGGCCGCCCATTTCGGGCGCGGAACGGATCCGCGCTGCTCGCGGGTGTCGGTAAAGCCGCAATTTGCTCGGACGTGGGTGCAGATCGCGATAAAGGCCTCACACCCGACTTTACCATGATTTTACGCCCGAAAACGGGCGCAAATTGATGGTAAATTCGGGCCCATAGTCTAATGGCCTGGCAGCTAAGTGAATAAAGTATTGTTTGTTACAAGTCCCTGTTGTCAATGTTGGGAACCCAGCACTTCTACACTATTGTTGTCAGGAAGGCTGGATGGTTGCATGGTTAAACATAAACTATTGGTAACCCATAACTGCACACATATCCAAGGTACTGCCATGCATGGTGTTGTTTCCATGATTTCTAGACTCTACTGCACACAATCTACCATCATGTGACTCTCTACATCACTATGTGAGCAGTACTGTTCTCCAGTCTCACATTAACCCTTACTCTGCCCAAACACCCTTGTACTACATCTCCCCCAAATGTATTTACCAAAATATATTTACAATACAATCTTATTTATTTGCTTGCTACCCCTTTTCTCTCTGAATTTATAAATTCAGGACGTCCGGAGGCTTGACATCTCTTACAGATCTCATTTGGTCACCTTTGGAGGAATGGTGATCTCAGCTATTTTGGGTTGGCTTTGTCGATTTAGCCTTGAAGTAGCAGTGCTCTGTTTCCGGTATTTGGTTTTCTCTCTTTGATTCACTTTTTACACTCCTTCGCATTGAGTTTCTGCTCAACCCTCTGTTTCACTCAAATAGTGTGGATTTGTCCCGATTCTCATTCTGATGGGAATGTTTACTCCATTCATTCTGAGAGTAGATTCAGGTTTTATGTTTCTGTGGGGTCTGCCATGTTCTTCCTCGATGTTGATGCTAGAAAATGCTTTGTTTCCACTTGTTTCATAGTTTTACCCAGATATTTCTTCTTCTCTTATTATTTTTTCAGCTTATGAATATCTTTATTAAGTAAGAAGTCTCACAGGTTAATTTGGAATCACGAGCTTTCGGAGCGCTGCTCCTTCATCAGGTGAGTCAGATAAACCAGTTGGACTTTAACCTGGTGTTGTGAGACTTCTTACTGTACCCACCCCAAACCAACGCCAGCATCTCCACATCATCTTTATTCAATTCAGCAATCACTCCAGTAAGTTTAGTTTTCTTTGTTTCAGAGTTATGCGCTGAATTCTTAGATAAGTTTAACAACATCACCTGGGCATTCAGTTCTGCTCAGTATCTTTCTTGATCACTGATTAGAGAGTGATTAATTCACTCATTAGATTTGTTTCATTGAATTTCTATTACCTGCTTTCAAAGTCTGGATTTGCTCTTCCACATTCTCTATCTCATCCTGCAAGTTGTTCAGATTGGACCGAAGTGCAACATTATCATTTGGTTGTTAATTCTGCTTTCCATCAACACTTCTGATTCATCAGCCATTCTTTCTCTTGTCCCAGGCATTTTGCATGATGCTTACTAAAGACTTCAGGTTCTTGAAGTTCATCAGGTTTTAACTGGAGATCTATCGACATTGACATTGAATGGACCTGGGTTCGATTCCTGGCTTGGGTCACTGTCTGTGTGGAGTTTGCACATTCTCCTCATGTCTGCGTGTGTTTCCTCCGGGTGCTCCGGTTTCCTCCCACAGTCCAAAGATGTGCGGATTAGGTTGATTGGCCATGCTAAAATTGCCCCTTAGTGTACTGAGATACATAGGTTAGAGGGATTAGTGGGTAAATGTGTAGGGATATGGGGGTAGGGCCTGGGTGGGATTGTGGTCGGTGCAGACTCGATGGGCCAGATGGCCTCTTTCTGCACTGTAGGTTTTCTATGATTCTATGATTCTATGTGCTCGTACAAGTTAAGCATTTCAAGCCCTCTTTCAAATGTTGGACATCCTGTGAGCAACATTGCAGTGTTCTCATCAATTCTTGTTTGACCTTTGCAAACTCATTATACGTGAAAGTTCATCCCTATACTGATTAGTTTTTTTTTAACAAAACATAATTCCTCTGCGCTATCCTTCAAGCTCTAATTCTGCAATTGCACTTCTGCCAATTGTTTCTGAGAGTCACATTCTATTGTGAGAAATTTTATTTGATCTTACCATTCTAGGTTCGTATTTTCATATATATCTTTGAAAATATAATGATTTCCCAATTTTCTTCCAGATGTCCAATTTTCTATAGGTCTGTTGTCTCTTCCTTGTATCTTTGTCTTCCTCCTGGAATATAGAACATTCCTGACAGTTCTCTGACAACTGGTTAATCAGTTCTTTCAGACTTACATTAAATTCACAGAGCAAGAAACTTTGGCTGAGGGAGCCTTATAGCCTGTGAGGTCCTCTGGCAAGTTTTCCTTTTCTTTGCAAATTTCAATTACTTTGTTTTGAGGTTTCTTGTACTTTAACAGAGACTCATTGAGATTAAAAGCAAAATACTGCAGATGCTGGAATCTGAAACAAAAACAGAAAATGCTGGAAAATATCTCAGCAGGTCTGACTGCATCTGTGGAGAGAAAATAGAGCCAACATTTCGAGTCAGGATGACCCTTCATCAGAGCTAAGAGCCAAGAAAATCAGAAAAGATTTATACTGAGGGTGGGCTGAAGGGGGGGGGGGGGGGGCTGTAATGGGACAAAGGGAATGTAAATGAAGAAGAGGAAAGCTCAGAGAGGTGCTAAAAGTGTCCATTAAGTGATCAGAATGTGTGGATGACAGAAGAGGTACAGATGGTTAAGGCAGTTGGCCTGAAAAGTATGTGTGTGTGTGTGTTGAGGGGGGGGGGAGGGCATGGGGGGAGGGTGCAAGAAGGGAGAAGTGGAAAAATTGAAGTGAGAAAGAAGGATAATAAAAATGGATGAATGAGATGAAAAGAAGAAACAGAATGAAATAAAATAAATGGAAATGGGGTGAAGGTGGATGGGAGAGTTCATGTTAAAGAACATCTGATCAGTTGTAGGGATGAACTTTCACGTACAAACAATGAGTTTGCAAAGGTCAAACAAGAATTGATGAAAACACTGCAATGTTGCTCACAGGAAGTCCAACATTTGAAAGAGGGCTTGAAATGCTTAACTTGTATGAGCACATTCAATGTCGATAGATCTCCAGTTAAAACCTAATGAACTTCAAGCATCTGAAGTCTTTAGTAAGCATCGTGCAAAATGCTTGGGACAGGAGAAGGAATGGCTGATGAATCAGAAGTGTTGATGGAAAGCAGAATGAACAACCAAATGTTAATGTTGCACCCCGGTCCAATCTGAACAACATGCAGGATGAGATAGAGACTATGGAAAAGCAAATCCAGACTTTGAAAGCAGATAATAGAAATTCAATGAAACAGTGGTTGAACTCAATGTTCAGTCCAGAAGACTGTAAAGTGCCCAATCGGAAGATGAGGTGCTGTTCTTCCAGTTTGCATTGGGGTTCACTAGAACATTGCAAAAGGCCAAGGATGGAAATGTGGACGGGAGAATAGCGTGGTGTGTTGAAGTGACAAGCGATAGGAAGGTCCAGGTCCTGCTTTCGGAAGGACTGAAGGTGTTCAGCAAAGCGGTCACCCAGTCAACGTTTGGTCTCTCATCGAGATTGTTCTGCTGTTCTCAGTAATCCTTATTCCTTTGTGCTGCTGAAAGATTGTGTACTATTTTTGAATTTGATCTTGAAGGACAAATAGCTGTTCTTTGAACTGGTTATTTTCTTATTCAGCTCTTGTTTTCTCACTCTGTCCTTCAGTGCATTACTTTTTTTACTACTGAGAGTTGTAATGCAGCTTTTTTAGAAAAGCATTCAACATCCTTTTTAAGCTCTTCACATTTTCCAAGGAGTATGTCTTTGTTCCACAAAGAGTCTTTCAAAGCAGCAACATCTCTGTGTCCATTTTTTTGTCTTCTTTTGTACCTGTCTGAACTTCCAGTTGTGTTTTCTCAGCTCCAGCTTTGATTTGCTGACATGGAATTCAGAGTCATTATTTCCCTTTCATGCATTTGTGATACCTCAGAAATGAATTCGTATGGATCTGGAACAGTTTCGTTCATTGAAGACCTTAGTTTATTGCGCATTTTCAAAGGTATATACTCAGCTTGAATATTGTGTTTCAAATCTTCCAATTCAGCCCTGAAAGTAAAACATTTTCCAATCTTATTTAATTTTCTTTTTGCAGGGTTTGTGTATTTTGGACTTCATGAGATAGCTTTCCTTCATTCATAGTCAGCTGCTAGTTGCACACTACCACCTCTTGTTATAGTTTAGGTAATGTAGCAGGTTTCCCAAAAACTCTCTGCACCAAACTCTTGCTGCCATTCACGCTGGCAGGATCTTATAGTCCTGCCGATAGTGTATCCCTACCATGGGTTTTCTAGTGGCGAGGGATGCATTCATTGAGAAACACCATTGAAAATGGCAGACCATAAGATGCTGCCACCAGTGAGCAGCATGCTGCCTCACACTGCCACCAAACATGCCACAGAGAGTGAGAAAAATCCTGCCCAACGTTCTCGGGACTCCTGTAAAGCATTTGGCTTCTCTGGTATCCTCCTGTGGTTTACTTTTTAGCTTCAATGGGGGTTTTCTATTCCTCTTTTTAAGCTCTTGTGCTCAACCACTTGATGATTGAAATATTCTTCAAAGGCTTTTAATATTTCATCAAAGCTGGTTGTGGATTCATCAATGTCATGCATTTGGATTACTTTTCTGCAAGTTCACCAAACTAGTATAAAATTGTATTAACTTTACTTTTAGTGGTTTCTGAATAAATCCTGAAGTATTCTTGTAATCTAAACATTCTCTTCTGTGAAAACAGCAAATTTGGGGTCTAGTTTGACCCTTGTCTTAGCCTAAGTTGATCTAGTAGTTTAAATTTACATGGCTATTTTTCAAAGTAGGTGAGTATCTCTTTTTTTTCTCTTCAAAATGGCTCCGCAGCTGCTGTTTTCCTTCGCTCTTTGACCTTCTGGTGTTTGTCAGGTTTAGGTGGGCTCTCATTGTGCAGGTTGTGTTTTTTTTACGAACTAATTGATTCTCTGGGAGACACTAAAACAAATTGTTTGAACTACCTACCTCACTTTTGAAGACTTGGAGTCAACTGGAAGGCAATTTTTGATCTCTGACTGCTGTTTTTTGGAAAACTTTTTTTCCTTCAGTGGAGCTCAGCTACCATGTTATGGTGCAGACTCGGGGGGGGGGGGGGGGTGGGGGGGGGGCAGTTTAACACCTTTTTTTTACCACCAAAATCTGAAATTTCTAAAAATATTTTGAGACTTATGGTAGCCTAGAATTTTAAAAGATTTAGCTCACCTTTGCTAGGTTCACTGACTCTGTGCTCTGGGATTTGAACTTCCAAAGGAGATGCAATGGATTCTTCTGCTGCAGTAAGGTATTGCAAATCACTTCCTTCAGCTTCCAAGTCTTTCTTTGAAGCTATTTCTTGGCAATATTTCCTGCACACCCATACTTCCAGAGTTTCTTTTCAGGTCAGAATACTTTGTTGAGTTTTTTTCTCAGAGTTCCAGCATTTTAGTTTCTCTCCGTATTCTCTGCAAGGTTTGGGGTTTTTCCACAAGCTAGCACCATATTGTAAGCTTGTTTGGTGTCTCACTAAGAAGTCTGGATGCTTGCATGGTTACACATTAACAGTTTATTATATTAATTATATATCCAAGGTATTGATTCCACGCTGGCTCTTTCCAGGCTCTATTGCACAGTCCACCATCATGTGATTCTTTACATCACTTTGTGGGTGGGACTGTTCTCCAGTCCCACATTAACCTTTGCTCTTCCCAAACACCCTTCAGCCATCAGAATCCTCCCAGCAGTGAATGGGTCTCTGGCTAAGGTCAAAATCCAGCATGGGCCCTTGGAGGTAGCATGTTGACAATTCGCTAGGGAGGCCCATGAGTGGCTTCCCAAAGTGACATAGACCCCTTCCTTCCCTCCATTGGAGCCGCAGGGATCAGTGGGCTCCAGCTGTTCCCACAGGCCTCCCACTGGAGGGAGTTCTCCTCCCACGGTGGTGGATTGGCAGCAGTGGCCAATTGTGGAGTCTTCAGAAAATGCCTTTGGATGGAGGTGCCCTAGTGGACCCATTCCTGCAGCACCCACCCCTGCTTGTGTCAGGTTGACAGCCTCGGGAAACCACCTACTATCCTTAACTGAAGAGCAGGCAAGAAGTTTAGGAGGCCATTTCTTGAATAGAGTGCAGCAAATGAGGTGTCAGAATCTGCAAATGATTCTGACCCGTGATTGAATTTAAGGAAGTTAAGATTCCCACCCTCCTGTCTGGAAATAATGAGATCAGCAGCAATGCACTGGTTGAACCCGAGGACAGCTTAACTTCCATAAGGTTGGCATGGCGCCACCTGATAGTTTTCTCTGACAGAGACATATCTCCCGTTATGTTTCCTCACAGAGCAGGCTTGGATAATAGTTAGGCTGGTGCATCTCGCAACATGATCCTGCTGCTTCCTTCTCCTCATGATACACTTGACAGAGAGTGGTGTTCGGATTACGTGACCCTTACATAATGCACATGTGCGACCGTGATTCCTTGTGCGACCATTTTCTTTCCTCGAGCACCCGCGTCGGGTGACAAGACAGCTGGCAGAATGTGGAATACCGGTTTCATGCCAGGCAACAGTGACAGATGCAAATAACTTGAGACCGAAAGCAGGGCTTTCTGGTGACAGGGAGGATATATTTGTGGTGTAGAAGGTGGCGCACGTGGAAGTTCAGAAGGTGGAGAGAAAAACAAGGGCGAGGATCATGCGGGCCAAATTTAACCAAATAGGTATTGCCAGCGCTGTAAGCTGAAGTCTTCTGCTGCCACTTTTCAGCTTTTTTTTTGCAGTGTCGAGGACAAAGAAAGGTTGTTTACGCCCTTTAGCTTTTTGTGTGTGTGCATTTTCTTTCTTTTTTGCTTGACAGACTGCCAAAATGATCAGCGCGCATCTCATGTGGAATTAATTCAAGATAAGCCATTTATATAGAAATTCAGGCAGTGTTGGCAGTCTGGTCTCGCATAGCATGAAAAGCTAATAAACACTGGAACCAAGCAACAGATTTGTCAGCAGTTGTTAATACAGCTTCTCTCCTGAAGTGTCGTGGCTTTTTTTTTGGGTGTGTGCGTGACAATTTCAAAAAGAATCCGCACTTCACAATTACTTTTCGACCCACAGAACGCACAACAGAGTTTAAAATGACAAGATCGTTGCCGCGAATCTCTCTCTCTCAATTCTCGACTGCACTGTACGGAGCCTTATGTCCCTAGCCTCAAGTACGATTGTTGATTCATGCAAAAACGTTCTGAAATCAAATTTCCGACATACCCACTAAACTTGAGTTAATGATGCGACCCAGTCAAGTGCAGAGCGACCTTTGCAATATCCCGAGCATGCATGCGTTGCATCTTCAAGGCACACTTGAACCATTCCAGTTTATACATTTGTAAAGTAATCACTGTGACTAATGTCTTGGTTGTATAAAATGCGCCTCGGCTGGAGAAAATGTATCACCCAAGTGCAGCGCCAAAGTGGAAGTGGCCTGTGTACGTGAATAATGTTGCAGCACAACAGTGGAGCATTTTATAATACCCCTTCGTCAAAAATATTACACATAAATGTAAAGCACGCAATGCATTCGTGATGAGAAATAGATAGCGCCATTGAGTGTTATAATTTCTATCTGGTTCACTTACGCTGCTTAAATAAACAGAAGTTTTGATGCCAGATTGCTTGCTTTTTGCTGCACAAGGGCGCCTCACAAACTGGCTGATCCGATCCCTCAAGAAGATAGAACAGGGACCTCAGCGGAGATTATTCTGCAAGGAAGAATGATAAGTGTTGTAGGCTCTGTTAAATGCGCATGTGGAGTTGATGCAGTCCCACAGAGTTTTGTCACTTGGAACATATTGAGTCTGATAATCAGATTCAACTGCTAATGGGAAATGTTTCACAGTGGCTAAGAAGCGGAGACAACTACGCTCAAAAGGTAAAATTTAATCTGGCTGTTGTGCTTAATGCTAAATGCCAGCATGTCAGGGAAATCTACTAACAGCACCGCAAACCAAAGAGCAATATTCCCTTATAAGACTTTAATCTGATTGTTATACTTAAATGTTAAAGTCCAACATGCTTGAGGAACTTCCAATGAAATAAAATGCATCTTGAGATCACTCCTAACATTTTCAGCAGGCTTAAGTTCAAAACATGATGACTTGGGACTCTACTGCCCTTCTCGATGTGACAGCATAGGAATATAGGAGCAGATCAGTTAGTCCCTCAAGCATGTTCCGCCAGTCAGATCTACATCTTACCTCCATCTATTGATACCTGGTTCTGTAACCCTGAATACCCTTACCTAACAAAAAAGATGACTTTGTATTTCGAAAATTGTTTTGTCTGGGGCACTTATAGTCTCGTGAGTCAAAGCTGAGATATTTTCCAGCTGGGACCTGGCTTTGAATTTGATCAAGGATGATGAGTCGTCACTTTTTCTCTTTTGCACCAAGTGAAAGTCTACATTACGTCTGTTTGAATAGTTCTGACATGACCACCGTGCAACAGATTAAGAAAAAAAGCGTGATCATGACACACATTAGACAGGGATGGACACGCCAGCGATGCCCATAACCCGTAAACAAATTTAAAGAAAAGTTGGCAGCAGTAGGATCTGTAAATTAATAACCCCTGGAATCAGCAACAATTCCCCACCCCCATGGGATCACCAACACATCCTCCCTTGAAATCACCAACATCCCACCCACTTGGAATCACCAAAACCACCCCACTTTGAAAGCACCAACAATGCCCCTCCCCACAACCTTGGCATCACCAGCACCCACACCCCTTGGATTCACCAACATGCCCCATGGTTCATCACCAAATTTGGGCACCAACCCTGGTTCAATGGTAAAAGGAAACACCAGTACTAGATGTACTGTTACACCAAAGCATGAGGCTAATAAAGCTATATAACAAAGGACTACCTGCATGCTAAACACCAGGAGTCGCTGGCTTTGGACAGAACTGTACGATCCCGCTTCCAATGGATCAGAGGAAATTTTTTTAAATTCATTCGTAGGACATGGGCATCACATGCCCATGTCCTGTGAATGAATTTTTTAAAATGGGCATTTATTGCCCATCCCTAGTTGCCCTTGAGAAGGTGGTGGTGAGCTGCCTTCTTGAATCGCTGCAGTCCACGTGCTGTAGGTTGACCCACAATGCCGTTAGGGAGGGAATTCCAGGATTTTGACCCAGCGACTGCGAAGGAACGGCAATATATTTCCAGGTCAGGATGGTGAGTGGCTTGGAGGGGAACTTGCAGGTGGTGGTGTTCCCATGGATCTGCTGCCCTTGTCCTTCCAGATGGAAGTGGCCGTGGGTTTGGAAGATGTTGTCTCAGGAGCTTTGGTGAGTTGCTGCAGTGCTTCATGTAGATGGTACACACTGCTGCTACTGAGCGTCGGTGGTGGAGGGATTGAATGTTTGTGAAAGGGGTGCCAATCAAGCGAGCTGCTTTGTCCTGGATCATAGAAATCATAGAAACCCTACAGTACAGAAAGAGGCCATTTGGCCCATCGAGTCTGCACCGACCACAATCCCACCCAGGCCCTATCCCCATATCTCTACATATTTTACCCACTGATCTACACATCTCAGGACACTAAGGGGCAATTTTAGCATGGCCAATCAACCTAACACGCACATCTTTGGACTGTGGGAGGAAACCAGAGCACCCGGAGGAAACCCACGCAGACACGAGGAGAATGTGCAAACTCCACACAGACAGTGACCCAAGCCGGGAATCGAACCCAGGTCCCTGGAGCTGTGAAGCAGCAGTGCTAACCACTGTGCTACCGTGCTGCCCTGGTATGGTGTCAAGCTTCTTAAGTGTTGTTAGAGCTGCACCCATCCAGGCAATGGGGAGTATTCCATCACACTCCTGACTTGTTACTGTCGCTTCTGCCCAGTCTGTGATGGTTGTCAACTTAATAAACTTAAAACCTTATCATGACCTATCCACCTAACCTGCACATCTTTGGACTGTGGGAGCACCCAGAGGAAACCCACGCAGACACGGGGAGAATGTACAAACTCCACACAGACAGTCACCCAAGGCTGGAATCGAACCCAGGTCCCTGGCGCTGTAAGGCAGCAGTGCTAACAACCGCTCCATCCAAATGAGAACATCTCCGTTCTTGTCTACAGTGATGCATAATGCAATGAGAGTGAGCGATAAGGCAGAAGAGTTTTCAAACTTCTTTCACCAAAAGTAGTCAAGTTTTAGATCAGGAAAACTGGATAAGTTATAATATAATCTGTCGGTAGCACAACCTGCCTTTAATTTATCAAAGCCCTTGTTTGCAGCTGTAATGAACTGACTTGTGATTTGATTTGTTCATAAGGCTGCAACACAAAGAGTAAAAATGCAGGGCAAAAAAAACCCAACAAGATCACAAAGAATAGATGACTGAATCTGGCCTAAGGTGACATAACTCTGAAAAGATGACTTTTCTGGAGAGTACTCTGGGGCTTTCAAAATCCATCTGAAGCACAAAGAAAAGAAAATACAAATGTTGCTGAAAAAAATAAATCAAGGCCAGTTTAAAAATGAGAGAAAGAAGAAATCTGCAAGATGGATTCATGTGTCTGTATACAGCAGCCAGTCAAGCAGTGTTAGCAAAATTTATAGGCAAGGGAGAAGGGATGAAGAAAGAAATAAATTGCGTTCCACATAGAAGTACCTACTTGCTTTCATCAGAAGACATTTTTCTCTCCAATGCTCTTTCCCTGTTCCTCCAGTTCTTGAAGACTGAGGCTCACGCCTGCATTCTCCCCAGGTAGCAGCGACCTTCTAGTATCTCTGCCAAGCGGCTATCTTTGTGGCGTAATTACACACAATTCCATCAGATAAGCCCCCAAGGTATCAATTTGCAGCTTTTAAATTATTGTTGTGTCTGGTGGTTGTTGAGCATTCAAAGATGTTCACTGGTATCTTTTGTTGAGATGTCACACAACTGGATAGGGCAGCAGTAGCTAGCGCTGCTGCCTCAGAGCTCCAGGGACCCTGGTTCAATTCTGGCCCTTGGGTGAACTGTCTGTGTGGAGTTTGTCAGTTCTTCCGTGTCTTTGTGGGTTTCCTCTGGGTGCTCTGGTTTCCTCCCACAGTCCAAAGATTTGCAGGTTAGGTGGGCTGGCCAGGCTAAATTGCCCCTTAGTGTCCCAAGATGTGGAGGTTTTTAAGTTCAAAGTTTTTTTATTAGTGTCACAAGTAGGCTTACATTAACACTGCAGTGAAGTTACTGTTAAAATTCCCCGGTCGCCGCACTCAGATATAATGATTAGGTTAGATGGATTAGCCATGGTAAATGTGTGGGGTTACGGGGCTAGGGCAGGGGAGAGGGCCTAGCTAAGATACTCTGTCAGAGAGTTGGCGCAGACTCGAGGGGTTGTATGGGCTCCTTCCTCACTGCAGGGATCTTATGATGCTATGATATGATTCGAGTTCCATTGGCTTTTCTCCACATGTTATGTAAAGCACATCAATTAATTTAGCAGTGGGGGGGATTGAGGGCCATCTGGCATCCCTAGCTTGCAAACTATTCTCGATCCCCTACCGTGGAATAAAGTAGGTAATAACTTTCCCTGAAACAATAATAAAGTTCATTGAGTACACTCAGGCCGGGATGGGTACTCCCCATCTGGGATTGCACTGATATCGGTTACAGGGCAGCACGTTCGAGCTAGATGTTGGTAAGGAATGTGAAGGAGAAGCAAACATTACACGTTGCATCGCTTGGGCCTTCCACAAGAGATTGAATCTTCCAAACATAGAGAGAACAACCAAGGATGTGCTGGGGAAATAAATGTTCAAGCTGAAAGATGAGGACAAACGGAGCATGCTCAAAGATAGGGTGGCACAATAGCAGAGTGGTTTGCACTGCCGCCTCACAGCGCCAGGGACCCGAATTCGATTCTCGTTTTGGGTCACTGTCTGTTTGGAGTTTGCACGTTCTCCCCGTTTCTGCGTGGGTTTCCTCCAGATGCTCCGGTTTCCTCCCACAGTCTGAAAGATGTGTGGGTTAGATGGATTGGCCATTGACCCTTAGTGTCAGGGGAACTAGCTAGAGTAAGTGCATGGGGTTATGGGGATGAGGACTGGGTGGGATTGTGGTTGGTGCAGACTCGATGGGCCGAATGGCCTCCTTCTGCACTGTCGGATTTTATGATCTATAACCCACTTCAGCAAATTCTGTGCCAAATTAATTCTGTGAGCCTAATTTGGTGCTGGTTATGCGCGTGAAGGTAAATATTGCAGCAAGTTTTTTTTTGTATGATTGGCACATATTTGATAATTTTTCATCCAGGTTCTGAACTTGGCTTCCAGAGGGGGGCCTGTTGCTTCCAGCGATTTAATTGAAACTCCAACAGAGAATATGCAAAAAAAACGATACAGTATTTCACACGAGTGGTCAGACTTTTAAAGAGTCCCATTGTTTCTGGTTCAAAATTGGCAGCTAAATTGACTTTATCAGCAATGTTCTGAATTTTTTAAAAAATGGATAATTACCCCAAGCCCTGGTGGCTATGAGAGTGCACCATATCATCCCGGATTCCACAATCAGTAATGAATGAATGGCGCTTGCTGTTCGTCACTCTTACAGCTGTGTCCAGGTTTTTGGGTGGGGTGCCATCTTACTCTGTAATTAAGGAGCTGTTTCAACATGCTGCCTGTCCAGGGGACCTGTGTGAGCAGGACAAGCAAACCTGAATCACTTCAAACAAAGAATCTGAAGAATTCTTACTAGCCCACGTTGAGAAAGCAAGTGGGCTCATTAGCACCAATTATTTTAGGTACGATGCTGCCGTTAGTATGCAAGAATGGCATCCAAGAGACTCGCGCCCATGAAAGGTGTGCCAAATACCAACTTGGCAAAGCCCGGTTTTTGTGTACACCCTTGAAGACTGACAGCAGCATGCAGAGCAGCGCGATTGTGGCATTAATTAGAGTGCAAACCTGCTTTGGAACTGTGATGTATGTTGGGGCACAACGACTTTTAAGGGAATGGGTCATGTGACCTTGGGTGTGAGGTGAACTATTGGGAACCGACATGTGTGGGCAGTCAACATTTGGAATGCGGAGCGAGTTGACATAACAAAGAGTTGTGTTTCCTGACGCCTGACTGCGGAGTAGTTACCGAAGAGAAACCCCAGTACAACGGATTTAACAGAAACCAGCACCACCATTTTAAAAGTCCACAATCCAGCTAGTGTCCTGTCTGAACCTCGCATAGCTGAGCACAATAATTAAATGGCATGAAGGACCCCCTCATCAGCCCTACCCGACGGAATCATGAACCATTTACTATAGGGTTACTATAGGCATAACTATAGGGTTCGTGGTGGGAGATACAGGAAGGATATCAGAGGTAGGTTCTTTACGCAGAGAGTGGTTGGGGTGTGGAATGGACTGCCTGCAGTGATAGTGGAGTCAGACACTTTAGGAACATTTAAGCGGTTATTGGATAGGCACATGGAGCACACCAGGATGATAGGGAGTGGGATAGCTTGATCTTGGTTTCAGATAAAGCTCGGCACAACATCGTGGGCCAAAGGGCCTGTTCTGTGCTGTACTGTTCTATGTTCTATGTTCTAGATGCTGGGTTATTTCTCCTGGTGACTGGTGAAATGTCCGGTATTTTTGGAACTTCCCTCCACTTTGCCGAAAGTTTCACTAGTCCACAGGGAGTGACTTTTGATAGTTGCTGAAGTATTTCTTTTGAAGGGCTCTGAAGAAGAATCAAAACGATAGTTTCTCTCTCCACAGATGCTGCTGAGTTTTTCCAGCATTTTCTGTCTTTAGTTCAGATTTCCAGCATCCACTCTATTTTGCTTTTACTTTTTTTGTCCATTTGAAAAGGCCTGTGTTGACATTTCACTTCTGGAGGCTAGCCATGTGCTATAATTCAATGGCTGGTGCTTAATGTGCCGCACCCACAAAGAACCAACTCCAACACAAATTAATAGAGGTGAAAGGTGAGTTTTTGCCCTGTAAGTTATATGCAATTCCACCAAATCAATTCATTTTTTTGAAATTCTTCCCTGTTACTTTAGTGAAGGTGTTTATCTACTTTAAATAAGTGGCTTTTAATTTTATTCAGCTATGTCTTTATATGTTTTAATGAATTGTTGCTGAAATTGATTGAGAATAATATGATTGAGTCAATATTACCCCAATTAAAAAATTATCATTCCCTATTTTGAATAGATTATCCAACGGATGACGAAAAACATCACAGGTATTTGTTCTTGCAAAGTCTCGAAGGCTTTTGCCATTGGAATCATTTTGTTTATAATAGTCAAAGAACAATCATAGAATCCTACAGTGCAGAAGGAGGCCATTGGGCCCATCGAGTCTGCATCGACCACAATCCTACCCCGGCCCTATCCCCCCCATGTATTTACCTTAGCTAGTCCTCCTGACACTAAGGGGTAATTTAGCATGGCCAATCCACCTAACCCGCACATTTTTGGACTGTGGGAGGAAACCGGAGTGCCCGGAGGAAACCCCCGCAGACACAATGAGAACATGCAACTCCACACAGGCAGTCACCCAAGCCAGGGATGGAACCTGGGTCCCTAGCGCTGTGAGGCAGCAGTGCTAACCACTGTGCCACTGTGCCATCCACAATGGGCGTGATTTTCTGGCCACATTTCTCCCAAAACTGGAAAATCACGCTCGAGGTCAACGGACCTTTCCATGGTCCGCCCCTTGCCTGCTACGATTCCCACGGTGGGTGGAAGCAGAAAATTAGCCCCAATATCTTCTCAGATTTGAGAATATTCGGGCTGGATTCCACTGATTTAGGAATGTAGGATTCCCGAGTAATGGCCATTGAGAGTTCAGTGAATTGGAAGAATGCTTTTTAATTTGCTTCTCCAATTAACAATAGGGCCCAGTACTGTCAGTAATGGTGAATAGGTTTGTTTGTTTGGATTTTGCATATAGTTGCACTTGGTGGAATGGTGCAGAGTGTTGGAAGGAAATGAAATGTCGCCACTGACTCAGAGGACCAAAGGCTCCTCTCCCCTTTAAGAGGCAGTTGGCCGGTGGTGATTTAACCTGAGGTCAAATCACCACATCTCAGGCGAGAGGCAAGATTGAGAATTGAACCCAGGCTGCTGGCCTCACACCACATCTCGAACCAGCCATCCTACCAACTGAGCTATCTGACTCCATAGTGCTGGAAGGATTAGGAGGTGAAGTAACAACCTGTCAAACCGTATCATGAACAATCATTCAATGGCCATCAAGGGCAGCATGGTGGCACAGTGGTTAGCACTGCTGCCTCACAGCGCCAGGGACCCGGGTTCAATTCCGGCCTTGGGTCACTGTCTGTGTGGAGTTTGCACGTTCTCCACATGAATGTGCGGGTTTCCTCCGGGTGCTCCGGTTTCCTCCCACAGTCCAAAGATGTGCAGGTTAGGTTGATTGGCCATGCTGAATTAACCCTAGTGTCAGGGGGATTAGCAAGGTAAATACCTGGGATTACGGGAATAGGACCTGGTGAGATTGTTGTCAGTGCAGACTCGATGGGCCGAATGGCCTCCTTCTGCACTGGAGGGATTCTATGATTCTATGAAGTCCAAGACTGTGAATCAGTGCACTCCCCAAAAAAGAGCTCCCACTTTTCAAGCTACCAAGCCTACCTTGTGATTCCTTATGCACCCTTAGTCCATAGGGGCTACATAATACCTTTAGCTTGTGTTAGCTTTTCCTTATTTGTGTAGTTTCTTCCAGCAGCTTTTAGCATGTTGAAACATTTCAGTATTCCTCTTTCAATCGCTGTGGCTTCTCTTCCAGCATTTCAAGAATCAATCTCAGCTCCACTTCTGGCACCATGTTACAACCTCTTGCCTCCAGAGATGACTCACTGCTTTGTTCCAATTAAAGCCAACTTCTTTGCCAGTAGAAGTCGAAAGTATCGCTGTTTCTCCACATTGAGATCAGTATAAAAAACGTACCTGATAGTTTCTTCCACAACCTGTACCAGTCCAGTTAAGCACTGCTGGCGAAGCAGCTGTAGATCTTGGGAAATTATTCAAAGCCTATTCTGGACAAGCTAAATGAGGCTTGCACTTGAATCAGGCTGCTGCCAGAATCACCTGAAAAAAGACCGCAATAAATTAGGTGGAGGCTGAAATGCCTGTGCAGATTAGGCAGGAACAATTGCATTGCTAGACCCATTATTGTTGAGCTGTTTTACGCACATTAAATTTAGAAATAGAATCCCTACAGTGCAGAAGGAGGCCATTCGGGCCATCAAGTCTGCCCTGACAACAATCCCACCCCAGGCCCTATCCCCACCACCCCACATATTTACCCCACTAATCCCTCTAACCTACACATCCCAGGACACTAAAGGGCAATTTAGCCTGGCCAATGCACCTAACCCGCACAAGAATTTCAACTTTGGACTGTGGGGGGGAAACCGAAGCACCTGGAGGAAACCCACACAGGCATGGGGAGAATGTGCAAACTCCACACGGACAGTGACCCAAGCCGGGAATCGAACCCAGGTCTCTGGAGCTGTGAAACAGCAGTGCTTGCTACTGTGCCACCGTGCCGCCCAATTTCTCCCTCACCAAGCTGGCAGAAGATGGCTCTGACCTAAATATTCCAGTCCTGCTCGCCATGGGAATCGTTGCAGGTAGGACAGTAAATATGACGGACAAGCCAAAGGTCAATTTACCTGGGGCAGGAATTTCTGATCCTGGCGTTAGCAGGAATCGAACCTGCTCACCCTAACACCCATTGTTTCAGTCAGGAAGTTACACAATTATCTGTCTTCATTCAAATCATAAGTTGATTTCTCCATGAAATTAAGGCCTCTGGTTCTCAGTCAGAGGCACAAGTAAGACGACGCAAGCATCATCAAGATGTTGGGGTCAAGTTTAAGAGTTCGAGGTGCCCCTTCCCCTCTCGGGTGATGCAAGACTCGCGTATGCTCCTCAGCCAGCGGGCATGAAACCCATCCCATCCATTAGATGCCAGTCCTGGAATGGGTTGGCTTTGTCCTGCTTGACTGACCCTCCCATTAAAGTAAGAAGTCTCACAACACCGGGTTAAAGTCCAACAGGTTTATTTGGTAGCAAATCATGCCTCCCATTAAACCCAGAGGTGAGCAGGATAGAGATCAGTTAAAGTCAAAATTATAACAACTTGACACCATCTCAACCCACCAGTTTGTGTCTGTTAAAATGCAGATCACTGGCAATTTTACTGCCTCAGTCAACGCCTATGGGGCAGTTTAGTAATTTCCAAGACATTAAAATCGTTAGTCCCAATTTTAAGTGCTTTGCCGAATAAAAAATCAAGAAGGCGGTTAACCAGATTTTCAAAACCTCATTTGGAGCATTTTCACCAGTTCCCCTCTGCTCCTTGTCTTTGTTCATTGCCTGCACTTTCAACTTTGTGTTTGATAGTCTTTGAAATTAATACTTGGTACTTCATGAAAGTTGGGTGCTTCTTTGTCATTGGGTGCATTTTTGAAGACTTCAGTTGTAAATTTCAATCATGTTGTGACTGACCGAGCTGACCTGCTCTGACCAAGACCGCAGGAAACTACAACAGGTTGTGAATGAAGCCCAGTCCATCACACAAACCAGCCCCCCATCAATTGACTCTGTCTACATTTCCCACTGCCTCAGAAAAGCAGCCAGCATAATGAAGGACCCCATAAACCCCAGATATTCTCTCTTCCACCTTCTTCCGTCAGGAAAAATATACAAAAGTCTGAGGTCTGATGGTCTGAGTTATAAGGAGAGGGTGGATAGACTGAGACTTTTTTCCCTGGAGCATAGGAGGCTTAGGGGTGATCTTATAGAGATCTATAAAATAATGAGGAGCACAGATCAGCTAGATAGTCAACATCTTTTCCCAAAGGTAGGGGAGTCTAAAACTAGAGGGCATAGGTTTAAGGTGAGAGGGGAGAGATACAAAAGAGTCCAGAGGGGCAATTTTTTCACACAGAGGATGGTGAGTGTCTGGAACAAGCTGCCAAAGGTAGTAGTAGAGATGGGTACAATTTTGTCTCTTAAAAAGCGTTTAGATAGTTACATGGGTAAGATGGGTATCGAGGGATATGGGCCAAACGCGGGCAATTGGGACTAGCTTAGTGATTTAAAAAAGGGCAGCATGGACAAGTTGGGCCAAAGGGCCTGTTTCCATGCTGTAAACTTCTATGACTCTATATGAAGTTGATCTTTCTCTACGACCTAGCTATGACTGTAACACGACATTCTGCACATTGTCCTTCCCTTCCCTATGAAAGTATGCTTTGTCTCTATAGCGCACAAGAAACAATACTTTTCACTGTATACTAATACATGTGACAATAATAAATCAAATCAAACCAAATCAAACTTTCAAATTTGAGCCAATCGGGTACCAGTTTGATGCTTTACCTGCATAGCTACTTTGACAATCGAGCCCACGACATGCAAGTCTTCCGATAAGAAATAAAACCTCCTGCAGTGAACATTATGGTGATTCAGATTTCCTGAAGTCTTGCATCTGAAGTGTGGTGAAAATGCAGCATGAAGCACTTGTTTAATGCAAGATGTCTAGCAGGTTCCAGATATCAAAATAGCTGCTAATATTATAACATGTTGCAGGGACGAAGGTGGTGCTGACATCACAGCAGCATTCCTAACAAAATAATTAAACCTTAAGTTTATTCACAGTCTGCAAGGTAAGGTGACAGTCTAGGCAGTGAAATATTCCCAGTGGATGTCGGGTGCTATCGAGGTTATAATTTAGTGCAGCTCATCCTTTGTTATTGGCACATTATAGCATTTGTCATATACCAGGGGAGGAACAGAAAAAAGGATAGCAATTAATTGCGAGTAAACTCAAAACAAAAGTCACAAATAGTTTGATTTTGATCATTAAAATGGCCGAGGTTCACCTCAGTGCTACATGTTTGTGCTGTATTGCAGGTGTTACACCAACTATAGTGGGGTCATTTTTTTCTTTAGGTTGCACCCAGGTAGCTTGTTTCCCAGGAACAGAGCACTGGGAATAGTGTGGGTACCTGTTTTTTACCCTGCACGAGTATGGGGACTTTGTTTTCCTGCCTACCCCAAGCACAGGAAAAGCAATTCATTGAAGCGAATATGACTGCTCCTGCGTTTATTTCTCTCAGTGTTTGACTCTTTGCCATCTGTAGTCAAGGTGATAGTCAATTTAGCAAAGGGAACTTCAAGCAAGCACCATGACTTCAAGTTGTATATACAGAGGACCTGACGACTGTTTGGGGTTCAGGCCCTGAGAAAGCACTGCACCGTCCACCATATTGGATGAAATATTTGCGCAATCCCATTGAATTTCTCAGCTTCTTTCTTTGCAGTATGGCATTGGACTGAGTCTGCCTTCCTGTCCTTGAGCATGCAATTCTTGAAACTGTCAATATGCAAGAAATACAGAGCATTTTTCCAAAGTCATGTTCAATGGTCGCAGCTCTGTCAACACCACCAAAAGGGAATACGCTGCATTGCTCTGGTAGGTTTTAGGTGCGTGCTTGCATAAATCTCTTTTATAAGATGACATCTGGCACACGTCCCATCAGCAGCATGTGCAAGCATCTCAACCTTCATTAGGTAGGCATGTACCATCTACAAAATGGGCTCCATGTAGACCATTTTCCGCCCCCCTTTTCCCCGAGCGCAGGTTTTATCTTTTATAACATGGCAGATAACCTGATGGATTATTTTCTACCTTCTCAAAACTAGCATTGGTCGGGTGGGTATTCAAACAGGATTGTTTCATTTTGGCAAAATTAGCAGCATTGCTGACTTATGGGTGTCACAGTGGCACAGTGATTAGCACTGCTGCCTCACAGCGCCAAAGACGCGGGTTCAATTCCCGGCTTGGGTCACTGTCTATGCGGTGTCTGCACGTTCTCCCCGTGTCTGCGTGGGTTTGCTCCGGTTTCCTCCCACTGGTTAAGTGCATTGGCCATTGCTAAATTCTCCCTCAGTGTACCCAAACAGGCACTGGAGTGTGGCAACTCGGGGATTTTCACAGTAACTTCACTGCAGTGTTAACGTAAGCCTACTTGTGACATTAATCAATAAACTCAAACTTTAAAGGGGTAGAGCCTATTTTTTTTTTGGGGGGAGGGAATATATTAGGGGAGCATATTACTCTGAAGTGTGCATTGAATGCATCTTCCAAGCTGTGTAAAGGTAGACTACGAGGTTTCTGAATTGCTAATTAATGATTGATTTGATGTCCATGCAGAAGTTCAACTGAATTAACATAATCTTTGAATATTTATTTCTGATAGCTTAATGCCCTTTACCGTCCATGAAATTAGAACTTGCCAATCTTGAATAATAGAGGAAAGTCCGTAATGTATTTGTAAATGAAGTCTAATGAATACAGGAGAGACATTTCTCCATTCTTGCCTTGTTTATCTTGGTTATTGTGTGATTCATAATTCTTTTATCGTAACTCAACTCACAGGTGCCTGAGTCTAGCTGAAGGCGAGAATGACAAGCATTTCTGACAAAAAAACATGGTCTCCTTCCCGCAGCTTAATACTTCTCAGCATAAAGGAGAAATGCATTGAAATATGTCTGTGAAAATGAGGGAAAGACTGAATGCTGCATCTATACTCTTCACATTCTAGGTGTTATCAATGTGATTGTTTGCAGCATTTCTGTTTATGCAAATTTATGAATATTATCAGCTCTGCACTGAAGCTAATGCCTCGTTTCTAATATTAGCTTTGTTCGCTTCTGCATGACAAATCGTAGTGTTCTGTTGCGTTTTTTGAAACGGTAACATTTTTATGGGACCTTCTAAACACTACTGTGATAAAAGTGAAATAATTTTTAAAAAGAAACTCCAGTGCAGGTTCATAAAATTTAATTGAATGTGAGGTGACAAAGGGGGATAAGGCCAGATAACGGCTCAGGGATCCTGATACGTCTGTCACTCACCCATGCCCGCTCACAGTAATATAGGCAGCACCAATGTTTGTATGAGGCTAACACTATTTAAAGTGAGCTTGCATCACTTGGAGCCAACCTGCACTTCACAAAGGTGAAAAACATTCTGACTGCAACAGAAGCTTAAACCTTAGGCGCGGCACGGTGGCAAGTACTGCTGCCTCACAGCGCCCCGAACCCGGGTTTGATTCCTTGGGTAACTGTCAGTGTGGAGTTTGCCCGTTCTCCCCGTGTCTGCATGGGTTTCCTCCGGGTTCCTCCCACTGTCCAAAGATGTGCGAGTTAGGTGGATTGGCCATGCTAAATTGCCCCTTAGCGTCAGAGGGACTAGCTAGAGTAAATGCATGGAGTTATGGGGATAGGGCCTGGATGGGATTGCGGTCAGTGCAGACTCAATGGGCTGAATGGCCTCTGATGCACGATTAAATCACTCGGAAGGCTGGATCGTACCCGGGAAATAAAGGCTTTTATTAGTAACAAGAATGGAGCATACTGCTTAACAATACAATCCCAGACTAAAGGGTCACCAGGCAGTGCAGTGACCTTTATACACCTACAGGTAGGCGGAGCAAACCGGAGTGTACCACAGAACAATACCAACAGGTGGAACACCCCAACCCTAACCCCAACAGTAACAACAGTAACATATGTACAAGTACCCATAGTGCTAACCATCTATGGTTCAGTACCCATAGTGGTAACCATCTATGGTTCACCACAGCCTCCTACTGCAGTGTAGGGATTCTATAATTTTGTTCTACGATAAGAGAAGAGTTTTTATCATGTATGTGATGTGGGTATCACTAACTAGGCCAGCATCCCTGGTTACCCTTGAGAAGGTGGTGGTGAGCTGCCTTCTTGAACCACTGCAATCCCTGATGTGTAGGTACATCCACATTCTGTCAGGAATTCAGTTCCAGGATTTTGACCCAGCGACAGTGAACCAATGGCGATATATTTCCAAGTCTACTGTTGTGCAACTCTGGGCTGTGGGTCAGAGGAATCGTAGTTAAATGAAGCAATCATGACCAGAAAGGGGATCATAAGCGTTGCCTCCCTTCCTCCTGGTCCTGCTAACCACTGTGCCACTCTGCCACCCGTGGATCAGCAAAATCAAAAATGGCAGTACTGGCATCAAACCAGCATTGGGCGCAAAATGGCAGCATGAGCTGCCCTCATCTACATACTCCTGATGCTGTTCCCGACACCCAAGCTAACACTCGCGCAAAGTTGGCTTTGCATGGGCCATTCTGGGAGTGTTCACATGCGTCACAGATACCATTTTGACACCAGAACACCAGCCAAAGCACTAAAACCTTGGGTGCGACGGAGCACAAGCTTTCAGCTGAGAAATTTGCTGCACGGAATCATGACATTTTCCTTAATTGCATTCAGACAACGTGGTGCAAATGGCTCGAAACAGAAGACTAAATTAATGACTTCAGTGTTAATAGCAGGATGCGAAGATTCACGGATTCAATACTGAATCAGCAGCTACATCTCTCTTAGCACTGCTGATACCGACTGAAATGGTAATATTTATTTACAGTGGACTGATTGAGGATTCAGTGCATTTAAATTAGTATTAATGCTGCGAGTGATTTAATTTCCATTGAGTCATCCCAATTACCCAAGTTTGAATTGAAACAACATTTCTGACGTAGGTGCTTTTCTCACAGACATGAGTAAGGAATTGTAAGAACAACAAAAGGCCATTTAATCCAACTAAATTGGCTTACCATTTTGATTCACGTTCAAAACTCATGCTGAGCATTCATCTCCTTCCTACATTGATGCTAAACCCAGATCCCTCTCCCAATTACACATTCTTGTCCTTTGATTTGATACAGAGGGTATATGTCATTCCAAATTTTTATAATGAACTCTTATGGGATTGTTACAGCATTTTACATTGTTTGAAAAATCATTAACAAGGCGGACTTTTTAAAATTTCATTTCAGGTCATTGACCTTTTATCAGAACTGAGAGATAGAATAGAATAGAATCCTACAGTGCAGAAAGAGGCCATTCGGCCCATCGAGTCTACACCAACCACAATCCCACCCAGGCCCTATCCACATATCCCTACATATTTACCCACTAACTCCTCTAACCTATGCATCCCGGGACACTAAGGGGCAATTTAGAATGGCCAATCAACCTAGCCATGTCACACATCATTAGATGTCACACATAAGCAGCTTATGAGGAGGGGAAAGTTTGTGTTGGGGGGGGGGGGGGGTGGGAGGGAAGGGGAGGGGGGGCGGGGATGGGGACAAAGTGGGTGGAGAAGTGTTCTGTGATTCCGTGAGTGGGAGGATATGAATAAATGACAGAAGTGGGAATGGTGTAAACTATAAAGTAGGCAAGGAGGATGTATCGGAGACCCAAAGCTTCGGCTTTGATACACCTCAAGTTTGACGAAAGGTTGTAGACCTGAAGTACTAATCCTAGCTTATCTCTCCGCTGTTTCTGTCAGACCTAATGAGTGCTTCCAAGCAACTTCTGTTTATATTTCGCACTTCCAACATCTGAAGTATTTGTTCTTTAGAATCTATTCTGTTGTTGCATTTTTTTTCAGTATAATTATTCGGCATCAGGGCTATGGGACACCACCTTCTGGTGAGATGTCAGGTGGGATTTTATGACTGCGGGCTCACCTTGAAACTGGAAAATCTTGCCTGGGGTCAACGGACCTTCTCATGGTCCGTCCCTCGCCTGCTATGATTCCCGTGGCAGGTGGAATGGGAAAATTCACCCCGTCATCTCTGATGGGCCTGTATTGCCATCTTGTGAACTGTGCCTGCTGTGAGGCCATTCTTGGATCACTTAGGGCGTTTGTCACTCTCCAGGCGTGATCTTACCGTTAACCAAAAGAGAAAACGCTGGAAAATCTCAGCAGGTCTGGCAGCATCTGTAAGGAGAGAAAAGAGCTTTGACAAAAGGTCATCTGGACTCGAAACATCAGCTTTTTTCTCTCCTTACAGCTGCTGCCCGACCTGCTGAGATGTTCCAGCGTTTTCTCTTCTGGTTTCAGATTCCAGCATCCGCAGTAATTTGCTTTTGTCCAGTGATCTTACTGTTCACGGCAGGCTCCCGCTGCAGCGAATCTGGAAAATTTGGTGCCCAGGCAAATCTCCGTTCACTGCAGCGGGATGGGAAAACCCCACCAGCGTGAACGGCCGTAACATCTTTGCTGGCCTCATCTCTAATTTGATCCACTTTTATGCTCACATTTTACACTGAGGTGCATGGTTTACCGAGAGGAGATGCAGCTCTTTACAATTGCTCAACCCCAGCACAACAGGACCCTCAGTTCAATGATGTCAATTATACAGTGAGCATCTATTTTTGAACCCCGTGATTTGGATTCCTAGCTGTCGAATCTCAGTCCCCCAATAATCCGTTCCTCGGTTTCAGAGGACACTTCCTTGGGCACCCTTCCTTTCTCAGGTTTTCAGGAAAGGTTCTCCAGTGTGGCCTGTGTGAGGCTTTTATTGCTCTATGCTCCAGTATCCAACTTCAGCTCCACATATATGGCTGTGGCTTATTTCTGACTGTAATAATTCTTCAGAGAAAAACAACAACAAAAGCTACACAGAGGCTTGCAGCCATGTGGCTGCAGCCAGCTGCTGAGATGGTCTGGAACAGAAAGCCCTCATTGCCAGGGTAAACCACCAATCTAATTTCCCAGATCATGTGACCTTTAAAAGGGCTAATCACCACACTTCCCCTCTACCTGATCTGAATGGTCATGTGAATTACTTAGAATCATAGAATCCCTACAGTGCAGAAAGAGGCCATTCGACCCATTGGATTTTGCACCGACTCAGCATCTTGCTCAGGTCAACACATCCTCCCCCTGCTCAATTCCCATAACTCCTAATGTACCTTACCTACACAAATTGGGACACTAAGGGGCAATTTGGCATGGTCAATCCACATAACCTGCACATCTTTGGACTGTGGGACAAAACCAGGGCACCCAGAGGAAACCCGTGCAGACACGAGGAGAGCGTCCAAACTCCACAAAGTCACCCAAGGCCTGAATCGAACCCGGGTCCCTGGCACTGTGAGGCAGCAGTGCTAACCACTGTGACACTGTGTCGCCCATTTCTTCCCCTCTTCCTAGTTTGCATGGTTGTGTGAATTTCTTTTCTCTGTAAACTGTCGCGCTTATAGCCATTTCATGCAGTTCTATGGTTCTTTAGCTTATTGCATCCTCAAACTCATCATCTTCTCCCAGGCTGTGGATGTTTTGATTTATTTTACTTCTTATGTGCCTTGTTGTTCTGTCTCATTTACCATCTTCGTTCTTTGTTCTTTTCCAAGTGATCTGCCTTTCCAAAAGCTCTACAGTCTGATCCATATTTGGGTGATTTCATCTGTCCGTGAACTCATGTGGTCACCCACACAGCTTGCACATCTTCCTCTCTACCCAGTGTGCAGTTTCATTGCATTTCCTTTCCTGAACTGAAATCCAACTATTTGGAATAGTTTGCATCTTCATCTGTCTTCTCGTGGTTTCATGTGCTCTGGTAGTGTCCAAACCTGCGGTACTGTGAGCTTGCCCTTTCTAATTAAATCTTTTTGTACTTCAGGGTAAGCAAAGCCCCAAATGAGCTGATTGAGTCGCCTTTCATCTGTGTCCTTAAATGTACATTTTATGGCTGCATTTTTCAATCTTGTTATGAAATTGTCAATGGGCTCACCTGGTTCATGCCTCAGGTTTGGTGGATCTGATGATTTGCTTTGGTTGGAGATGAGTGCTGAATTTTGCAAAAGATTTGCGAGGGTTTCTACTGCTGCCTTTGCTCAGCTTCCAGAAATTAAACAAAGGACAAAGAACAAAGAACAGTACAGCACAGGAAACAGGCCCTTCGGCCCTCCAAGCCTGTGCCGCTCATTGGTCCAACTAGACCATTCGTTTGTATCCCTCCATTCCCAGACGGCTCATGTGACTATCCAGGTAAGTCTTAAATGATGTCAGCGTGTCTGCCTCCACCACCCTGCTTAGCAGCGCATTCCAGGCCCCCACCACTCTCTGTGTAAAAAACGTCCCTCTGATATCTGAGTTATACCTCGCCCCTCTCACCTTGAGCCCGCGACCCCTCGTGATCGTCACCTCCGACTTGGGAAAAAGCTTCCCACTGTTCACCCTATCTATACCCTTCATAATTTTGTACACCTCTATTAGGTCTCCCCTCATTCTCCGTCTTTCCAGGGAGAACAAGTCCAGTTTACCCAACCTCTCCTCATAACTAAGACCCTCCATACCAGGCAACATCCTGGTAAACCTTCTCTGCACTCTCTCTAAAGCCTCTACGTCCTTCTGGTAGTGTGGTGACCAGAACTGGACGCAGTACTCCAAATGTGGCCTAACCAGCGTTCTATACAGCTGCAACATCAGACTCCAGCTTTTATACTCTATACCCCGTCCTATAAAGGCAAGCATACCATATGCCTTCTTCACCACCTTCTCCACCTGTGCTGCCACCTACAAGGATTTGTGGACTTGCACACCTAGGTCCCTCTGTGTTTCTATACTCTTGATGGCTCTGCCATTTATTGTATAACTCCCCCCTACATTAGTTCTTCTAAAATGCATCACTTCGAATTTTAAGCAAACTTAACCCTTTCTCTCCTGCCCACAAAGAATGTCGCTCCTTGCCTTTGGAAAACTACTGAACATCTGTTTGCATTTTGCATTTAAACTTCTCAAATTCCTCAGCAATATCATCAGGTGTCCCAATCCTTCATGGGCTGGTGCTCTGTGTTGAGTGTTTGGGTGGTGACCAATTCATTTTTTGAAGTAAAGTTTATTTATTGGTCATAAGTAAGGCTTACATTAACACTGCAATGAAGTTACTGTGAAACTCCCCTAGTTGCCACACTCCGGTGCCTGTTCGGGTCAATGCACCTAACCAGCATGTCTTTCAGACTGTGGGAGGAAACTGGAGCACCCGGAGGAAACCCTCGCAGACACAGGGAGAATGTGCAAACTCTGCACAGAAGCGACCCAAGCCGGGAATCGAACCCGGATCCTTGGCACTGTGAGGCAGCAGTGCTAACCACTGTGCCATCGTGCTGCCCATATGTTTGCGTGATTTACTCATTTCTCTCCCTGGCACTGGTTGGGGTTCATTTTTGCAATCTAATTCATCATCCGGTCTTTTGGTTCCCACAAGCTCTAAACATCAGCCTGTTAGACACGAAATGCCAGAGCTCCATCGAGTGCATATCTCTCTTTCAGCTCTCCATGTGGCCAGTTGACTGGCACCTTGTGAGTTGGCAGTGTGACAGTGAATGTGGCACCCCGGAATATGCATTCATATAACAATTGGTTCCTAGCTCTTTATGAATAATGTAATAATAAAGGTGCTGTAATGATGCATGGCTCAGAGAAACTGGCCAAAATCCTCCAGCCATTCATGTCCTGACACGGCTGCCAGTAAGAACAAAGAACTTGCCATTCAGCCAAATTTCCATCCTTTGCAGTAGGATGGGAGAATCATAGCTGCCAGCAAGATCGGAGAATCTGGCCCACTTTTTTTTAGCACAGCTTCCTCACTCAGGGACAAGGAAACGATGGCCAGAATTTTCCAGCCATTCACTCCGGCGGGATTCTCTGGTCTCGCTGCAGTGAATGGAGATTTGGCTGAGTGTCAAATTCCTGTCCTCACTGGCAGCGGCAGCTGGTGTGAACAGCCGAAGAATTCCAGCCAATGGAACTTACTGTTGGCTTTTCGTTGAAATCCGATCTGGTCTGTACTTCAAATCAACAATAATGAAGCATTCTTCATGAGCGCAATGTTACTGACTGTTCAGGCCACGCTCCCGTTGCAACGAGGTCTGAGAATTTGCTGCCCAGCCAAATCTCCATTCACTGCAGCAGGATGGGAAAATCCCACCGGTCTGAACTGCCGTAACATTTGGCCCATACATCCAATGGGCAGGGTTTCCCCCCCCCCACCCCCCCCCCACCCCCCCCCCCCCCCCAACCCCCCCCCCCCCCCCCCCCCCCCACCCCCCATGATGTGGTTTGCAACAGTGGAGGCAGCCCGCCATTGGCTGACATTCCGGGATCTGGGATCTTTCAGGCCCGACGCTGACAACCTGTGGTGGGGGGTCGCCATCGGTGGGACTGGAAGACACTGCAAGTGGGACGGGCCAGAAAATCCTGCCCAATGATATTTAAACATTCAGAAACATTTACCTTTAGAAAATTCACCTGCTGATTTTGTCACCAGGAATGTTGAATTTTGGGAAATTATTCTTACAGATAGATAATTCCTCTAGATCTTCTGCCAACCTTTTATTGTAGAAATACATTGAACTCATTGTAAAATTACCTACAACACTTGTTGCTTATAAGTTGTATATTAATTTAGATTCTTGTCTCTCTAGGTAGACATATGTACTTTAACATTTTTTGATTTGATTTATTATTGTTTCATGTATTGCGAAACTGTGAGAAGTATTGTTTCTTGCGCACTATACAGACAAAACATACCCTACATAGAGAAGGAAAAAGTGCAGAATGTAGTGTTACAGTCGTAGCCAGGGTGCAGAGAAAGATCAACTTAATATAAGGTAGGTCCATTCAAAATGGACAGTTCTTGAGTAGGTTGGTACGTGATCTCAGACTTTTGTATTTGTTTCCCGACGGAAGAAGGTGGAAGAGAGTATGTCCAAGGTGTGTGGAGTGCTTGATTATGCTGGCTGCTTTTCTGAATCAGTGGGAATTGTAGACGGAGTCAATGGATGGGAAGCTGGTTTGCGTGATGGACTGGGCTACATTCACAACCCTTTGTAGTTTCTTGTGGTCTTGGTCAGAAGGGGAGCCATACCAAACTGTAATACATCCAGAAAGGATGTTTTCTATGGTGCAGAAGTTGGGACAGCCATTATAAACTTGAGGTCAGTTAGCACTGCTAAATGGAATACCATTTCTATATTCCTTCTTCAGAGCACAGTATCTAGGAAAAGATTTGATGGAGCAGAAAGGATGATCAGATATCTGGTAGAGATGATGGAGGGAGAGCATGCTGTGCAATTGGTGCAGCGAGTGGGAGAAGAGGATTAATACAGGGCAGAGGATGCAGAGGACGATCCTTGGTTCCTGATAAAACAAATGGAAATGAAGGAGAATCCCGAGTATTGGACACAGAATTCAGGAAAAGAGGATCTACAGTGAAAAGCAGGTTGAGGGAGAGATGAGGTTGAGGACGATAGCACTTTAGATTTGATAAATGTGGTGGGAAAGAAAGACCTATACATGGAAAGGAAGATCCCAGGGGAAGAAATGGATGTGTGACTATCAGAGGGGGCAGGACAGTAGCAATAGTGCTTGATATAAGAATGGTGAATGAACAATTCCAGCATCACACATGGACGAGCAGGTTCCTGAGGAAAGAAATCATAGAATCCCTCCAGTGTAGAAGGAGGCCATTCAGCCCATTAAATCTGCACCGACTCTCCACCAGAGTAACCCAGCCAGGCTCTATCCCCATAACTCCATCTAATTTCCCCGCTAATCCCTCTAACCTTGGGACACTAACGAGCAATTTATGTGCTTGTGCTAGAGTGGCCAATCAACCGAACCTGCACACCTTTGGACTGTGGGAGGAAACCGGAGCGTCCAGAGGAAATCCAAAGGGAATTGGTGAACAAAGATCTTCAGTACATGTTGAAGGAGATTGTAGGCATGGACAATGACACTAAACCAGTTTGACTTGATAATAAAGTAATAGTGTGGGTGCTTGGAGAGAAATTTGGTCTGAAATCGAATATGATGGCGGCAGCAGAAAACTTCAGATCTTGACTGGCAAAAAAATGAATTATTGCCTCAATGGATATACAATGGAGTGTGCAAATATATTTTAAATTTGTGGTAAAACTATTTTTTCTGTTGACATTTATTGAACATACAAGTGAATATGTTATGCTCTCTCTATTATTTTTCTTTCCCATTGAGAGATGAAGGGTGGAATTTTCCCGTTCCGCCTGCCACAGGAATCGTCGCGGGTGGGACACGGACCATGCAAAGGTCCGTTGATCTCAGCCGGGATTTTTCGGCTTTGGGGTGAGCGAGGCCGGAAAATCCCGCCCGATGATCAAGTAGTCTAATGCCCCAATACATGCCAAGCCCAACAGTGATCATGCCTATTTCAACCTCTGAGGCCACATTACTTTTCGAATGCAGAGTGCGTACGGTTTTCGTTTGATCCGATTCTTCAGATGACTTTGCCATGCGAGAAAGAGGAAATTGGATCGCATGTCACAAACCATGTTCAAATATACACCATGTTAGTGAATCAAACCTAGCATTCGTAGCATTTCCAGAAGACATCGCGTGGCATAAACCTCCCATCTATAATGCTGCATATTCTCACTCAAGTAATAAAAAGGAAGAAGGTATTCATCATGCACAATGCAGTTAAAGACTTCCTTGAGGCTTCCAATTACGCTCACAATAAAGCTATTTCACTTTTTCATCTTTTAATTTTAGACTCCATGTCAGCCAGAACAATTGACCTGCTTAGAGTAATCAGTCTGACTGTGAATGCAGGCTCCAGGAGTCACAGCTAACAAGTGCTGCCACCCTTTGCATTTCTGATTTATTGTGTTTTTATCAAATGAGGTAGAAACAATTTAATTTGCATAGGACACAGCTGTTAACAAAGCAATAAAGACTATGCTATACTTGTTTGGCATTTCCCATAATTCTTTTTAATAGCTTGAAAATGCTTCAGGAATCCCAATAGTCAGGAATTACAATATACATAAATAGGGTAATAAATACTTAAATTTAAAAAAAGCCTATTCATTTAGCCTTTCACTTAAGTTCTGAAAAGGCGATGGATGATGGAATATTTATCTGCGGTAACACTGATAATAGACCCCCCATCAGATTTTGCAGGTATAAATTGTCGCGAAAGTAACAAGATTCATTACCGTAACAATCTGTTGTTTCTCATGTAAGAAAACCTTTCTGCATTAGGTTTTCAGAAGGGGTCTCTTTTCATTTTCAAATACATTGTTTGTGTGATTATCTGAAGTCAGCTGGTAACCATTCTGGTGGAGAATTGCTTTCACAGCCACTAGCTCATAAATGGTAAGACTCAGACAGCCAGCTGCTGCAGCAGTCAAGGCAGAGCTGCACAGGACTCCACATTGATGGAGCTTTCCGAATACTGTGAGATCCTGATTTTTTAAGTTTCACCGAGTCGGGAAAGGAGAATTTGATGCAAAGCCAAATGGCTGGAGATAAATGCAATGCATACTTTTTTTTTCATAACACATGCATTAGAAAGGGCATTTCCATAAAACTGATGTTCAAGGCCATTTGTTCAAAGATGACTAATACTGTCATCATTGTGGAAGGCTATAGGGAACGTAATGCTGGGTATAGATTTGGGATTATAGGCAATACTGAAGACGGCTTGAAAAGAACATTGGATTGGCAAGGTATGAAGCAAAAGCTTCTTGTAATCAGTGTTTCCACTGTATGCACATTGAATCCCAAGTCGCACATTCAGTTGTCTGTTGCCCTGAGCTCACTGTAATGCTATTAGCTCCTGCCAATATCTGTAAATAGATTCAAATGCGTGCCTTGCATTACAAAAAAAAACAGAAGAGTTCTTTGCATCTCCAACACGGTGATGTTGTGTTTGGCAATGCATCCATAGGCAGCTATATTGATCTCAGAATACCTGACAAATTAGCTGCTTAGTTACACTTGAATATCTTATGGCCACATTGGAATTAACAGTCTGGATGAAACTGAATTGCAGCATCTTCCTCCTAGTGGACTAGAAATCTTAATCGTGTCTGAATAAAGTTTTTCACCTCCTGTGCGAACCTGAAATCCAAAACTTGAACAGCAACATCTGTCGGTGTTTTTCACTGCTCTGTTAAAATGCCAGCAGTAGATTACTTGAAAGTGACCCATTTCATGATTTGCTGTGACTCGTATTTTCCATGCTATTAATTTTAATAATTCTAAACTGGACATAAATAAATGCCCCTTTACCACATATCATTCTTCCATAACGTGCTTGGCAACATGTCACTTACTGTGTTTTGCAGGATAACGTATTCTATTTTCATTCTCACCAGCATTGATCTTGACGGTAAGGACATCTCTAATATACGTCCTTAAATAATACAACTTCCCAATGGTAGAAACATCATCCATTGAAAAGTCATAAGGCAATACTTCACCACAATTTTAAAGTTGATTTATTAGTGTCACAAGTAGGCTTACATTAACACTGCAATGAAGTTACTGTGAAAATCCCCTAGTCACCACACGCTGGCGCCTGTTCGGGTACACTGCGGGAGAATTTAGCATGACCAATGCACCTTAGCGGACGGGTAAGTGGAGCTGAATCCACGAGAAGATCAGCCATGATCTTATTGAATGGCGGAGCAGGCTCAAGGGGCCAGATGGCCTACTCCTGCTCCTAGTTCTTATGTAACCAGCATGTCTTTCAGACTGTGCGAGGAAATCAGAGGACCTGGAGGAAACCCACGCAGACACGGGGAAAACGTGCAGACTTCGCACAGACAGTGGCCCAAGCCAGGAATCGAACTCAGGTCCCTGGCGCTGTGAGGCAGCAATGCTAACCACTGTGCAACCGTGCCGTCCACTTCTGGCTGATATTTACAGTATTAGTGGATGAATAAGTCACTAAAAACAGGTGGCAAAGGTGGAATACAATTGCATATCCTGGACACAACAGGTTGCTGCAAAACACCTTTTAATTAAAGTCATGTATGCCTCCATCTATTTTCAATAAAAATTAAAACTGCACATAAAAATCACAGCTTTACATAAAGGAGAATATGGATGGTCTGAAATCATTCTGTTGTAACGATACTGAGCTGTTTTTATAGCCGAACACTTGGGAAATATTCTACCACAGTCATTTTTATAGTTAAATAAATTTACAAAATTGCAAAGGTTTATTGTGGTGAAAATGTTATTGCGCAATCAGAGAATTAGATAAAGCTGATTGTTTGTGGGTTTTTAAATCCAGAACAGCTTGCATTACTTTTACTCTTTGATGCACAGCTAATTTTAGAAGATTTTAAGGTATAATGAATCCATTACCTTGCAATTATGTCACCTCGGAAGAAATACGGCAGCAATATTATGGCAATAATGAATGTGAAGCTATATGCTTATCACACACTTCATCATGCAAGGATTCATTTTAGTACCTGTAATGGTTGCTGATTAGGGGATGCAGGCTTTTTTGAAGTCTTGACGGCAGTCTGGTTCATTCACAGGAATAAATCCACTCAATTCAACACCTGAACATAATGAAAAATAACAGTGCAGAAACAATAGCAACTCCGCACTGTGCCATCAGATTTCTTAGCTAGACATTGACACATTCATTGTTAGGGTTGGTAGGTTTCGTGATAATAAGGTATCCGATTTTGAACTCTGAATGTGAAAATAAAATGAGGAGCTTACATGTACATAAAATATCCAACGGATTTTTTATTCTGCTGCCTATCGCCAAAGTTGGCACACTCCATTTCATTTACATCAGATGATTCTTGTTTTAAGCCAATCAAGATATCACAGGCAATCAAGGTATGAATTGTTTATTTAAAACTGTGAGGTGGCATTTCACATCTGTTGAATGAGAAACACTGAAATAATCTTTCACCTTGTGTACCGACCCAAGCTAGTTGGAAAACCAAGATTCTAACAATAACATCTGTGAGTTGTTTCACTGCTCGGTTAATAAGCCAGTGGTAGGTTATTTTAAACTGACACATTTCATGGCTTGCTGGGATCAGTTGCATAGCTCAGAGAAAATTGCCATTTCTGGAACACAGAAGAGGGACATGGGCATACACTGGAGTGTCGACCACGCAAAGGTTTATTCTGGCATTGAGTATAGCCAAGTGGTGAAGTGGCCACAGGAAAACGAAACACGGCCCTTTGAGTTTATCACTAAAATACCACCACTTGATTTGATTTGATTTGATTTGATTTATTATTGTCACATGTATTAGCATATAGTGAAAAGTATTGTTTCTTGCGTGCTATTCAGACAAAGCATACCGTTCATAGAGAAGGAAAGGAGAGAGTGCAAAATGCAGTGTTACAGTCATGACTAGGGTGTAGAGAAAGATCGACTTAATGCAAGCTAGGCCCCTTCAAAAGTCTGATGGCAGCAGGAAAGAAGCTGTTCATGAGCCCGTTGGTACGTGACCTCAGACTTTTGTATCTTTTTCCTGATGGAAGAAGGTGGAAGAGTGAATGTCCAGGGTGCGTGGAGTCCTTAATTATGCTGGCTGCTTTGCCAAGGCAGTGGGAAGTGTAGACAGAGTCAATGGATGGAAGGCTGGTTTGCATGATGGATTGGGTTACATTCATGACCTTTTGTCGTTTCTTGCAGTCTTGAGCAGAGCAGGAGCCATACCAATTTGATACGACCAGAAAGAATGCTTTTGTGTATTGCTCTTGCATATTGATATTTTCAGTAAGAATTTAAAATACTGTGTCCATTTTTGTCGGATTATAGATTCTATAAAAGTATTTTCAGTAACTGAAAATAATTCTATGTTACTGAAAATACTTTGATAGAAGTAGTTTTAGTAACAATTTAAAATGCTGTGTCCATTTTTGCAGTATCATAGATTCTATAGAAGTTCACATAGAAATCTGCTGATGTCGGAGCAGCAAATCTGACACAAAACTGTTCCACGGAAACTGGCCATTTTGTTTAGCTTCACCTATATCAACCAACCTGAAACTTTCATTGCTCCTATTGTTAGCTGAGCCACAATAATCTAACAGGGCCTCCCAAACATTCCTTGCCTACCTGCTTGTACTCAGTAAATCACATATCAAACTGCAGTTTGTAATAAATGGCTTTCGTCATCATTGGACTTTGTCTACCATCCTAAATGTTTAAGTTCTGACTTCCACACTTACAGAATGATATGTCCATCCAACCGTACTCACACATCATTATGAATTTGCACCATCTGTTAACTTTTTGAAATTTTGCAAAATCTTTGCTGAGAGTATTAAATGAATTGGTCACAGTTGTGATAAAATGAATTTTCTATGGTTCAAAGAAAGTACATACTTGATGAGCCATGCTTTCTTATGTTGAGCCAGCTCACCCTGAACATATTGCCCAAGTATAAGCAGACACATTAGTAAGGAATAGTGAATGAGCAACTACTGCAGTGGATGAAAAACTCAATCCTGCACTTTCTGTCAGCATTGTTATACTGAAGGAAATAACTTCCATTGATATAGCACCTTTCTTGGTTGGAGTTTTCCAGCCATTCGTGCCAGCGGGACTCTCTGGTTCTGCTGCAGTGAATGGACATTTGCCTGAGTGCCAAATTCTCCATCCTCACTTGCAGCGGCAGAGGGGCGTGAACTGCCGGAAAATTCCGACCCTTAACTTAATGACATCCTGAAGGGATTCACAACAAACAAGATCATTTTAAATATAGGGAAATGCATCAATTAATCAAAAACAGCAAGATCCCACAAACAATTATGAGATAAATGATCAAATAATCTGTTTAGAGTTTATTTATGAGTCACAAGTAGGCTTACATTAACACCGCAATGAAGTTACTGTGAAAATCCACAATCCGGCGCCTTGTTCGGGTACATTGAGGGAGAATTTAGCATGGCCAATGCATCTAACTAGCACGTCTTTCGGACTGTGGGAGGGAACCAGAACACCTGGAGGAAACCCATGTAGACACGGGAAGAACATGCAGACTCCGCACAGATGGTGTCCCAAACTGGGAATCGAACCCGGGTCCCTGGCGCTGTGAGGCAGCAATGCTAACCACTATGCCACCGTACCACCCTGGTGATGTTGGTTGATGGGTATTGACCATGACACCAAGAAAACCCTCCTGCCTTTCTTCAAATAATGCCTTGAGATCCATTATGTCCATATGTAAGGTAAACAGGGTCTTCACTGAACATTGAAGAGGGATCTTTTGGGTGCAGTATTCATCTCACTACCTCTGGGCTAGAAGCTCAGGTTTCAAGTCCTTTGCCAGGACTGGTTGGCAATGGATGGAGGGTTCATTACATGGTTCCACAAGCTGACCATCAGCCTGGGATTCCTTCCACTACCTCCCCACTATTCCCCACAGAGAAAAAAAAGTGCGCGAAAGTGCATTTAAAGAAACTATATGCGTCATTTGAAAGACATGCCCATCAATACAGCATCCTCCAGTGTGACACTGAAATGTCGGTCTAGATTAGATGGTGACGTCTCGTGAGTAGACTTTGGGCCCTCAAGCTTTTGATTTACTTTGTGAAGTTAGTTCCTTTATTGCTTGCTACTGGAGTGTCCTTACTGCTGTATGAACAACAGTCACCCGAGGTAAAATTGAACCTGGGTCCCTGGCGCTGTGAGCAGTGCTAACCACTGTGCCACCCAGAATTTTAGCTCCCTTTTTAATCATTCTCATAGTCACACTTAATTTCTGTTCCACCAGCTGCCTCAGTTGGAAAGGCTTTCTTTCCGTTATGCCTAGATAAATAACAGAACTGATCTCTTGTAGTCACCATCCTGAGCGACTTCTTCAACAAAGGCGAGATTCTCTCTGGTTGTTGTTTCAATTAGAACACTAAAGGTGTTCTTCTATTTATTTTACAATAGCAGAACTGTTGACATCCAATTGATGCCTTTTAATTAGGAAATCAATGTACTTCTTTGTCCGAAGCATCAATACAATTCAAATATAATTGCAAATCATCAATAAAATGCTTTAAAGAAAGCCTTTCCAACTGAGGCAGCTGGTGGAACAGAGTATAAGCCTGAAATTAAGTGTGAGTACGAGAATGATCAAAAAGGGAGCTAAAATTCTGTGTGGCACAGTGGTTAGCACTGCTCACAGCGCCAGGGACCCGGGTTCAATTTTACCTCGGGTGACTGTTGTTCATACAGCAGTAAGGACACTCCAGTAGCAAGCAATAAAGAAACTAACTTCACAAAGTAAAAAAAAAGGTTTACTCAAGAAACTTCATTACATCACCACTTGGGCAGCAACGCCCTGGGCCACAAATGTTCCCCACAATCCCCACCTGCTTTCCATTTATACCTGGTCAGCTGATTATCACATCACTTTGCCATTGGTTACATTGTCTATCAGCTGACCCTCACAGCATGTCATCAAAAGTAACATTATAACAACTGTCGGCATGGGTTTCCTCCGGGTGCTCTGATTTCCTCCACAGTCCAAAGATGTGTGGGTTAAGTTAATTGGCCATGCTAAATTGCCCCTTAGTGTCCCAAACTGTATAGGTAAATTTGTGGGGTTACGGGAGTAGGGCCTGGGTTGGATGGTTGTCGGGGTAGGCTTGATAGGCCAAATGGCCTCCTTCTGCACTGTAGGATTCTACGAAAATGAAAGTATATCTTTTCCCTTTTACTAACACTGCTGGATATGATCATCCACACACAAAAAAAGTGTTTTGCTGGAAAACAGTATGGGTTTTGTGGAACAAAAAGTCAAATTATCTTCGTATAGTACTATTTATCAGCTTTTCCTTTCTTTGCAACCTTGAAAGCATTTACTTCCGACTAGTGAAATAAATCAAGAGGTTAATAAGTTTTTATCAGCTTATATGAATGAAATAAAGTTTGCTGCACAGTTTTGCTTCATACCAGTAGGTATTTAAGCTACCTTGTGTAATTTTCTTGATCCCATGATCTTGTATATTTTAAGACCTGTTAAATCTCATGATCTTGTTCAAAAGCCACCATATTTTTGAATAAATACATTTTCCACAATTGGATTTCTATAAAAATTTAGTGTATCAGAATGTAATTACATTCTTAAAAATATGTGTGAAATTCTTGTTTCTCAAAGAAATTGTGCTATCATTCTTTTAAACAGAGCTTGATAGCAGCGACCCTTTAGACAAAGCAGTTTATCATTAGGCTAATCGTGACTTTAAACTTCAAATCGCTTGTTGCAAAGTATGAATATCAGGCCACAAATGCCTTCAGGGTGAACATACTCATCTGCATGTTAATGTGGCACAACACTATAATCTTGGAAGTTCCTTTTGATGTATTAATATTATGGGAATGGCAACTGCCATTACCTTTATTCTTTATTCGCAAATTTTGCGAAAGATTTAGCTCCACACATCTCAGGAAACAAATGATCACCAGCTTGATTGCCTCAAACCGTTGAGCTGGTCTTGGGCGCTCTGCCCAATTGCTGCCACTTTATACACAATGCCTGCTCTTTTCAGAGTGCTGGAAGTAGCAACACGAAGTGTAGCACATTTCCTGCCAGTACTTCCTAGTGCTGCGGGGTTGTTCTCTCCAGAGAAGAATAAAATAGAACTTGTTACAAAGTGGTCCACAATCTTCATGTTTTTGAAAGGTAGAGGACGCAACAGTCTTAAAATATTTGTTTACTTTGTTTGATTTGATTTAGTCATGGAGAGTCATAGAGTCAGAGAGGTTTACAGTATGGAATCAGGCCCTTCAGCAACTTGTCCATGCCGCCCCTATTTTTAAACTCTAAGCTAGTCCCAATTGCCCGCATTTGGCCCATATCCCTATCCACCCATCTTACCCATGTAACTGTCTAAATGCTTTTTAAAAGACAAAATTGTACCCACCTCCACTACTACCTCTGGCAGCTTGTTCCAGACACTCACCACCCTCTATGTGAAAACATTGCCCCTCTGCACACTTCAGTATTTCTCCCCTCTCACCTTAAACCTATGCCCTCTAGTTTTGGCCCCCCTACCTTTGAGAAAAGATATTGACTGTCTAGCTGATCTATGCCTCTCATTATTTTTTAGGCCTCTATAAGATCACTCCAAAGAAAGAAGTCCCAGTCTATCCAGCTTCTCCTTATAACTCAAACCATCAAGTCCCGGTAGCATCCTAATAAATCTTTTTTGCATTCTTTCTAGTTTAATAATATCCTTTCTATAATAGGGTGACCAGAACTGTATACAGTATTCCAAGTGTGGCCTTACCAATGTCTTGTACAACTTCAACAAGACATCCCGACTCCTATATTTAATGTTCTGACCAATGAATCCAAGCATGCCGAATGCTTTCTCCACCACTCTGTCACCTGTGACTCCACTTTCAAGGAGCTATGAACCTGTACTCCTAGATCTCTTTGTTCTGTAAATCTCCCCAACACCCTACCATTAACTGAATAAGTCCTGCCCTGTTTCGATCTACCAAAATGCATCACCTCGCATTTATCTAAATTAAACTCCATCTGCCATTTGTCGGCCCACTGTCCAATTGATCAAGATCCCGTTGCAATCCAAGATAACCTTCTTCACTGTCCACTATGTCACCAATCTTGGTGTCATCTGCAAACTTACTAACCATGCCTACTAAATTCTCATCCAAATCACTAATATAAATGAAAAATAACAGTGGACCCAGCACCGATCCCTAAGGAGTCACAGAGGTTTACAGCATGGAAATAGGCCCTTCAGCCCAACTTGTCCATGCCACCCTTTTTTTTTAAATCACTGAGTTAGTCCCAATTGGGGTGGCACGGTGGCACAGTGGTTAGCACTGCTACCTCACAGCGCTAGGGACCCAGGTTCAATTCCTGGCTTGGGTCACTGTCTGTGTGGAGTTTGCACATTCTCTCGGTGTCTGCACGGGTTTTCCCCCGGGTGCTCCAGTTTCCTCCCACAGTCCAAAGATGTGCAGGTTAGGTGAATTAGCCAAACTAAATTGTCCCTCAGTGTACCCGAGGTGCCGGAGTGTGGCGACTAGGGGATTTTCACAGTAACTTAATTGCATTGTGAATGTAAGCCTACATGTGACTAATAAATAAACTTTACTTTTCAATTGCCTGTCTTTGGCCCATATCCCTTTATATCCATCTTACCCATGTAACTGTCTAAATGCTTTTTAAAAGACAAAAATTGTACCCGCCTCTACTACTGCCTCTGGCAGCTCACTTCAGACACTCACCACCCTCTGTGTGAAAAAATTGCCCCTCTGGACCCCTTTGTATCTCTCCCCTCTCACCTTAAACCTATACCCCTTTTAAACTCCCCTACCTTTGGGAAAATATGTTGATTATCTAGCTGATCTATAGAGTCATAGAGGATTTGATTTAATATTGTCACATGAACTGGGGTACAATGAAAAACACTGTTTCTTGCACGCTATGCAGGCAAAACATACCATTCATAAAGTACAGAGGGGAAAAGGAAAAGGAAAGGGTGCAGAATATAGTATTGTAGTTAGAAGTGGGGTGAAGAGAAAGATCAGCTTAATGTCGATCCATTCAAAAGTCTGATGTCAGCAGGGAAGAAGCTATTCTTGAATCTTATGGTACGTGTTTTTAGACTTTTATATCATTTCCCAACGTAAGAAGGTGGAAGAGAATAGAATACTGAAAGGATTGGATAGAGTGGACTTGGGACGATGTTTCCATTAGTGGTAGAGACTAGGCCCAAGGGCATAGCCTGAGAGTAAAGGGACGATCCTTTAAAACTGAGATAAGGAGGAATTTCTTCAGCCAGAAGGTGGTGAATCCATGGAATTCAATGCCACAGAAGGCTGTGGAGGCCAGGTCATTGAGTATATTTAAGATAGAGATAGATAGGTTCTTGATTGGTAAGGGGATCAAACGTATGGGGAAAAGGTGGGGGAATAAGGTTGAGAAACTTAAAGGCCATGATTGAATGGCAGAGCAGACTCGATGGGCTATATGGCTCAATTCTGCTCCTACTGCTTATGGGTTTATGGTTCGGGGTGCATGAGGTCCTTGATTATGCTGGCTGCTTTCCCCAGGTCCCTCTGAAATGTAGCCAGAGTCACTGGGAGACTGGTTTGCTTGATGGACTGGGCTTTATTGATAGCAATGTGTTGACAACAATATTATTATAACTGCTCCCAGCAATTTTGATGAGATACTCATGGGGGTAATGATACAAAATACTTTTAAGTATGTATAATATAAATATATATAATCCCCTAATGTCCAATAGAATGTACAGGACAGAACCAGGCCATTGGGCCCAGCAGATTCATTCCAGTGTTTATGTTCTACTCAAATCTCCTTCCAACTTCGTCACCTCACTCAACATATTCCTTCCTTCCTCCAGCACTTATCTCGCTTCTCTTTAAATATTATTCACCTTATTCACCCATTGTTTGTGGAAATGGGTGACAATAATGGATATAAACAACACTCCCAGAGATTCTTCCAGCCTCATATTTGTCAATATAAAGTTTATAAACTGTTTCGTTGAATGCTGAGGGGAGATAGACATTCATGGTGGAAACTCAAGACACCAACGTCCAAGAGCAAGAGAGATCGCGGAGGGGAGAGATCATTAACTATTGCTTTCTAACACTCTTGAAATGCAGGATCAGGCTTAGAAAGTAGGAATGTAAATTGTGAGGAGGATATAAGAAGGCTACAAGGGGACATAGATAGGTTAGGTGAGTGGGCAAAGATCTGGAAAATGGAGCATAATTTGGGAAAATGTGAAATTGTCCATTTTGGCAGGAAGAATGAAGAAGAAGCTTATGATCTAAATGGTGAGAGATTGCAGAACTCTGAGATTTAGAGGGATCTGGGTGCCCGAGTGCATGAATCACAAAAGGCTAGCATGCAGGTAGAGCAAGCAGTTAGGAAAATTAATAGAATATTCAGAAGTTCATAAGATATAGGAGCAGAATTAGGCCATTCAGCCCATCGAGTCTGCTCCACCATTCGATCTTGGCTGATATGCTCCTCATCCCCATTTTCCTGCCTTTTCATTGTTCCAGAGGAGCAGCTAGAGTGGTGGTTCAAGTGAGGAGAGCTAGTAGGTTAGAGGTATTTTTAACTTACTCTTTTTTTTCGGAGTTTTCTTTTCTCTAACGCAGCTGGGAGTGTAAATCCGGAAGTCGGCCCCAGTGAATTTTTTGAGTCGGAGCAAGGAAGGCAGCGAGTGGAACGTGAGACTGCGCAGGTGCCTGATTTCAGCCAGTAACGTGCGGAAGGTTTAAAAAACAGGCCACTCTATCCAGCGGGCGGCGGAGTAAGAGGAAGCAGAGTGGGACGGCTTTGGCTCAAACAGGCTTCGGCGTGAACAGGCAGAGGCGAGGGTAGGTTCCGGAAAGTTGTTTCTGTTTCTTCAGAGTAGATAGAATGCCAGGCAGGATGTTGGAATGCTTCTCTTGCAGGATGTGGGAAGTCAGGGAGACCTCCGGTGTCCCTGACAACGACACCTGCAGGAGATGCATCCAGCTGCAGCTCCTAACAAACCGCATTAGGGAACTGGAGCAGGAGCTGGATGACCTCCGGATCATTCAGGAGAATGAGGAGTTTATAGATAGTAACTTCAAGGAGGCAATTACGCCAAAGGCACAGAGCACAAGTAATTGGGTTACCATCAAGCGAGGGAAAGGGAAAGGGCAGGCAGAGCAGGGTTCCCCTGTGGCCATTCCCCTCCACAACAGGTATACCGATTTGGATACTGTTGTGGGGGATGCCTTACCTGGGGCAAGCTGCGGCAGCCGGATCTCTGGCACTGAGTCTGGTTCTGCAGCGCAGAAGGGAGGGTGAAAGAAGAGGAGAGCGGTAATGATAGGGGACTCGATAGTCAGAGGTATAGACAGGAGGTTCTGTGGTCGTGACAGAGACTCCCAGATGGTTTGTTGCCTCCCGGGTGCCAGGGTCAGGGATGTCTCTGATCGCGTGCACAGCATTCTGAAGTGGGAGGGTGATCAGCCAGATGTCATGGTACACATCGGTACCAATGATGTAGGAAGGAAGAGTGAGGAGGTCCTGAAGAGTGAGTATAGAGAGCTTGGTAGGAAGTTAAAAAGCAGGACCCCGAGGGTAGTAATCTCAGGATTGCTACCTGTGCCACGTGCCAGTGAGGGTAAGAGTAGGATGCTCAGGTGGATGAACACGTGGCTGAGGAACTGGTGTAGGGGGCAGGGTTTCAGATTTTTAGATCATTGGGACCTCTTCTGGGGCAGGTGGGACCTGTACAAGAGAGATGGGTTACACCTGAACTACAAGGGGACCAATATACTTGCAGGGAGGTTTGCTAGTGTTATTGGGGAGGGTTTAAACTAGATTTTCAGGGGGATGGGAACCAGAGGGCCAGAGCAGATGGTGGAGTGGGGGTGAAAATAAATGATGTTAATAGTTCATGCAAAATCACAAATAGAAGGGTTGTGTGTGGTGGTAATAATCTTCTGAGGTGTGTTTATTTCAATGCCAGGAGTATTGTGGGGAAAGCAGATGAGCTGAGGGCGTGGATTGACACATGGAATTAGGACATTATAGCCATTAGTGAAACTTGGCTACAGGAGGAGCAGCTCAATGTTCCAGGGTTCTGATGTTTCAGATGTGATAGAGACAGAGGGATGAAGGGTGGGGGGGGGGAGGGGTGGCATTGCTAGTCAGGGAAAATGTTACAGCAGTGCTCAGGCAGGACAGATTAGAGGGCTTGTCTACCGAGGCCATATGGGTGGAGCTGAGAAACAGGAAAGGTATGACCACATTAATGGGGGTGTATTATAGACCACTCAATAGTCAGCAAGAATTGGAGGAGCAAATCTGCAGAGAGATAGCAGACAACTGCAGGAAACATAAAGTTGTGATAGTAGGGGATTTTAATTTTCCACCTATAGATTGGGACTCCCATACTATTAAAGGTCTAGACGGGTTAGAGTTTGTAAAATGTGTTCAGGAAAATTTTCTAAATCAATATATAGAGGTACCAACTAGAGAGGATGCAATATTAGATCTCCCATTGGGAAACGAGTTAGGACAAGTGACGGAAGTGTGTGTAGGGGAACACTTTGGTTCCAGTGATCATAATGCCATTAGTTTCAACTTGATCATGGATAAAGATAGATCTGGTCCTCGGGTTGAGGTTCTAAACTGGAAAAAGGCCAAATTTGAAGAAATGAGAAAGGATCTAAAAAGCGTGGATTGGGACAGGCTGTTCTCTGGCAAGGATGTGAATGGTAAGTGGGAGGCCTTCAAAGGAGAAATTTTGAGAGTGCAGAGTTTGTATGTTCCTGTCAGGATTGAAGGCAAAGTGAATAAGAATAAGGAACCTTGGTTCTCGAGGGATATTGGAACTCTGATAAAGAGGAAGAGAGAGATGTATGACATGTACAGGCAACAGGGAGCAAATGAGATGCTTGAGGAGTATAAAAAGTGCAAGAAACTACTTAAGAAAGAAATCAGGAGGGCTGAAAGAAGACATGAGGTTGCTTTGGCAGACAAGGTGAAGGATAATCCTAAGAGCTTCAACAGGTATATTAGGAGCAAAAGGATAGTAAGGAATAAAATTGGTCCTCTTGAAGATCAGAGTGGTCGGCTATGTATGGAACCAAAAGAAATGGGGGAGATATTAAATGGGTTTTTTGCATCCGTATTTACTAAGGAAACTGGCATGGAGTCTATGGAAATAAGGCAAACAAGTAGGGAGGTCATGAAACCTATCCAGATTAAAGGGGAGGAGGTGCTTGCTGTCTTGAGGCAAATCAGAGGAGATAAATCCCCAGGACCGGACAGGGTATTCCCTCGGACCTTGAAGGAGACTGGTGTTGAAATTGCAGGGGCCCTGGCAGATATATTTAAAATGTCGGTATCCATGGGTGAGGTGCTGGATGATTGGAGGATAGCTCATGTTGTTCTGTTGTTTAAAAAAGGCTCAAAAAGTATTGCGGGAAATTATAGGCCGGTAAGTTTGACGTCAGTAGTAGATAAATTATTGGAAGGAGTACTAAGAGATAGGAACTACAAATATTTGGATAGACAGGGACTTATTCGGGAGAGTCAACATGGTTTTGTGCGTGGTAGGTCATGTTTAACCAATCTATTAGAGTTTTTCGAGGAGGTTACCAGGAAAGTGGATGAAGGGAAGGCAGTGGATGTTGTCTACATGGACTTCAGTAAGGCCTTTGACAAGGTCCCGCATGGAAGGTTAGTTAGGAAGGTTCAGTCGCTAGGTATACATGGAGAGGTAGTAAATTGAATTAGACATTGGCTCAATGGAAGAAGCCAGAGAGTGGTAGTGGAGGATTGCTTCTCTGAGTAGAGACCTGTGACTAGTGGTGTGCCACAGGGATCAGTGCTGGATCTATTGTTGTTTGCCATCTATATCAATGATCTGGATGATAATGTGGTAAATTGGATCAGCAAATTTGCTGATGATACAAAGATTGGAGGTATAGTGGACAATGAGGAAGGTTTTCAAAGCTTGCAGAGGGATTTGGACCAGCTAGAAAAATGGGCTGAAAAATGGCAGATGGAGTTTAATGCAGACAAGTGTGAGGTATTGCACTTTGGAAGGACAAACCAAGGTAGAACGTACAAGGTAAATGGTAGGACACTGAAGAGTGCAGTAGAACAGAGGGATCTGGGAATACAGATACATAATTCCCTAAAAGTGGCGTCACAGGTAGATAGGGTCATAAAGAGTGCTTTTGGTACATTGGCCTTTATAAATCAAAGTATTGAGTATAAGAGTTGGAATGTTATGGTGAGATTGTATAAGATATTAGTGAGGCCGAATTTAGAGTATTATGTGCAGTTTTGGTCACCTAATTACAGGAAGGATAATAATAAGGTTGAAAGAGTGCAGAGAAGGTTTACAAGGATGCTGCCGGGACTTGAGAAACTGAGTTACAGAGAAAGGTTGAATAGGTTAGGACTTTATTCCCTGGAGCGTAGAAGAATGAGGGGAGATTTGATAGAGGTGTACAAAATTATGATGGGTATAGATAGAGTGAATGCAAGCAGGCTTTTTCCACTGAGGCTAGGGGAGAAAAAAAACTAGAGGACATGAGTTAAGGGTGAAGGGGGAAAAGTTTAAAGGGAATATTAGGGGGGGCTTCTTCACACAGAGAGTGGTGGGAGTGTGGAATGAGCTGCCAGATGAGGTGGTGAATGTGGGCTCACTTTTAACATTTAAGAAAAACTTGGACAGGTACATGGATGAGAGGGATGTGGATGGATATGGTCCAGGTAGGTCAGTAGGACTAGGCAGAAAAATGGTTCGGCACAGCCAAGAAGGGCCAAAAGGCCTGTTTCTGTGCTGTAATGTTCTATGATTCTAACCCTTCAACCCATTACCAATTAAAAACCTGTCTACCTCCTCCTTAAATTTACTCACTGTCCTGGCATTTTGGGGCAGCGAATATTATTATTTGTTGTGAGGGGAATTTCATATAAAAATAGGGAATTGAGGGGAATTTAATATAAAAGTAGGGAGGCCATGCTTCATTTGTACAGGGCTGGAGAGACCATGGCCAGAAATCTCCAGCCATGCACGCCCTGCCACAGCTGCCAGTAAGGATGGAGAATTGGGCGCTCAGCCAAATCTCCATTAACTCAGTGGGATCAGACAATTCCACTGGCGTGAATGGCCGGAGAGTCCCGCCCCACATCTGAAGTACTGTGTATGAGTGTTTACTTATTTAAGAAAAAATGTCAATGCATTCAAAATAATTCAGAATTACTAAACTCGTACCAGGGATGGCCAGGTTGACTAATGAGGAAAGATTGGACAGGTTAGGCTTGATTCCACTGGCAACTTGATTAAAAACGTAAGATTCTGATGTGCCTTGATAGGGTGGATGAGGGCAGGATGTTTTCTGTTGTGGGAGAACCTGGAACTAGGGGAGGGATTTTTCTCCCTTTTTGCGGTGTGTTCGCTGGTGGCAGGAGGCGGAGCACCACTCGCTGGCGGCAAAACCTCATGGTTCAGCCATTGTCAATGGGGCTTCCCGTTGAATGCACCCCTCGTTGCCAGAAAACCTGTGGTGGGGGTGTGTCGTTGGCAGGACCATACGTTACCGTTGGCGCAAATGCCAGCAAGATTTTGGCGTCACTGTCTAAGAATAAGGGATGCCCGTTTAAGACAGAGGCAAAGAGGTTTATTTTCTCTCAGAGGGTAGTGAGTTATAGAATCATAGAATCATAGAACCCCTGCAGTGCAGAAGGAGGCCATTCAGCCCATCGAGCCTGCACCGAACAACAATCCTCCCCAAGCCCTATCTCTGTAACCCCATGTATTTAGCCTGCTAATCCCCCTGAGGGTACTAAGGGTTAATTTACCATGGTCAATCCACCTAAACTGCGCATCTTTGGACTGTGGGAGGAAACCGGAGCACCCGGAGGAAACCCACGCAGACACGGGGAGAACGTGCATGGTCCACACAAACAAGGCTGGAATTCAACCCAGTCCCTGGCGCTGCGTGGCAGCAGTGCTAACCACTGTGCCACCGTGCTGCCCCATCTTTGAAACTCCTTTCCTCAAAAGGCAATGGAATTAGAGACATTGAACGGTCTCAGGGCAGTGGTAGATTAATGCTTGATCAACAAGGTGGTGAAAGATTCTTGGGGGTAGACGGGAGGTTACAGACAGATTAGCTATGATCTTATTGAATGGTGGAGCAGGCTGAGTGGCCTGCTTCTGCCCCTAATTTGTATGTGCGTATAAAGTACAATGTGAACACAGCAGCTGAAGGAAGAGGAATTACATTTTGTGACAAGAATATTCATTGAGAAAAAGCCCCTGTTTCTGGTCTACAAAATCACACTAATATTGCAAACATGGAATCCAGTGTTTAACTATTTCAACATACAAAGAAAACAAGGTGATTGTGATTCGCACTGGATGTTATTTGTGCTGAGTTTCCTTGTCATTTGTGTGGTGCTTACTGTACTGCAGTGATGTTGGCAACTTTTCTGTTTAAGGGAAGCCAAACGACAGCCACATTTAAAAAGTTTATTTATTTATTTATTAGTCACAAGTAAGGTTTACATTAACACCGTGATGAAGTTATTGTGAAGTTCCCCTAGTCGCCACATTCCAGCGCCTGTTCAGGTCAATGCACCTAACCAAATCGTCTTTCAGACTGTGTGAGGAAACCGGAGCACCTGGAGGAAACCCACGCAGACACGGGGAGAACGTGCAAACTCCACACAGAGAGTGACCCAAGCCGGTAATCGAACCGGGGTCCCTGGCGCTGTGAGGCAGCAGTGCTAACTGTCATTAAGTGTCATCAACCCACTCCAAGTCTCTTCACGTTTCCAGCTGAACTCCGTATTCGGTCGCATCCGTTAAGGCGAGACCCAGTGGCAAAAAGTCCATCCCAGTTTCCAGAAGTTGAGCCACCGAACGTTGCGGGGGAACTTGAGACACAGTTCAGTGAGATGCAGCAGCTGTCAGGGTGAGCCGTTCAAGGCAGAGGTGAGAAGTTCCTGAAACAGCTGGAGATCTTCGAATTCAGATTCATGCAAGTGGGAGGCAATTGTTCAAGTAGTTTGTTTTGTCATTCTCCCGATGGAACTCTGCGTTTGTTACTGCACAAGGTCAGGACTACGGCAGATCTTTGGGTTGTCAAGATATTAGTCATGAGCTCCAAGCGACAAGTAGAATGCAAAATATTGAGACTGTATAGAGTCTGCACACAGCAGGACTTCAGCCTGAGCTGCGATTAGATTGACCTGAGATTATACCCCACAGGCTAAATCGCAAACTTTTGGAAAATAATTCAGTTATCCTGTGATGTGCGATACCCGCAGCATGTGAGAGGCCTTTAATACTTTATGTGCCTAGGATGTCCACAGATGCAAGAAGTGTCGCTAATATGTGGGTGGCCTTTAAGTTCTTGAGTTCACAACCCTGGCACTGATCAGCACAAGCAAAGTTAATAGGGAGGAAGCACTGTCAATCTGAGGAGACGGGATACCATCCAAAGATCCCCAGTGATATGTTAAACAGATCAGATTGACTAGTACACGGGTAGCAAAATAGTTAGCTCTGCTGCCTAACAGTGCCAGGGACCCGGGTTCAATTCTGACCTTGAGTGACTGTCTGTGTGGAGTTTGCACATTCTCCCAGTGTGGGTTTCCTCCGGGTGCTCTGGTTTCCTCCCGCAGTCCAAAGATATGCAGGTTGGGTGGATAGGCCATGCTAAATTGCCCATTTAGGTCCCAACAAATGTAGGTAAGGGGGATTAGTGGGATAAGTACGTGAGGTTGCGGGGATAGAGCCTGGATGGGATGTTCTATCAGAAAGACGGTGCAGACTTGATGGACCAAATAGTCTCTGTGGCTACTATCAGGATTCTATGATTCTATGATCATACATGTAACAACATTAAACAAGTTGAAAGAGTAAAACAATGAACTTTGTCACAATTAACACTGTGTTTGCCTAAGAGGTGAAGTGAAGTTAACAAATATATTAGGAAGAAGGGATTCTGTAGGCAAACCATAGATAGGTACTTATGTAGCCACAACCAAATAGACCATTACCTTCCAAGTGTCAGGGTAGGAAGTATCATGGAGTAAATTTTGGAGAAGGAAGAAAAACAGTCAGAAGTATGGTCCATATTTGGACCAATGACATAAGGTTCAGTAGAACTGAGGTTATAAAAATAAAATTTAAGGAATTAGGAGACAGATTGAAGTAGAAAAATCTTCAGGATAGAAATGTAGGAATTACTTCCAGTGGCATGTGCTAGTCAGTATGGGAGTGTTAGTGCTAGAAAGGTAAATGTGTGGCTGAGGGGAGGGAATACTTTTGGGTCATACAACAAATGGGCATCAAATGATGTTGGTGATGTACCTGGAATGTGTCTGGTCACCAAACCATTTTCACCTCCACACAATGTTGTCCCAAGGAATGAGTTTTGGACTGTTGACCTTCTCAATGTAAATCATTTATCCAGACTTGAGTATGCAGACAGAATATCAAACAGTACAGGCAGCGTTTATATAAGTAGCACATTCAACAGTGAAGAGCTCTGTACTGATTTCAGGGGAAGTGTGGAGAACTGTAAGATGATATATTTCAGGAGAAGGGTCTGTCAGGAAATCACAATAACATGAAAAATCAGGGAAATCCAGTAATTGGAAACATGTTCTGCTGTTTGTATGTTTTTGTTTAATTAGAAAAGGAAGCTGTGTAGTGATAGAGATAGTTTGGCTAGGCTAGTGCTTTTGATATGTTGATAAGCCTAGAAACCCTGTAAACAGATGCTTACCAAAGGCAAGTTGGTTCAAAGTTTATTTAAAGTTTATTTATTTGTGTCACAAGTAGGCTTACATTAACACTGCAATGAAGTTACTGTGAAAATCCCCAGTCGCCACACTCCGGTGCCTTTTCGGGTACACTGAGGGCCAATTTAGCATGGCCAATGCACCTAACCAGCATGTCTTTCAGACTGTGGGAGGAAACCAGAGCACCTGGAGGAAACCCAGGCAGACACAAGGAGAACGTACAGACTCCACACAGGCAGTGACCCAAGCCGGGAATCGAACCCGCGTCCCTGGCGCTGTGAGGCAGCAGTGCTAACCACCATGTCACCATGCTCCGCCTCCCGCCGCCACAGAAAGGGAGAAAAATCCCTCCCCTAGTTCCAGTAACAATGAAGAATAGAATATTAACGTTTGGCGTAAGATGTTAGAACTTCGCAATTACAATCTAAAAGGTGGACTCAAGAAGGGAAGGTAATAAAGTGGGTCTTCTGAGGTTAGTTCAGATAAGGAAAGATCAAAAGGGAGAAATTTCAAAGTTAACAGTAGGTTGACCCAAAATTTACATTATTTCGACTTTCGGTTAACAAGTTTAAATTTCATGGGATTTTGAAAGTTGCTAGGAGTTGGAAAAGGCTCACAGCCTCTACATGACATCTAAGATCTGGCAGCATAGGGAAAGTCCTTAAAAAAGTGCGATCAATTTAAGAAATCAGGTTGACAGATTGTGAAATGGCAGCAAAACTGCTGAACCAGAAATGTCAATCAGAATGGCGAATATCAAATCAGATACAAAAAGTGAAGTAAAAAGCAAAATTGGATTAATAGAGAGATAGAAAGAAAAAAAGTAAAAATGAATTTTAGATCAATCTCTAAGAACAATTAAAAGCAGAGGGAATGAGAATCCAGATTTGTAATAGTTCATTTTCAGCGTCAGAGAGTGCCGTTAGCAGTAATGAAGAATTATCATGAGCTGGATTTTACTCAGTTTACAGCAGAGTGAGGGACCCCACCCAATCTCACCCCACCCCACTCCGATTGGTAGATCATGGATGAGTAAGGAGACAAATTGGCAGTGCGAAGGGTTGGGCCATGATGTGCCAGAAGCTGATTCTGTGAACAAGTCACGATACAAATCTCAAGGCTGTCTGATCTCTCAATCTCTATTATTTTTTCCTTTGCTTAAAAATGCTAATGAAATAAGTCCAAAAATGCACAGGCGCCACCACCTTCACCAGCAGAATTTGCTGCCAAATGCAGCTGGGGTCCTGGTGGAGGAGCTTTTCTTCCATCCTGCATATAATCGACTTTTTAACAAGTTCAACATTGATTTCAAAATGGAAGACGAACTTCTGATTTCAGTGCCCACTCACCTTCTGTAATATCTGGGAATGGTGTCTTGAGGTCATATCGTCAACTCAATGTCATCACACTGTATTTTGACTTGCAAGTGGTGGTTCTGGTCCAATTTGTGACTGTAAATGTCATTAAAGGGGTGGCATGGTGGCACAGTGGTTAGCACTGCTGCCTCACAGCACCAGTGACCCGGGTTCAATTCCTGGCTTGGGTCACTGTCTGTGCAGAGTCTACGCGTTCTCCCTGTGTCCATGTGGGTTTCATCCGGGTGCTCCGGTTTCCTCCCACAGAACGAACGTTCTAGTTAGATGCATTGGCCATGCTAATTTCTCTCTCAGTGTACCTGAACAGGTGCCGGAGTGTGGCGACAAGGGGATTTTTACAGTAACTTCATTGCAGTGTTAATGTAAGCCTACTTGTGACAATAATAAATAAACTTAAAACTTAATAGTATTTATGCTAAAATGAACAAGCTCTAACTTACTGTGACAAGTTTACCATTGAACCATAGACTCCCCACAGTGCAGAAGGAGGCCATTCAGCCCATCGAGTCTACACTGACTCTCCGAAAGAGCATCGTACCCAGGCCCACTACCGCTGCCTCCACCTGCCCTATCCCCATAACCCCATACATTTACAACGGCCAATCCACCTAACCCTCAGGACACTAAAGGCAAGTTAGCATAACAATCAACCTAAGCTGCACATCTTTGGATGTGGAAGGAAACTGGAGCACCCGAAGAAAATCCATGCAGACACAGGGAGAACGTGCAAACTCCACGCAGTCACCCAAGGCCGGAATTGAACCCGGGTCCCTAGCCCTGTGAGGCATCAGTACTAACCACTGTACCGCCCTTTAATTCATATATATCATCCAAGTTTAGGAATTTCATACCGTCCAGGGCATTTGAGAGATTCTAATACCAGAGCGACATACCTCAGACTGCAGCTTCTAGATTTTTTCATTTAACTGTGAATCTGCCATTATCTGTGCAATTTTGCCTAAATAATAGTTGGCCTAGCTAGTATTGTGAGACAGAAATCTGAGCTAATATTCTGTTGAGTTTTGAAGACCAATTTTCGGAAAAATCAAGGTCATATTAGAGGAACAGAAGAAATTCACTGAGATGATACTGGGGATGAAGAGCTTTAGTTATGATGGGAGATAAGTTCAAATTTTTCATTAGCACTAAGAAAGAGAAGGGCAGATGAAAGAGAGGCATTTTAAAATATGAGAGGTTTTTTATAAAGTAAATAAGGAAAAGTACTCTTGGCTGGTGAGCTGATAAGTGGAGGACATAAATATAAGATTACTAACATATGAATGATGGGAGCAGTAAGGGGAATTTTATTTTATGTACAAAACATTGTGAGGACAAGGAATACTACAGCAATGATAATGGTTCTAGCAGAAACCAGAACAACTGGATTGCTGCCAGAGGTAGTAGTAGAAGCGGGTACAATTTTGTCTTTTAAAAAGCATTTAGATAGTTACATGGGTACGATGGGTATAGAGGGATATGGGCCAAATGCGGGCAATTGGGATTAGCTTCGGGGTTTGAAAAAAAAGGGCGGCATGGACAAGTTGGGCCGAAGGGCCTGTTTCCATGCTGTAAACCTCGATGATTCTATGACTCTATAACTATTAAAAGGGGAGTGGATAAAGGAATACAAAAGGTTATGAGGGAAGGACAGGAAAATGGGATTCGGTGGATAGTTTGAACAGGAGGCTTACAGAAGAACGATGGATTGAATAGCATCCTTCTGTGATGCAAACATTTACAGCCTTGAAGTCCAGAGTGCAATGGCAGTGCCAATCTTGCTGTGAGTTATGGGGTCAAATAATTGTAAATAATAGAATGTGTGCAGGCTGGGCAAATTCAGATTGCAGCACCAAAGTTTTGCTGAGAGTATGGGATGTTGATAACATCTGGGGGAGAGTGGTGTGTGGACAACTCCACTCCCCACTCCACGGATGGATGGAACATTAAGACCATAGACCATTTAGTAAGATCATGGTTGATCAAGTACTCGTGGGGCAGAGTTCTTTGCTGATGCTCTCGCTGCCCCCGCCTACCCCCCCTCCCCCCACACCACCCCACATCACCACCTCTCCCCCCTCAACTCTGCCAACGGCATGTTTCTCTGCAGTCATTGGCCACTATCAACAGGATTTCCCATTGAATCCATTCCCCCCACTGGGAAACCCACGGCGGGAGTTTGTCATTGGCAGGACTGTAAAATCCTGCCAGCGGGAAGGGTGGGAACATCCCACTCACTAAGTCCACTTTCCTGCCTTATTTCCATGGCCCTTAATTCCCCTACTAATAAAAACCTATCGATCTCAGCCTCGAAACTTGTAATAAGTCTGCGAAGGCAGAAGTCCCTTCACCCAAATCTCTTTATTTACAACTCTAACCGCAGTACACAGAGTGCTGTCAGTTAGCAGTCTACCTCTGGGGGTGTCAGAGGAACTGACACGCCCGGTTAAGTACAAGGCAAAGGCTCCCTGATTGGCCCATCAATTGGATCCTTAATCAGGAGTTCATACTCCAATAGGCCAACCTCAATGGCGCGACTGAAGTCATTACAAACTGTTCAAGGACTCAGCCTCCACAGTTCCCTGGGGTAAATAACTCCAAAGATTCACTATTCTTTGAGAGAAGAAACCTTTCCTCAAATCCATCTGAAATGAGCACCCACTTATATTGGAATAGAAAAATTTATGGCAGGCAGTGACTTACTGCAGCTCTGGAGGAAGCAAGAATGATAGTAAGGAGATCCAAGAAAAATGTTTCAAATTTTAATAAGATCAGAGACCCAGTGATCATTCTGGGAATGAGAAAGCCTTTGCAGGACATGCCCTTTCCTTAATGTCCCTGCCACCAACCTGTTTCCTCCAAAACCAATTAGCATACCTCTACAGACACCTGCCACCATGGTCCTTTTACTGATTTCCAAATTTCCCTCCCTGACCTCCACAATCTCCCATCCATCCATCACAATTTGTCCCTGACACCCATGAACTCCTTCCAAGCTCTCGATCTTCCCCTGACCCCGATGATCTCTCCCTAAGCTACACAGTCCCTCTTGACTTTACTGCCTTCTTCCTGACCTCCATGATTCCCTCTTGAACTCCAGAAATTTCCAACAGACTGCCATGAATTAATCCCTAACCTTCACAATCACCTATTTTCCTCATTCCCTCCACCCCCCAAATTCCACATAGAATCATAAAAACCCTACAGTGCAGAATTAGGCTATTTGGCCCATTGAGTCTGCACCAACTCTCCGACGGAACATCCACCCAGGCCCACTCCCCGTAATCCCATATCCCCCCAACATAAATATCTTTGGACACTAAGGGGCAATTTAGCATGGCCAATCCACCTAATCTACACGTCTTTGGACTGCGGGAGGAAACCAGAGCACACGGAGGAAACACACGCAATGGAGGAACGTGCAAACTCCACACAGTCATCCAAGGCTGGAATCGAACCTGGGTCCCTGATGCTGTGAGGCAGAGTGCTAGCCACGATCTTCTCCTCATGATCCACACCTGAAGATCCTTCTTTCAATTTCCCTCCGTCCGCGACACCACCACCTTCTGCCATTTCCCTTCCACTGCTTACAATCTCGGTACCTCTCTGCTCTCTGCTCTCTGGCTACAGCCTTGCACCACCCAGGCTTTCCCACCCACCATGGATCCAGGACAGGAAACCTATGAAAAGAATGGACAAGCTATCCATCTGTTGATCTCAACAGGACCTCTGTACTTCCAGGGATTCAACTTAGATATCCAACCCATCTCTTCATGGGTTTTAAATTGGAACTGTCACTATTGGCGAATTGAAAATTGGAAAAAAGAAAACGTAAAAGTGACAATTGAAATTGGGAGGCAAACCATTGGAAGTTTGGAATATTTTGTGAAACTGTAGAATATCAAAAACTTTGTCCAGATCAAATTACATCAGGTTTGTATAAAAACCTAACTGTAGATGCTTTTATTGAATTTGCAAATTATCCAATGGCTGGAAAGTTTAGAAGCAGATCTTCCTGGAGTGAAATTAGGAAAAACTTCCACACACAAATACGTCAGAAATTTGGAATTCTCTTCCGCTAATGACAGTTGATGGCAGATGTGTTAATTTTCAATCTGAGGTGAATAGCTTTTTGTAAAGGTATAAAGAGAGAATGGGCATGGGTAGATATATGGGGCGGGTATTTCTGGTTCCGCCCGCCCTGAGACCGGAAATTCTCACCTGAGGTCAACACACGTTTCATTGGTTCGACAATTTGTCCGTCGCACCCGCGACAATTCCCGTGGTGGAAAGGACTGGAAAACTTACCTCACGGAATTTGGCCATGGATCAGCCATAATCTCCTTGAATGTTGGAACAGGCTTAAGGGGTTGTAAGGTCGACTCTCAGAACGTAGAGCAGTACAGCACAGGAACAGGCCCTTTGGCCCACTATGTTGTGCTGAAACATGATGCCAAATTAAAGTAGTCCCTTCTGTCCACCCTTGGTCCATATCCCTCTATTCCCTGCATATTCATGTGCTTATCTAAAGGCCCCTTAAACTCCCCTATCCTATCTGCCTGCACCACCACTCCTGGCAGCACATTCCAGACAACTGCCACTCTCTGTGTAAAGAATTTGCCCCTCACATCTCCTTTGAACTTTCCCCCTCTCACCTTAGGTGCATGCCCCCTAGTATCAGACATTAAAACTCTAGGAAATAGATTTTGATGTCTTGTCCTTATGTTCTTGTATCCTCATCTATTTCAGGGTGTGTTAAGGACCAGCAGTGAACTCAAATCTCAAAAACATCGTTGACTATAATGATCGGACTCGGAGAATACCCATCTGGGTGTTTGCTAGCATTGATCTGCATGATGGGTCACAAAAACAAAGAACAAAGAACAAAGAACAGTACAGCACAGGAAACAGGCCCTTCGGCCCTCCAAGCCTGTGCCGCTCCTTGGTCCAACTAGACCAATCGTTTGTATCTCTCCATTCCCAGGCTGCTCATGTGACTATCCAGGTAAGTCTTAAACGATGTCAGCGTACCTGCCTCCACCACCCTACTTGGCAGCGCATTCCAGGCCCCCACCACCCTCTGTGTAAAAAACGTCCCTCTGATATCTGAGTTATACTTCGCCCCTCTCACCTTGAGCCCGTGGCCTCTCGTGATCGTCACCTCCGACCTGGGAAAAAGCTTCCCACTGTTCACCCTATCTGTACCCTTCATAATCTTGTACACCTCTATTAGATCTCCCCTCATTCTCCGTCTTTCCAAGGAGAACAAGCCCAGTCTACCCAATCTCTCCTCATAGCTAAGACCCTCCATACCAGGCAACATCCTGGTAAACCTTCTCTGCACTCTCTCTAACGCCTCCACGTCCTTCTGGTAGTGCGGCGACCAGAACTGGATGCAGTACTCCAAATGTGGCCTAACCAGCGTTCTATACAGCTGCATCATCAGACTCCAGCTTTTATACTCTATACCCCGTCCTATAAAGGCAATGTTTTATATTATTATATAAAACATAATAATTCCCACTCTAGAATGTGCATTAATGTATATCAATGACCATGTTTGCAAGAAGATGATCCAGCATTAGTTGGAGTTGGACAAAGATCTTCTGGGGTGATGCAGATGTATTCAATATCCGATAGGCATGCTAACGATTGATTACTGCTGCAGATGGAGCAATTCGGGAGGGGTCAATTAAAAAAAAGACCACTCAAAAGTAACAAAATATTGCAAAGTCTTTTTTTTTACAGCTGAAGAGCTAACATCTTGAACTCTTCAAGAAAGTAAGATTTAATCATCTCAGTCATAAGGTGTTTGCCTGAGAGCATCTTTGCAGAAAGTAGATATTTTCAAGAGAAAATTACTCACCTGTCTAGCCTTAAGACCTTGGGAAAGGAGAACATATGTCTCTGCAATTTAAGCTTAAACCTTTGGAGATGGCACCTTCCAAATTGAAGTTTGTTTTTAATATCCCCAGACTGAGAGTCTTCATTAAAGTTCTTTTTGAAACTGTGATTTTATGCTGAAAATTCTGAGGAGGCAGACTTGCGGTACGTACTCCAGAATTCCGAATGCAGAAGGTCAGTACTAATACAGGACCTCAAGAATAAATATTTTTGTTTCTATGCAAACACTGCAGGGCTATCATTGGAACCATACAAAATGGCAAAGGTGCAACTCAATCAACACTCTCGTAAAATCAGTAAATCTTCCAGCACGGCAAGGAGGTCTCTCAGACTGCTATGCCTGTGCTGGTTACTTGCAATGACTGTCCAATTTAGTCCCCACGTAACCCCACAAATTATTCCTCTACAAGGACCTATCTAATTGTCATTGGAAAGTTCCTTTGGAAGCTGATTCCTTCACCCTCTCAAGCAGAGAATTCCAGATGGTCACAATCTTCTCTGTGAACAAAATCCCCTTGTTTTTCCTGTTGCCCTGTTGACAATTATGTTGATTTGATTTGATTTATTATTGACACGTGTTGGGATACAGTGAAAAGTATGGTTTCTTGCTCACTATACAGACAAAGCATACCACTCATAGAGTACATGGGGAAGACGGAAAGGGGAGGGTGCAGAATGTAGTGTTACAGTCATAGCTGGGGTGTAGAGAAAGATCAACTTAATATAAGGTAGATCTATTCAAACTTCTGATGGCAGCAGGGAAGAAGCTGTTCTTGAGTCGGTTGGTACGTGACCTCAGACCTTTGTATCTTTTCCCCAAAGGAAGAAGGTGGAAGAGAGTCACCGGAATTCTACCATCCCGCCCTCCATGGAATCGGAGCAGGTGAGAGGCGGACAATAGAAATGCCCGTTGACCTCAGGCAGGATTTTCCGGTCTTGCTCGAGCGAGACCACAAAATCCTGCCCAGTATGTCTGGGGTGCGTGAGGTCCTTGATTATGCTGGCTGCTTTTCCGAGACAGTGGGAAGTGCAGATGGAGTTAATGGATGGGAGGCTAGTTTGCGTTCTGGACTGGGCTACGTTCACAACCCTTTGTAGTTTCTTGCAGTCTTGGTCAGAGCAGAAGTTTCGACTTGGTTACCGACTGCCCAGCAGTGTTATTTTCTGGTCTGGTGTTACTTTGTATCCTACATCGTGACACTTGTGAACATATTAAAATGCAAGGAGCTGCTAAAATGAGCATAATATTTCATAATAACTCACAGCCTGCAGTGTGGTATGAGGAAATAATGAACTGGAAGGTTGACACAATGGTATTAGCTGTAAAAGAGAAACTTGTCCAGTTTATACCGTCCACATGTCTTGATGACTACAACTCCAACAACACCCAAGCACAACACCAGCCAGAATAAAGCAGCCAGCTCGATTGGAACCCCATCCTCCATCTTAAACATTCATTCCCTCCTTTAACAGCATTTCCAAAACCCATGACCTCTACCACCTAGAAAACAAGAGCAGCAACAATCACATGTGAGCTTCCCTCTGAATCATGCACCATCCTGACTTAGAAGTATATCACCAATCCTTCCCTGGTGAAGATCCTGGAACTCCCCATTTAACAGCAGTATGTGTGCATACAACACATGGACTGCCGTGATTCAAGAGAGTGGCTCGATCACCATTACCAAATCATGTGCAATTAGGGATGGGAAATAAATGTTGACCTTGCCAACGACACCCAATCCCATATATCAATAATGAAAAAAAAAGCCATGTTGCTGCTTTAGAGAACCTGGTGCCAACCTTTATAATTGTGATTGTGAGATGGCTCAAAGTAACGAAGGATTTATTGCCAACAATAAATATGTATTTACAATAAAGGATCAGACAGAATTAAATATGTGACTATACGATACACTCCCTCAGTTACAGAAACCACTGTTTGCTCTTGTTCCACATTTACAACCGGAATCCCTACAACCAATCCTGCTGAATTCAAATTTGCTGTAGAGGTCACCTGTTGATCCCTCGTATCAGACCCAGCTCTCCTCTGCAGATGGTCTACATGTTTCCTGACACGACAATTTTGTATCTCTACTATATAGGAGACTAGTCCTGTTCTTTCCACAATCTTACCAGCCACCCATGCCAGTCCTGCTGCAAAATTTCTGACCTTGACTAAATCCTTGACTTGGAAAACTCTGAGCGCGATCTTACCAGCCGCTCATGCCATGCTCCTGCTGGAGTGAGGTCGGCACCCAGGCAAAACTCCGTTCACTGCAGCGGGATGGGAAAATCCCGCCGGTGTGAACGGCTGTAATATTCTGGCCTCTGTAGTTTTTCCTTGAGTCGTGATTTCCATTCTGCAAGGCTTCCGCCCTCCCTGCCAAATCTGGGAATATCATATCCAACCATGTCCTTAAGCAGTGTCCCATTAGTAGCTCGGCTGGCGTGACCACTGTGGTCACATTTGGCATGGTGCTGCAAAACAACAAGAAACTGGCTATATGCAGTGATAGAGGCCTATTGATTTGTCTCTTCATCGATGATTTGAACATTTGTACAGCTCATTCTGCTAACCCATTTGAAGCTGGATAGTAAGGTGCTGACCTAACACAGTGGTTAGCACTGCTGCCCCACAGCGCCAGGGACCCGGGTTCAATTCCTGGCTTGGGTCACTGTCTGTATGGGATCTCCCTGTGTCTGCCTGGGTTTCCTCCGGGTGCCCTAGTTTCCTCCCACAGTCCAAAAGGCATGCTGGTTAGATGCATGGGCCATGCTAAATTCTCCCTCAGTGTACCCAAACCGGCGCCGGAGTGTGGCGACCAGGGGATTTTGACAGTCACTTAATTGTAGTGCTAATGTAGGCCTACTTGTGATACTAATAAATAAACTTTAAATTTTAACTTGACGAATACCATTTGATTTGACAAATTTTTGAAATTCCTCTGCTGTAAATGGTGTGCCATTGTCTGACACTAAGAGTCCCAGGATGCCACATATGGCAAAAAATAAATTCCTCAATTTGTGTCAGTTGCCTTCTGGAACTCATCAACTAGACATCAAACCACTCAGTGTGTGTGTCTACTAATATAAGAAACATAAGAAACAGTTGAGGAATCGCAAAAGTAAAAAGACCCTGATGGGAGTTATGTGCAGGCCCCCGAACAGTAGTCAGGATGTGGGGCAGAAAATAAATCAGGAGATAGAAAAGGCAATATTACAATAATAATGGGGGACGTCAATGTGCAGGTGGACTGGGAAAATCAGGTAGGTAATGGATCCCAAGAAAAGGAATTTATATCATGTCTAAGAGATGGTTATTTGGAGCAGCTTGTGACAGAGCCTACTAGGGAACAGGCAATTCTGGATTTGGTTATGTGTAATGAGGCAGACTTGATTAGGGAACCTAAGGTGAAGGAACCCTTAGGGAGCAGTGACCACAATATGATAGAATTTACCCTGCAGTTTGAGATGGAGAAGCTGGAATCAGATGTAAAGGTATTACAATTAAATAAAGGTAACTACAAAGACATGAGGGAGGAGCTGGCCAAAGTTGATTGGAAAGGGAGCCTCGCAGGGAAGACCGTGGAACAGCAATGGCAGGAGTTTTTGAGAGTTATTCGGGAGGCACAACAGAAATTCATCCCAAGGAGGAGGAAACATGCTAAGGGGAGGACGAGGCATCCATGTCTGACGAGGGAAATCAAGGACAGCATAAAAGCAAAAGAAAAAGCATACAAAGTGGCGAGGATTAGTGGGAAGCCAAAGGATTGGGAAGCCTTTAAAAGCTAGCAGAGGACAACTAAAAAAGCAATAAGGGGGGAGAAGATGAAATATGAGTGTAAGCTAGCTAGTAATATAAAAGAAGATAGGAAGAGTTTTTTTCAATATATAAAAGGTAAGAGAGAGGCAAAAATAGCCATTGGACCACTGAAAAATGAGGCTAGAGAAGTAATAATAGGAAACAAAGCAATGGCAGAGGAGCTGAATAGTTACTTTGCATCAGTCTTCACAGTGGAAGACACCAGTGGGATGCCAGAGCTCAAGGAGAATCAGGAGGCACAGGTGAGTGTCGTGGCCATCACTAAGGAGAAGGTTCTGGGGAAACTGAAAGGTGGATAAATTACCTGGACCGGATGGATTACACCTCAGGGTTCCAAAAGAGATAGCTGAGGAAATTGTGGAGGTATTGGTGGTGATCTTTTAGGAATCACTGGAGGCAGGGAGGGTCCCAGAGGACTGGAAATTAGCTAATGTAACAACGCTGTTTAAGAAGGGAGGGAAGCAGCAGATGGGATATTATAGGCCGGTTAGCCTGACTTCGGTCATTGGCAAGATTTTAGAGTTCATTATTAAAGATGAGATCGCAGAGTACTTGGAAGTGCATGATAAAATAGGACTGAGTCGGCATGGCTTCGTCAAGGGGAGGTCATGTCTGACAAATCTGTTAGAGTTCTTTGAGGTGGTAACAAGGAAGTCAGATAAAGGAGAACCAATGGACTTGATTTATTTAGAATTTGACAAGGTGCCACATAGGAGGCTGTTAAATAAGTTAAGTGCCCATCGTGTTAAGGGTAAGATACTGGCATGGATAGAGGATTGGCTGACTGGCAGAAGGCGGAGAGTGGGGATAAAGAGGTCTTTTTCAGGATGGCAGCTGGTGACTAGTTGTGTGCCTCAGGGGTCAGTGCTGGGACCACAACTTTTCACAACATTAACGATTTGGGACAAGTAATATTGAGGAAGCAGGGGGGCTGCAGAAGGACTTAGACAGATTAGGAGAGTCGGCAAAGAAGTGGCAGATGGAATACAATGTGGAGAAGTGTGAGGTCATGCACTTTAGAAGGAGGAATGGAGGCATAGACTATTTTCTAAATGGGAAAATGCTTAGGAAATCAGAAACACAAGAGGATTTGGGAGTCATTGTTCAAGAATCTCTTAAGGTTAACGTGCAGGTTCAGTCGGCAGTTAGGAAGGCAAATGCAATGTTGGCATTCATGTCGAGAGGGCTAGAATACAAGAGCAGGGATGTACTCCTGAGTCTGTATAAGGCTCTGGTCATACCCCATTTGGACAATTGTGAGCAGTTCTGGGCCCCATATCTAAGGAAGGATGTGATGGCCTTGGAAAGGGTCCAGAGGAAGTTCAGACGAATGATCCCTGGAATGAAGAGCTTGTTGTATGAGGAACGGTTGAGGACTCTGGGGCTGTACTCATTGGAGTTTAGAAGGATGAGGGGGGATCTTATTGAAACTTATAAGATACTGCGAGCCCTGGATAGAGTGGATGTGGAGAGGATGTTTCCACTAGTAGGAAAATCGAGAACCAGAGGGCACAACCTCAGGCTAAAGGGGTGATCCTTTAAAACAGAGATGAGGAGGAATTTCTTCAGCCAGAGAGTGGTGAATCTGTGGAACTCTTTGCCACAGAAGACCATGGAGGCCAGGTCATTGAGTTTCTTTAAGACAGAGATAGATAGGTTCTTGATTAATAAAGGGATCAGGGGGAAAAGGCAGGAGAATGGGGATGAGAAAAATATCAGCCATGATTGAATGGCGGAGCAGACTCGATGGGCCGAGTAGCCTAATTCTGCTCCTATGTCTTATGGTCTAATGGTCTTATATGATCCATAAATGGTCCTACAAAGTCGATATGCATTCTTGCCCAAGGTCTACCTGGCCACTCCCAAGGATCCATATTCACCAGCGGCGGCAAGGCCGTTGAGTTTGCACCCAATTGGCTCAGCTTCATTTCAACAGTCCATCAGGTCCGGCCCGGTCACGTGGCCCTCAGACAAAGGCCCATAAAGGGGCCATACTACCACAATAATATAGGCAATCTTCACATCGTTTAGTTCCGTGCCTGTTTTCTTTAGTTCTTCAAACCGTTTTAAGAAAGTAATCTGCAGTGAAAGCACAAGGGATTTGACTTGACTGATGTCGGATCAAGTTGATTTGAACAGCAACAATATTGGGGTTTATTTCACTTGAAATTTGAAGGATAATACTGGTGCTTGAATATATGATACCATGGTAACACAGGATAAAAAATAATTCCAATTATGTGTACACCCAGCCAGTTTTACGAATTGCATCCTGAATTTTAGGAAAGCGTATTCAATTGCTTGTTTACACAGAATGCCCTGCATAAGTGATAATGCCAAATGCGGCATTTGATATGGGCTTGTGTGAAAAATGATGAGTCTCCATCCTGTTCATGGTGAGACCATAAAGAACAAAGAACAAAGAACAATACAGCACAGGAACAGGCCCTTCGGCCCTCCAAGCCCGCGCCGCTCCCCGGTCCAGGATTGAATCCTGAATCCAGGATCCCCGCCCAATTTTCCAGCCTATCTACATACCAATATCCTATCCACCGAGCTGTCCCTCACAGCTACGATGCTTTGTTCATCACAACCTATTAACTCACCCCCACCCCCCCATTCCAGACCATGTGATCTCCAGGGAGAGGCGAAAACCCAGAGTGAAAACCCCAGGGCCAATATGGGGAAAAGAAATCTGGGAAATTCCTCTCCGACCCCCTGAGGCGATCGAAACGAGTCCAGGAGATCACAATGGCCCCGATCGGAAAATGCTTCCCAACCCTAGTCATTTCCACTTCCATGAACACCATATGAATTCCCTGCCCCCGAGACAGGTTCCCAACTATCCGCAGTCTCGCTCTGTACTGGCACCAGCAAGATGATCATAGAATGAAGCCTTGAAACGAGAAACAAGGAACAATTAGCCCGCGCCGCTCCCTGGTCCAAACTAGACCACTCTTTTGTATCCCTCCATTCCCACTCCGGTCATATAGCTGTCTAGATAAGTCTTAAACGTTCCCAGTGTGTCCGCCTCCACCACCTTGCCCGGCAACACATTCCAGGCCCCCACGACCCTCTGTGTGAAATAGTTCCTTCTGATATCTGTGTTAAACCTCCCCCCCTTCAAAGAACAAAGAACAAAGAAGAGTACAGCACAGGAAACAGGCCTTCGGCCCTCCAAGCCTGTGCCGCTTCTTGGTCCAACTAGACCAATCGTTTGTATCCCTCCATTCCCAGGCTGCTCATGTGACTATCCAGGTAAGTCTTAAACGATGTCAGCGTGCCTGCCTCCACCACCCTACTTGGCAGCGCATTCCAGGCCCCCACCACCCTCTGTGTAAAATACGTCCCCCGCATATCTGTATTGAACCTTGCCCCCCTTACCTTGAACTTGTGACCCCTTGTGTTTGTCATTTCTGACCTGGGAAAAAGCTTCCAACTGTTCACCCTATCTATGCCCTTCATAATTTTATAAACTTCTATCAGGTCGCCCCTCAACCTCCATCTTTCCAGGGAGAACAACCCTAGCTTACTCAATCTCACCTCATAGCTAATACCCTCCATACCAGGCAACATCCTGGTAAACCTTTTCTGCACTCTCTCCAAAGCCTCCACGTCCTTCTGGTAGTGTGGCGACCAGAACTAGACGCAGTATTTCAAATGTGGCCTAACCAACGTTCTATATAACTGCAACATCATATGCCAACTTTTATACCCTGTGTCCCGTCCAATAAAGGCAAGCATGCCATATGCCTTCTTCACCACTTTTTCCACCTGTGCTGCCACCTTTAAGGATCTGTGGACTTGTACACCTAGATCCCTCTGTGTGTCTATACTCCTAATAGTTCTGCCATTTATTGTATAGCTCCCTCCTGCATTAGACCTACCAAAATGCATCACTCCACATTTATCTGGATTAAATTCCATCTGCCATTTCTCTGCCCAATTTTCCAGCCTATCTATATCCTGCTGTATACTCTGACAATGTTCATCACTATCCGCAACTCCGCCAATCTTTGTGTCGTCCACAAACTTACTAATCAGACCAGCTACATCTTCTTCCAAATCGTTTATATATATATAGGTAGCCTCAACTGCTTCACTGGGCAGGGAATTCCACAGATTCATAAAAGTTTGGATGAAGAAGTCCCTCCTCAACTCAGTCCTAAACCAGCTCCCCCTTATTTTGAGGCTATGCCCCCTTGTTCTAGTTTCACCTGCCTGTGGAAACAATTTCTATCTCATCTATTCCTTTTATAATCTTATATGTTTCTATAAGATCTCCCCTCATTCTTCTGAATTCTAATGAGTATAGCCCCAGTCTACTCAGTCTCTCCTCATAAACCAACCCTCACAACACTGGAATCAACCTAGTGAATATCCTCTGTACTCCGTCCAGTGTCAGTATATCCTTTCTCAAGTAAGGAGACTAAAACTGTACACAGTACTCCCGGTGTGGCCTCACCAGCACCTTATACAGCTGCAACATTACCTCTCTGTTTTTAAATTCCATCTCTCTAGCAATGAAGGACAAAATTCTATTTGCTTTCTTAATTACCTGTGTTGTGGGAAATTCTTTAAGGTGGCCTGATTAATTTAAAGACTGAACCTTTTCATTAAACATTTCATTTCACAAAAGCAAAAAAGGTTTATTCAGTTCAATGAAATTCTTCAATTTAACTAGTTTTATTAAAACATTGAAATGTTAGAATCAAAAACATTACAAATTAACAATATTCAGATAAACATACAATTAGGACAAGCCAAATCTCATTTTGGCCAAAATGGGAGATGAGTGGATCCACCTACACAGCGAATGAGCTGGCAGGCTTTCAAAAAGATCTCAGATTTCATGCCAAAGAGCAGAATTGGTTATCGTTTTCATTATCAAATTATACAGCCCAGCAGTTAATTAAAAGCAATTTCATTCATTCACTGTTCTGTCAACCTAACAATGGAATGCCCTTCAATTAATTATATTTTGACACCTTCAAATATTGATCTGCCATTCGTCTGTCCGTTTTACGGAATTTCTCTCCCAAAAATGGCTTCTTATGATTCAGCGTTTCTGTTGACTAGATTTCCCTTCCTTTAGCCTTATGTTCCCAAATGTACCAAAGGACGACAACAAAGAAAAATCAGGCAGAAGCACCCAATGCTTTAAGTCTCTGCCTCAGAAGAATCTTTACAAGTCCTGCTAGGGCTGAACCTCTTTAGAAATCCCATTATAAGTAAATTAACAACTTGGGGGTGGGTGGGGGTGGTGTTGTGGCTGGGGTGAGTGTTGAGGGGTAGGATATGGTATGCAAGGGTACATTTGTCTCGGTTACTATCCAATGGCTGAGGCTAGTGCAGAGGAAGAGGCATTGGAAGCCATCTTGTTGGATGAGAGTTGCTCACTAACTGAGAACTATAGGGATTGTAATCAGAACATTTCCATTACTATTACTTAAATTTGTCCTCAGTTCTTTTTAAGTTTTTCTATTTTGACACATAGGGTGGAATTTTACCACCCTGCCCGCCATGGGAATCATGGCGGGTGTTATACGGACTATGCAAAGGTCCGTTGATCTTGGGTGGGATTTTCCAGCCTTGGGATGAGCACGGCCGAAAAACCCCACCCGCAGTTTCAATATTTTTTTTTGAAAAACCTTTAAAGCTACTTTACAATTTACTTTCGTGATTTCTAAAGTTATCTGTAAGGATTTTCAAACCAACTTTACTTTTTAAAAAAAATTTTGAGATTGCAGACTTTGGTCTTGAACCAGAGGATTTCCCTTTTAGCTTCTATGTTTCTTTGTTTTGAGGGGGAAGTGAAGGAGGGAGATCGGGAGGATGAGAGAAAAGACATCCACTACAACCAGTGACTCCATTTGACTGCCTGCAGATAATGCAGCTTAGAGACTTCACAATAACCAAATGGGAATGCTTACGAAAACTGTGCTCCCTCACAAGTCAATGACTGACTTGTGCCATGCAACTGCCAGACATTTGCAAGCATATATCTTCATCTGGCTAGATCCACCCTCTCTGCCAACTGAGTCTGGTTTCATGGCCCCATTTAGGTAGCAAGATCAGCTCAGGAATAACAACAGCAAGTGCCGGAAAAAGTCAGTAGGTCTGGCAGCATCTGTGAAGAGAGAAACAGAGTAAATGTCTTGAGCTCTGAAGAAGAGTAATACGGACTCAAAACATTGGGCACAATTTTCTGGCCGTTCTCGCTGGTGGGATTTTCCAGTCCCTCCGGAGGCAAACCCCCTGCCACGGGTCCCCCAGTGGCGGAGGGTTCAACAACGGGGAATCCTGTTGACAGCGATGTGACCAGAAGATCCCGCCACCGGCCAAATGGGGGCCAATTCCACTGCCGCAAATACATGCCGTGGGGGATGCAGAAAATCCCGCTCATTAACTCTCTTTCTTTCTCCACAGATGCTGCCAGACCTGCTGGGTTTTACCAGCATTTTGCTTCTATTTCATATTTCCAGCATTTTGCTTTCGTATAAGGTCAGTTCAGTAACTGTCTGACATATTTAGTTCTCCTTAACATCTTCCAATGTTGTCATTTGGTTCTGCTACTCTGCTGCACATTTGTTTTCCCATCTTGTTTCAAATCATTCCACACATCTCCTGTGATAAAACTTTGCAGTCACAACAAATCTGTTTGATGCCACTCTGACTCCTCTTGATGCCCGCTGTTGTGAACAATTCCTGGCCGGAATTTTCCAACGTTGTCACCGCTGCCTGGGAGAATGGAGAACTTGGCACGCAACCAAAACTCCATTCACTGCAGCGGGACCGGAGAATTCCCAGCTGCGGGCAAGGTCGGAGAATCCTGGACTCTTTTGTATCCTATTTTCCCAAATTCTGAGAGGAGTTTAAGATGCTGGCCGGAATTTTCCAGTCCCGCACGCCCCACCACCACTACCAGTGAGAACGGGGAATTTGGCGCTCAGCCAAGACTTCATTCACTGCAGTGGAACCGGAAAATCCCAGCTGTGGGCAAGGTCGGAGCATTCCAGCAGGTTTGGCCCCCCTTTGCTCAGGGCCTGAGTCTTCGATTCCCAGATTGCAGAAACTAAAATTCCCAATTGAAATTTGTTGGTGTATTGAAAAGAATGAGGTGTCACAATGAGCCAAGTGGTTACAGGTACCAATGGCAGCATTCAGCTTTCAGATGCTGCCCTGAAATTGGACTTCCCTCCCTGTAGAATGGGCTAATTGTGCCTAGGGTCTACCATGAATTTGTAATGAAGGTGCACTGGGAGAAATTGTGCAGGCGCTAGGGAATTAGACAACAGATGAGTTAAAGACCAGTTTTAATGTCAAAAGAAAAATACTGCAGATGCCGGAGATCTGAAATAAAAACCGAGAGTGATGGAAAATCTCAGGCAATCTGGCAGCATCTGTGGAGAGCGGAAAACAGAGTTAACATTTTGAATCCAATATGACACTTCCGCAGAACTTAGCATACTGCAGTAATAAATCCACTTATGAACAAATGAGCAATGTCCCTATATATGCCTGGAGATAATCTGGTCACTGCTTTAAGAGTTGATACACAGTAACAGTGTGACCAAATTGTATCTGTAAGTGAGAATATACCAATGTTCACAGGAACATTACAAATTTCTGTATTGGTACTGGATTTTTGAATGGTACAGGTGAGAATGAAAAAAATCTGTCATGTCACAGAAGAATATCATAGAACTATAGAAACCCTATGGTGCAGAAGAGGGCTATTCAGCCCATAGAGCCTGCACCAACTCTCCGACAGAGCATCTCACCCAGGCCCTATCCTCGTAACCCCAAGTATTTACCCTGCTAACCTACACATCTTGGGAAACTAAGGGGCAATTTAGCATGGCCAATCAACCTAACCTACGTATCTTTGGATTGTGGGAGGAAACTGGAGCACCCGAGGAAACCCACGCAGACACGGGGAGAATGTGCAAACTCTACACAGGCAAGCACCCAAGGCTGGAATTGAACCCGGGTCCCTGGCACTGTGAGGCAACAATACTAGCTACTGTGCCACCGTGCCGCCCACATGTGGGGTATCACTGACAAGCTTGGCCATTCCTCATTTTCCTTAAACTGAGTGGCTTGCTAGGGTCATTCTGGAGGGCAGTTGAGAGTCAACCACATTGCTGTGGACCTGGAGTCACATGTAGGCCAGACCAGGTAGAGATGGCATATTTCCTTCCCTGAGGGATATTAGTGAACCAGCAGGGTTTTTACAACAATCGATGATCGTTTGACGATTACCATGACAGAGCTTTCAATTCCATATTTTATTGATTGAATTCAAATTCCACCTACTGCCTCAGTAACATGGGGGAGGTGATGGCCTAGTGGTATTATCGCTAGACTATTAATCCAGAAACTCAGCTAATGTCCTGAGGACCTGGGTTCGAATCCCGCCATGGCAGATGGTGGAATTTGAATCAATAAAAAATATTTGGAATGAAGAATCTACTGATAACCATGAAACTATTGTCAATTGTCGGAAAAAACCCATCTGGTTCACTAATGCCCTTCAGGGAAGGAAATCTGCCATCGTTACCTGGCTTGGCCTACATGTGACTCCAGACTAGTTTTATATCAAGTGGGTTAACTGGCTAAGCTGTAAATTTAAAACAATATTTTACCTTCCCAGGATCAGTTTAAACATCTTAAACCTGTGTCCTCTCGTAGCAGACATTTCCACCCTGGGAAAAAGCCTCTGAGAGTCCACCCGATCTATGCCTCTCAACATCTTATACACCTCTATTAGGTCTCCTCTCATCCTTCGTCTCTCCAAGGAGAAAAGACCGAGCTCCCTCAGCCTATCCTCATAAGGCATGCCACTCAATCCAGGCAACATCCTTGTAAATCTCCTCTGCACCCTTTCAATCTTTTCCACATCCTTCCTATAGCAATGTGGGTGATTCTCAACTGCCCTTGGGTAACTGGGGATGGGCAATAAATGCTGGCCAGCCAGCGATGCCCAACAAATGAACTAAAAATAAAACATTTGAACCCAGAGCCTTTGGGTTTCCAGTTCACTGACATCGGCCATTGTCTCCCCATAAGTGCTAGTGTTGTGAGCAATGGGGAATAATTAAATCTGTGCTGTGAGCAGAATTTTGGTGTTGCTTCTTCTATTAAGTTTAACCAATCCTTCTTTCAAATTTGATGTACAAGGATGACAGCAGCAAAGTAATGCGTGATCATGTCATCCATTTTGTGACAGCTGGTAAGCAGTCCCAGGGAGAAAAAAAAATGGTGTTACACTGCTTTGGTCACCATAAATCCTGCTCAGCAAAGGAATGATTTGCCTGCTGGCTGGTGAGACACTTAGTTCTGCTTGATGCTTTGCCTCTGACTGCTTGACCTAATCAATTTCTAGAATGTTCCAGTTTCATGCAGTTGCATGACTTGGGGAAGCTGCTGAATTATTACATGGGACCAAGCTCTGCTCAAAAGTACAAACTGTTCCTTCTGTTCCTATGGCAATGCACTGAGATGTAAATCTTCAAAGAAAAAACGTGTCTCTGCCGCCCGGAGTCAAAATCATTGCTCTGCTCAAAGGGGGCCATGTTATCTGAAATGTTAAAAACCAAAAGTAGGAAACCACCATTAGTTAATAGACCAAACAAATAATCATGAAATATGCTCAAGATTTTGAACTGACTAGCACCTGAGCAGTGATTTCTTCCAAGAGACTGAATACTGTAAAATGAATAAATGTGTATGTCAAAGAGGCACGGTGGCACAATGGTTAGCACGGCTGTCTCATAGTGCCAGGGACTCATGTTTGATTCCGGCCTTGGGTCACTCTTTGTGTGAAGCTTGCACGCTCTCCCCGTGCCTGCATGTGTTTCCTCCGGGTGCTCCGGTTTCCTCCCACACTCCAAAGATGCACAGGTTAGGTTGATTGGCCATGCTAAATTGACCCTTAGTGTCAAGGGGACTGGCAGTGTGAATACATGGAGTTAAAGGGGTAGGGCCTGGGTGAGATTGTTGTTGGTGCAGGCTCGCTGGGACAAATGGCCTCCTTCTGCACTGTAGGGATTCCATAATCTATGAAGAGCTATATTTGTCTAATTATAAATACAGCCTGCAACTGATTGGCACTGCTCCTTTGAGAAGATATAAACAACGTCTATTACCCCCGTCCCCCCACCTCACCCCACAATAAATACTGGGCACGATAAAGTGAGAACCTGTATTTATATAGCACCTGACACAAGCTCAGAATTTCCTTAAAGATAAAGTACTTTTGAAGCGCACCACTGTTGTAATATCAGCAAACACAGTGGGCAATCTTTGCACAGCAAGGCTCCACAACTAGCAATGGGATAAGTGATCAGTGGTAATCAAGCCGATTTCAAGATCATCCACTTCAGTAAGAATAAACAGTAATTCAATCAAATTTTATTTCATCCTCTCTTGGCAGTCTGTCCCTATTTTCTACTGTAGATTGTCAGTGACTTATTTGATTTCCTAGCTAAGTGTGCGGAATGTGTAGTCTAAAGTACAGTAAGAAGTTTAACAACACCAGGTTAAAGTCCAACAGGTTTATTTGGTAGCAAAAGCCACACAAGCTTTCGAGGCTCTGAGCCCCTTCTTCAGGTGAGTGGGAATTCTGTTCACAAACAGAACTTATAAAGACACAGACTCAATTTACATGAATAATGGTTGGAATGCGAATACCTACAACTAATCCAGTCTTTAAGAAACAAAACAATGGGAGTGGAGAGAGCATCAAGACAGGCTAAAAAGATGTGTATTGCTTCCAGGCACGGTAGCACAGTGGTTAGCACTGCTGCTTCACAGCTCCAGGGTCCCGGGTTCGATTCCCGGCTCGGTCACTGTCTGTGTGGAGTTTGCACATTCTCCTCGTGTCTGCGTGGGTTTCCTCCGGGTGCTCCGGTTTCCTCCCACAGTCCAAAGATGTGCGGGTTAGGTTGATTGGCCAGGTTAAAAATTGCCCCTTAGAGTCCTAGGATGCGAAGGTTAGAGGGTAAAATATGTGGGGGTAGGGCCTGGGTGGGATTGTGGTCGGTGCAGACTCGATGGGCCGAATGGCCTCCTTCTGCACTGTAGGGTTTCTAAAAAAAAAAAGACAGCCAGTGAAACTCTGCAGGTCCACGCAACTGTGGGAGTTACAAATAGTGTGACATAAACCCAATATCCCGGTTGAGGCCGTCCTTGTGTGTGCGGAACTTGGCTATCAGTTTCTGCTCAGCGACTCTGCACTGTCATGTGTCGCGAAGGCCGCCTTGGAGAACGCTTACCCGAATATCAGAGGCCGAATGCCCGTGACCGCTGAAGTGCTCCCCAACAGGAAGAGAACAGTCTTGCCTGGTGATTGTCGAGCGGTGTTCATTCATCCGTTGTCGCAGCATCTGCATAGTTTCCCCAATGTACCATGCCTCGGGACATCCTTTCTTGCAGCGTATCAGGTAGACAACGTTGGCCGAGTTGCAAGAAAGGATGTCCCGAGGCATGGTACATTGGGGAAACTATGCAGACGCTGCGACAACGGATGAATGAACACCGCTCGACAATCACCAGGCAAGACTGTTCTCTTCCTGTTGGGGAGCACTTCAGCGGTCACGGGCATTCGGCCTCTGATATTCGGGTAAGCGTTCTCCAAGGCGGCCTTCGCGACACACGACAGCGCAGAGTCGCTGAGCAGAAACTGATAGCCAAGTTCCGCACACACAAGGACGGCCTCAACCAGGATATTGGGTTTATGTCACACTATTTGTAACTCCCACAGTTGCGTGGACCTGCAGAGTTTCACTGGCTGTCTTGTCTGGAGACAATACACATCTTTTTAGCCTGTCTTGATGCTCTCTCCACTCCCATTGTTTTGTTTCTTAAAGACTGGATTAGTTGTAGGTATTCGCATTCCAACCATTATTCATGTAAATTGAGTCTGTGTCTTTATAAGTTCTGTTTGTGAACAGAATTCCCACTCACCTGAAGAAGGGGCTCAGAGCCTTGAAAGCTTGTGTGGCTTTTGCTACCAAATAAACCTGTTGGACTTTAACCTGGTGTTGTTAAACGTCTTACTGTGTTTACCCCAGTCCAACGCCGGCATCTCCACATCATAGTCTAAAGTAGCCAAAGGACTAACTTTGGCAACAGCAAAACCTCCACGTTGCCCTTTCAGTATCAAGATTTTAAAAATGATTCCATTTATTGTCCAAACGTCAGGGGTACCTGTGATAGCGTGGCCCATTTAATGGGTAATCCTTTGCGGATATGTGGCTGGGCTGGAACCAATGGAGCGCGAGTATGCAAAACTGGGTCAACTGGGAGCGAGGGCACGCATTCCCTAGGGTTGGAAGGCTTCAGTTGGAGGTAGGGAGTTGTCAGGAGTAGACTTGTATAGTTGTGTTGATAAAGCCTTACTTGTACATAGTTCTTCTCAGTCAATAAATCTATTAGTTTGTTACTTGCCACATCGAGTCACTTCAAGTTACTACAGTATCTTAAGTACATCACTGATTTGTAAAAATGGCAATATTGAGTTGGTGATTAATCAAATCTTTCTCTCATTATATCCAATCCATTCCAGGCAAGATTCTCTTTTTTGAACCATCTGTCGACAGCTCATCCTGCCTCCGCCATTTTGAAATAGAATATCCCCATCAAGATTTATAATATAACAATCCTTACAGTGCAGAAGGAGGCCATTCGGCCCATTGAGTATGCACCGACTCTCTGACAGATTATCTTATCCAGGCCCTCTCCCCTGCCCTATGCCCTTAACCCCACACATTTACCATGGCTAATCCATCTAACTTACACATCTTTGAGACAGTAAGGGGCAATATAGCATGGCCAATCCACCTAGCTTGCACATCTTTGGACTGTAGGAGGAAACTGGTGCGTCTGGAGGAAACCCACCCAGTAATGGGGAGAATGTGCAAAATTCACACGATCATCCGAGGATAGAATTGAACCCGGGTCCCTGGCGCTGTGAGGCAGCAGTGCTAACCCTCACTGTGCCACCGTGCTGCCCTAATTATTTCAAAGTAAAATAATTACAAAGATATCTCATTAATGTTCATTTATTTTTGTCTAGGTATATCTACTTTAGTTGATCTTAAACAGTAAATGCCGATAGCAAAAGTAATGATACAGAAGTTAAGACTGATATTGTAATGATGCTGAATTTGCAACAGCTGACATCGGCGCCATTACCCTAACATTGCAAATCTCCTCCCAGCTCAAATTCTGGCACTTCAAAGAGCCTCCACCACCTCCACGGCAAAAGGAAGGAGTGAATATCCTTCACTTATCTGGCTGCTTGCAGCTCCAGCAACACACAAGAAGCTTGACACTGTCCAACGCAAAGCAATTTGCTTGATTGGCAGCCCATCCACTAGCTCCATCACTGGCATGGTGTGGTTGCAATGTGTACAATCTACACAATTCTACTATCTACATTCTCTGACAGTATATAGAAGAACAAAAGCAGCAGGTGCATGGGAACACCATCACTTCCACCATTTCCCTCCAAGTCACAGAGGCCTGAGCATCTAGCTCTGTTCTGACATCACAATCTTCCTTGTGGAGCTTTGTGTCTGTTAGGGCCTTAGGGGAGGCGATGGCTTTGTGGTATTATCGCTGGACTATTAATCCAGAAACTCAACCCATGTTCTGGGGACACGGGTTTGAATCCTGCCGCAGCAGCTGGTGGAATTTGAATTCAATAAAATATATCTCGAATTAAGAATCTACTGATGACCATGAAACCATTGTCAATTGTCAGAGAAACCCATCTGGTTCACTATTGCCCTTTAGGGAACGAAATCCACCGTCCTTACCCAGTCTGGCCAACATGTAACTCCAGAGCCTCAGCAATGTGGTAGACTCTCACCCAACCTCTGAGATGGCCTAGCAAGTCACTCAGTTGTACAAGGGCAACTAGGGATGGGTAATAAATGCTGGCCAGCCAGTGGCACACATGTCCCACGAATGAATAAAAAAAAGGGCCTTGGATGACATGCCGCTCCTTCTCACACACTTTCGCAATTCCAGATTCCACACATCAATCATTTTCACACGGTCTATCTCTGACTCCACGGCAACTTCTTCGACAACTCTATCTCAATTTATAGGCTCTCAATCAATCTTCTCTCTCACCTACCTTGACTGCATTTCCTTACATGCCAACTCCTGTAAGAACTCTATTCCAATCTTCCTCCCTCTCCTTCACATTTGTTCTGATTATGCAACCTTTCATAATTAAGGGAGCATTTGCCTGCACCGTGTCTTCAGGGGGCCCGAACAAAATTGAAGTCAGTAGGAATTATGGGAAAAACGCTTCACTGTTGGCAGCCATTTCCAGCACAATGGAACAAGCTTGTTGGAGGATTCTGAAAAGTCACTTTGTTTTTCTCTCCACAGTTGCTGCCGGACCTGCTGAGTATTTCCAACCCCTTGATTGGGATTTTCAGCTCCCCACCCCAAGGTGTGTTTTGTGATGACTGAGGCATCTCACAATTGATCAGCAGCGACAGGATCTTCCAGTCCTGCTGCTGTCAATGGGGTTTCCCCATTGTTCGCCACCGAGGAACCCATGGCAAGGGCTCGCTGTCGACAGGACTGGGCGATCCCACCAGCAGGAACATCCAGAAAATCCTGCCCCTTGGTTTTAATTCCAATTTCCAGCATCCACAGAATTTTGCTTTTATTTCAGGTCCTCCATTCACCCTTTTACCTCCGACCTCTTCATTATTGGAGGGCTCGAACACTCCTTCCTGGTGAAATAGCAAATTACTGAAACTTATTTCAAATTGATACACAGTATTCACTGTTCATTCTGGTCCATTCCAGCGTAGGGAGAGCAAACACAAATTGGTTGACCACTTTGCGGAACATCTGATTTGATTTGATTTGATTTATTATTGTCACATGTATTAGTATACAGTGAAAAGTGTTGCTTCTTGCGTGCTCTACAGACAAAACGTACTGTTCATAGAGAAGGAAAGGAGAGAGTGCAGAATGTTACAGTCATAGCTAGTGTGTAGAGAAAGATCAACTTAGTGGGAGGTAGTTTCATTCAAAAGTCTGATGGCAGCTGGGAAGAAGCTGCTCTGGAGTTGGTTGGTACGTGACCTCAGACTTTTGCAGCTTTTTCCTGATAGAAGAAAGTGGAAGCGAGTATGTCCAGGGTTTGTGGGGTCCTTAATTGTTCTGACTGCTCTTCCGAGGCAGCAGGATGTGCAGACAGTCTACAGAGTCAATCCTCAGAGTCAATGGATGGGAGGCTGTTTTGTGTGATGGACTGGGCTTCATTCATGATGCTTTGTAGTTTCTTGCGGTCTTGGGAAGAGCAGGAGGCAACCAGAAAGAATGCTTTCTATGGTGCATCTGTAAAAGTTGGTGAGAGTCTAGCGGTCATGCCAAATTTCCTCTGTGTTCCATCTGCATGCCTTGCCCCGAACATCTCATCACCTGTCATTTTAACTCTCCGTATTGCTTCTATCTGACCATTCAGTGCTTGGCGCTGCCAGTATCCCAGAGAGACTCAATTAAGTTTTGAGGAACAGTACCTCATCTTTCAATTAGGCACCTTACAACCCTCCAGACTCAGCGCTGAGTTTAACAATTTTACAATGTAACCTGTTCCCAAACTTTACTTCCTTTTTCTTTGCTGGTTTTTTTCATTTTCTTTCTTTTTGTTTCCTCTCAAATGTTTGTAACTGCCATTCACACCTCCTCTAGGCACATACAAAAGTATCCAGAGGGGCAATACTTTCACACAGGGGGTGGTGAGTGTCTGGAACAAACTCCCAGAGGTAGTAGTAGAGGCGGGTACAATTTTGTCCTTTAAAAAGCATTTAGATAGTTACATGGGTAAGATGGGTATAGAGGGATATGGGTCAAATGTGGGCAATTGGGACTACCTTAGGGGTTGAACAAAAAAAGGGCGGCATAGACAAGTTGGGCCGAAGGGCCTGTTTCCATGCTGTAAACCTCTGTGACTCTATGATTCTATCTCTTCTTTCTTTACTTGGCCCATTATCATTACCTTTTAAATCCTCTTTTACACAATGAACTCTTTTGTCATCTGACCTCTCTTGCCTCCCTATCACAGAACTTCATTTTTTTGTCATTTTCTACCTCCCTCTTCTTTTAACATGCTTAAAACATATTGGGCGGAAGTCTCCGGCTGTTCATGCTGGTGGGATATTTTGGTTCCACTGATGGCGTACGCCCTGCTATGGGATAGAGTCAATGGAAAATCCCATTGATGGTGGTACCAGAAGACCCCACTGCCAACGAATAGTGTGCCATATCCCACCATGAGAAATACCATGAGGTCAGAGAATCCACACTCCCCACGCTCCCCACCATTATATCTCTAACTTTTACCGGTTCTCATGAAACATTGGGCTCGATCTTACCATCAAGTTGCGCCTGTGTTCGAGCATGAAAACTTGGTAAAGTCGGGCGTGAGGGGAGTAGCGTGATCCATGCTCGCCTCCGTGCTGGTTCCCCCTTTACCAAGGCCTAAAAATGGCCATGATCAGGACCGCGCCTGAAACGGGCTTGACGGACATTTAAATGCATTTGCATGCATTTAAATTGACTTTCTGGGCTGCATGCCCAACCTTACTGGCACTTCCCCCTTTACCACCACGTTTGCCCATCGAAAATCAGCGCAAAACAGACATGCTCCACAAAATTCCGATTTGGGCGCTACAGTTAGTGAGGAGGTAAGTGCCGAGCATCCAACGGCTCTCTGCCTGAGATCAGTGAGAGGGAAGGAGGAGTCTGCTGTCATTCTGCTTGAGATCAGTGAGGGGGAAGGAGAGGTCCGCTGCCGTTCTGCCTGAGATCAGCAGGAGGGGAGGTGAGGTCCGCTGCCATTCTGCCTGAGATCAATGAGGGGGAAGGGGGGGTCCACTGCCACTCTGCCTGAGATCAGTGGGGGAGAAACGGTGGGAGGGGCCCACAATCAGTCTGGGTTGAGGCAGAGAGGGTGGGGGGGATAAGGAGATCAGCAATGTTGGGGGGGTGGGGCAATGTCTGTGGGGGCCAGGGGGAGGAATTATCCGGCCTGGGAGGGATGTGGCAGGGGTGCCGCATTCTATCATTTTTTTTTGCGCATGCGCAGTTGGAGGCGCCGATCGGAGCTGCAAGGTTTAAGCCCCGCCCACAGGCTTGTGCAGCACAATTTGGAATCGCTGATATTTTTGAGGTGGAGTGCGTATGGAGGCACCTGAGAACGGGTCTAAAAGTCGGCTCTGAAACACTCCAAGTTTCAAGTCCATCTAGCACTTAGAATCATAATGGTAAAATAGGGCCCATTAACTCTATTGATCCCTCAACGGATAATGTTGAGTATTATGTCAGATTTCCAGCATCTGCAGAGTTTTGCTTCCACGTTGTTGGAGTTGTGTTCCCAAATCGTCACGCTGCCTGAATCCTGGAACTCCTTACCTTCAGCTTAGATCAAGAAGAAGGAACGTTCACCACCACCTTCTCAAGTGCAACCTGGGATGGACAATAAGTTGTGGCCCTGCTAGTGATCCCCATGCTCTGAAAATGAATTGTTATTTATAAATGAACCATACCACCAATTGAGAATGTGATTACTTTCTGGTTAAAACTCCCAATGTGCTAATTAGCAGCATCAGGACTGAGCTCACAAAAAAAAATCCAGAATGTTTTGGCAGATAATGTGCCATCCTGGACGCCACATAGTCTGCCATCATATCTGGGCATCATATTGAAAAGGCGCCCAACATCATAGAATCTACAGTGCAGAAGGAGACCATTTGGCCCATCGAGCCTGCACCGACAACAATCCCACCCAGGTCCCCACATATTTACAGTCCTAATCCCCTGACACTAAGGGGCAATTTAGCATGGCCAATCAACCTAACCCGTACATCTATGGACTGTGAGAGGAAACTGGAGCACCCGAAGGAAACCCACGCAGACACAGGGAGAATGTGCAAACTCCACACAGACAGCGACCCGAGGCTGGGATTGAACCCGGGTCCCTGGTGCTGTGAGGCAGCAGCACTAACCACTGTGCCACCATGCCGCCACATCACTGACCTACTACTGAAGAGAGAAGGTGGTCCTTTTAAAAATGACGATTGATCTCCATGCACGTTGAGGTTGGACGATGGACCTTCTCCAGCACACCAAATATGGAAGTCCAACTGCAGATGTTCTCGCCAACAAGTTCTGTGGTGTTTTGGAGTCCAGGGCTGCCGATGAACTCCATCCTGGCAGCCCCAGACATTGTTCAGGTGAGTCCCGACACTTGCACGCAATGTTTCCCAAACGTGTTTTGCACTGGCATGTTTTCCCACTGGAGCAGTGGAGAATCAGGTGTGGGTGGTTGAGCCATCACCTGAGCCCCATTAACTGGATGCAAATGGGTTTCATGCTGGCCTCCAGCGGCTTTCCAGATCTGCAATGATGGGCAGCAGCGGACGGTCTGGAGGGAAATTCACGCTGGGGTAAAACTGATTTTTGTGGTTCCAGTTAAATTCTACTCCTCCCCCCCCCACCCCCTCACCAGCCACTGAACCCGCTGATGGAGAAATGGGAGAATTCTGCCCTATGCCTTCAGGTTTGCAATTTTAAGAAAAGGAAAAACTGATGCGACCAGTTATCCACAAGTTAATTGCAAAAGATACCATCATCTCCTATTGTGTAGTGATGACTTTGGTCTTCTAACCCATTCTGGCTGGATGATTGCCAGAATTGGTCATACGATTGAAACGGGCTTGAAGTTTTATCCACAGATTCAGAAAGACTAGGGCAGACTGCAGAATAATCCTGATGGCACAATAGCTGTAGAGAAAGGCTGTCATCTTTGCAGTTTAAAAGCCATCAATCATGAGTCAGCCTGAGGAACGGTCTCTGAAACTAGCTACGAGTCAGCAGGCAGTCCTGGTTGTTCCAGTTTCACAGTTTACCTGAGAATTGACATCCTAGGTATTCAATTACAAGAAACCTCACAAACTGCTGTGAACCCTTCGCTCTACAAGACCCTCATTTCAACTTTAAAGCATCAAATCCATTCAATAAACCATAGGCCTGTCACGTGGGAGACCAGAAACTATAAATCTGAGAATGAATTAACTGTAGTCTGTAAAAGTCTCTTTGTCTGCGTTCAATCTTTGTGTGCGTGTGCGTGCATATGTGTTCGTCGGTAGGTGAGGAAGTATGTGTGAAGTAGCATTAATTTGGGGTAAGTGCGGGAGAATAAATAACATTCTTTAGTTTAAACTCATGAATACTTGCTGCTGAAGTATTGAATTCGAATACATTCTCCAAGGTTAAAAAAAGATGCACCTCTTTCCATCCAGAAACATACCAATTATGGGCAGTTGGAGAGCCAATGCACTCCGTCTGTGACACCCCAAATGTTGATTGAATGGATAATCAAGCTTTGTTTCTGACTGGAAGTTTCACACGACCACGCATCATGAAATATCACAGAAACAAAATTTTTTAAAGGTTTATTCACAAAAGGATGAGTCATTGAATTTCAGAGGAAAGGCACTTCATGCTCCTGAATTTATTCAGGTAAATGTACTTATGTATTTGAAATGTAATGCTATGCTCTGGGACACTTCATACCTTGTCGTGTTTCGACATAATTGAGTGTCATTAAAAAAAAACAATCAAATTATCATGGCTCCAATTCAACTGTGCCAATATCAACTCTAACCCAATGCTATAATTTGAGCTGAAGCTTCTGTTTGTAATTGCTGGGTGCAGAATTATATTCACAGTTCGCACTCAATTTGTATCTATCTAATCAAGACATTTTCCCATCTCTAACTGTCTACTTATCGCTGAACCAATTTGGATAGAAAGTTTACACTTTTCCTGCAACTTCACAATGCTTATTCATGCTGAGCATCCAGTTTTCAAAGTGAAAGACAGCTCAGCATGTCATCCAGTCTCCTGAGTACAGAATCCAGTTTGAACTTCATGCTCTCAAAAATTACTTTCAATATATCAGCTTAATCTTGTAGAACTGTGCATTTATAGTTCACAAGCATCAGACTTCTATTCCGGTGGCTAGTAAAACTTCAGCACCTCCTCTGTTTCATAATGCATAGCTAAAATTCAATAAAGTAAAACATTTATCTGAAACATTCCATGAAACGTCAGATATGGCTGAGGTCAGTGTTTCTTTAGAGTATCAATTGTCCGTGTAATTTTAACTTTGTGGTGCAAAATGATACTCCAACTATATATACTCAACTCCTCTGGCTCCTCGTCCTGAGCAACATCCCACCCCTCACATAAGGAGGGAGTTTTTTAAAAATTCATTCTATTTATTGCCCATCCCTAATTGCCCTTGAACTGAATGGCTTGCTGGGTCATTTCAGAGGGCACTTAAGAGTCAACCACATTGCTGTGGGTCTGGAGTCACGTGTAGGCTAGACCAGGTAAAGACAGCAGGTTTCCTTCCCTAAAGGACATTAGTGAATGAGATGGGCACCTATGACAATCGACAATGGTTTCATGGTCATCATTAAACTTTTAATTCCTGATTTTTATCGATACAAATTTCACCATCAGCTGTGGTGGGATTTGAACCCAGGTTCCCAGAGCATTGCCTTGGATCACTAGTCCAGTGACAATACCATTATGCCACCGCCTCCCCACAACAAGAAAGCTCCTGGTGAAGATTTGCATCAACCCAAGTCTGCCGCTATACGAGGACCTTACCAATCCACCTGCTGCCTGCCTCCCATCACACCAGCCTGTATGGCTGAGACCATTGTGCCAAGGAACAACAGCAGAAGCCCTGTGGCAGCAGCAATGGAACCAACACACCACCATTAAAAACCATTCCCTCATCACAGATCCCACAGCCTGCCCACCCGACTTCACACGGCCATGCGCACAATGGCCACTCCTCAACCGTTTCCGCACTAGCCAAAGTCTCTGTGCAGCACATTGGCACAATGAGGCCTTGCAGGGAACTGGGACTGCAGCTGTGATACACTCCAATCAATGACTCGCATCACTGAAGACTGCCCTCTGACAAAACTTAGCCGGGGTGGCGGGTGGGGGGGTGGGGGGGGGGGGGGGGGGGGGGGAGCGGTGCGGGGGGCTCAGAGAGCTCTATTTCACCACTGCGGAAGCTATTGCTTGGCTTGGTGAGTACTGCACACACTACAAGTAATAACTATACAGAATAGGGTAACTCAGTGAATCATAGGGGATTCCCGCACTTAGCATGGTGCAATAGCAAAGGAAATCGGGCAAAGCATAAAACCGAATGCTGATTTGCCACTGCCTGATTGGTGTGAATGTAATTTCACGGCCTTACTGTACACAGAGCGCACTGTCATGCAATATCGTGGGCAGATGGAGGGAAAATCTGACCATGTGGAGGCTTGACTGTCACAGCAAGTCAATTTAACAACTGCTGTCAGACTTTCTCTGGCATTATCAGTGGCATATTATCTGTGTGCACACACCTGAGAGCAATGATTGGTTTAATTAGACCACACTCACCATGCTACCCTTTTTTCCATTCACTCAACTGCCAGGGACTTTTCAAAACCTGCCAAGCAAAGTAAGTTTAATTCCAGGACAGTCTGACCCGTAACTGAACCAGCTCCTATTGAAATACTTCCAAAGTTTGTTCACGAGCAGACAATAACTCTGTTCATTGAAGAAGAACCATTGAATGGAGATTTTTCTTTTAAATGGGAGGAACATATCTCTATCCAAATATCATTGTCAGTGAGTTGGGTTTACATAAATCTTTAGCCATACACTCCGCCGATCTTTTAACTTTTTAACGGCTGACAGAGTTTTGCCAGTTCTGCTCGCTGAGATGGTTCCTTTTTTAGTTGGTTGGTATCTTTTGACAACTTCATTTATTTAGCATAATCTATTCATGCAGAGAACTATGAACTGGGGACTGATTAATTTACCCAATCCCTTTTGCTTTTCAAGAACACGGGTGCATATGGACATTTGAGTCAAAACTGGGAGCATTTGTCTGATGGGACAATTGTTAAGTGCATTTCAATCAATATTTTATGACCATTCCAGCTGCGTGCTAGAAATTGGTACCAGGAGGAGGGATTTCAGTTTACTTGCTGCATTCTAGTTGTAAAACAAAGATTGGCAGGATATTCTTCTACTGATTTTATTTTTCAAGGAAAATTTGATGTTTCTTATGTTCCTGATTTTCAACATTTCCTTTCTGTTAAAGCTTTCTTACTTTCTGAAAAACGCGTGCTGAAGTAATTGGGAAGATTTCGTCTGGGAGTCATGAAATAGCTAATTTATAAATATGGCAAGAAGCTTTCACTTGGCTCTTCCTTCCAGCAAAGTCATGGATATCTGTAATTCTCTTGGGGATTTTCTGCTGAGCGATTGGCAAAGTGTCCACAGAAATGGCATAAACATAACACAGGAATGGCTCATAATGCTGCTTCTCCAGAATTTTGGCCAAAGTTACAGCAGTGTGTTCCATTTTGAAAATGCACAAGAACAGAACATGAAGTCTATATAGATTCCTTGCAGTGCAGAAAGAGGCCATTCAGCTCATGAAGTCTGCACTGATTTCTGGAAGAACACCCCACCCAGGCCCACCCCCTACCCTATCCGAATAACCCTGCACTTTACCATGGCTAATCTACCTAACACACATATTTTTGGACACGAAGGGGCAATTTAGCATGGCCAATCCACCTAACCTGCACATCTTTGGACTGTGAGAAGAAACAAGAGCACCCGGAGGAAACCCACGCAGACACGTGGAGAACATGCAAACTTCACATCGTCACCCAAGGCCGGAATTGAGCCCAGATCCCTGGCACTGTGAGGCAGCAATGTTAACCACTGTGCCACAGTGCAGCCCCACATTCCAAAACCACTGAAGTGGACATTTGTGCAAAGTCACATTGCCTTGAAAGAGATGAATAAGAGCCATCTCCTATCCCATTTGCAAGGAAGGCGATGGCCTAGTGGTATTATCACTAAACTATGAATCCAGAAACTCAGCTAATGTTCTGGGGACCCGGGTTCAAATACCCACCACGCCAGATGGTGGAATTTGAATTTTAAAAAATGCCTGGAATTAAGAATCTACTGATGACCGTGAAACCATTGTCGATTGTCGGAAAAGCCCACCTGGTTCACTAATGTCCTTTGGGGAAGGAAATCTGCTGACCTTATCTGGTCTGGCCTACATGTGACTCCAGAGCCGCAGCAATGTGGTTGACCCTCAACTGCCCTCCGGCGACTAAGGATGGGCAATAAATGATGGCCAATCCGTGACACCTATGTCCCACAAATGAATAAATAAAATGCTTTCACCCAATAATCTAGGTACTCAACTGGGTGGAGACAAACCATTAAACAAAATCACTTGGCTGAGGGAGGGATTGCTATAATCAAGCGAATTGGAATAGATTAGCCATGTCCATATTGATGTCCATATTGAGGTGGCAGGGGGTGAGGGGGGGGGGGGACATGTATTCAATCCCTCCTTAAATGATCATAGCAATACTTTCTCAGCTATGCAAGCTGCTGATGAATGAAGAACTTGAATATTACTGCCTAATGCACAATTGTTCATGACGTTTTTGGCATTGGTTAACTTGTTGTCTATGTTGTATACCTGTAAAATTATTTTTTGACCACTGGAATTAACTAGCTATAGATCCCACACACTTTTCTGAACCTATTGTCAGGAACTGACCCTAAACCAATTATTTGTATGGCCTCCCATCAAAACTATGTTTAAGGCCATGTAGTTTCCATGGAACCATACAAAGTGTGACTTTGACCTTGATTATTTTTCCATTAATTGCAAGTTCCCTCAGGTCCTTTGCTGACATCTATAGTTATCTGACATCAGTCATCTCCTCCGTTCACCTTCACACCTTATCTGATCTTACACCTAATAATTCCACACTACACTCATTAATGTCATTTGTATTAGATGCAAACCCCAGGACTCTGGCTACTTCCGCCCTAAGGCCCGAGATGGCTCGGAGAAAATCATGCTTCTTTCAATTGTTCAAACACATGCTGGCAAGATGCTGGCATTAAATACCAGATTATACTGCTGTAAATTGAACCTGCAAGTTGTGAAATCAGAATTATTGCATTAACAAGGAAGATCCACAGAAAGCAAATAATTAAACAGAGCTCAGCTATGAAAGCTAATCTGTTTTTAATAAAGACTCATGTTCATTAGAAATTAGTATCTTATGATCTACATGCTCTGAAGTTCATTACTTTATTGAATCACATATTTTGAGCTAAATGATGTTTTCAACAAGGCAATATCTATTCAAGTTATTAGTTTGAAATTCATATGCTGTGGTATAATTCTTTGTTGATATGAAACACAATTGTGTCTGCAGTGGTTTCACATTCTGTGCACCATTATGGCGATTGTTATTTGAAAATTAATGGTAATATTGGGTGGATTTTTCCCAAAATTCGAAGTGTCATAATGGCAAGAAAAACGGAGTGATCCACACCAGCCTTCCTGGTAGATCTGGACTCCAAGAGTCCCATACTTAGTGCAACGAAAGAGCCTCCACATGAAACACTTTGGTATGGAGTCCCCAGGCATGTGACTCGCCAGAACTGGCCACAGCTATGCACTGTTAACAATGGGGAGCCATATTTAAATACTTCCTCTGTGCTCACAACCAGAACGATGGCAGCACGTAGATCAGTCCTCAAGTTCCGTGGAGAGAGATCTGGAACTGGTGCGGCCTCCAGCCTGTGTTGGCCTTGCGACGACCGTCAGACGCCACAGCAGCAATGAGGATTACTGAGAGCTCCGCTGGCTCAATCCAAACATTCATGGCTCCTCTCGGGGGAGGGGTGGAAAAGGAGAGAGAGAGTGTGACAGGCCGTGAGGTTATCCATCCTGGGCCCTTCAATCTCTCCTAGCACCCCGTGGCCTCATCGTTCTGGAAGCTGGCAACCCTACACCGCCTCCGATGTAATGCGCCACATCAATTGGCTGCTGACCTTTAAAACATCATCACCTCAGAGGCCACGGCATGATGCATTCTGTACCCCCACCACAGTTGCATGGTTGCTGGTGTGAGGCTCAATGAAGTCCCCCGGATGGCTAGCCCCCCCTCCCCCAGATGCGGACCCCTTCCTGATACCACAGACCATTGGCAGCGACATGTGGCAGACTGGGCTCAGCACCATGGCGCTCATGTAGAGCACAAAGGTGGCTGTGCAAAGGTTCTTATTGAGCAATCTTGCAGTATAAACCTGCATACACTCACCTGGCGAACTGGCTCCCATGGCATGCAGTTCAGACAGATGGGAGGGAAGCACCCTCCTGCCTTTCATGCAATGGGTGGCCATTGTAGGGAGCATTGCAGAGCTGATGCAGTGTGAAGAGCCGTGTTAACATCTGCCAAGCTCCCTTGATAAGGGTGACAGCGACCAATGAACCACAGAGCCTGCCCAGTGGACAGCTGGCAGGGTGACCATCTCAACATTAATGGGATTTGAACTCAACCTCATATGGAACCCCTCAGAGGTCTTTCAGCAAGCAGCGAGCATGCTCGCCACACGGATCCCAACCCAGTGACAACCCTCGATCTGAGAGCCCCCTGCCTACTCCAACCCCAGCCCCTCCAGAGCCCCTGCCTCTTGAAGGCCCCCGATCCCACCCTGCCCCCTTGCAGTGGCTGACCCACCCTCTTGCACCCCGGAAGCTAGTGTTCAGCGATACTCACCTCCTCACTTGCCCTCCCAACTGTGACGCCTGAACCACACTCCAGGTGACCAGTACTGATTCGCGTCCATGTGACGTCCTGCTGGAGAGGGTGGAAACATTCCAGGAGGGAGGACGATCATGTGCCAAACTCGCTAATGAGATTGAAATCCAGTCAGTCTCATGCTAATCAGCCTGGCATGCTTTCTGGCCGTGATCCAGTTTGTGCCAGTAGAAGGAAACTAGGATGATTGCAAACTGTTTGGCATCAGGCACAGAAGCGATTTTTAGGCCCACACACTATTTCCCAGGATTGGCACGATCTGCGCCAGGCAGGGCGAGGCTGAAAAACCACCCCCTTTATCTTGCATTGCTATTCATATTTTTCACATTAAACTAACTGATTATAGATAAACGTTGCTTCCACAGAAAAGACACATCATGTAACACATAAGAAACCAACAATTCAGATGTTGAAACACTGTGCATTAAAAAGGAATTGAACCAAACCCTTACCTTAAATCCTGTTGGTCAATTTCTTGCAATTCATTCAGCTTATGACTGATTTTTCATGAGATTTGGAGTGGCAATTTATGGTTCCCAGAGACCCACTTCAATGCAGTGCCCTCTGCAGCGAATCTGTGTCGTATATGACTAAGGCAAGCAACAGTGCATCTCTCCAATTAACCGGATTGACGAATCCTCCCAGAGATCTTCAGGAATAGAAATTTGATTTGTAAATAAGTCCTATCCGATTGAGTTGCCCATTCAACACAGTTCCTGAGATAATCTGTTCCACTGTTCAAAAATGAAAGTTCTTATTGCTGTTGTGTTGAATGGGTGGCCACTCTATCACCAGTCATTTAACACTATCAGCTGAAATGATTTCTGACACCATTAAGGCCAAATGAGGAAGTATTGATTAGAATATTTAATTGGTTGTAAAATTATGTATAGAAAGTGAAATAAAGGGAGGGAAAGAAAAAATGGATTTAAGAGAGACATAAAAGAGACAGAATGAAAAGGAAGAGAAACCAATTTTCAAAAAATCTCCAGCAGCAATTAAAACCTGATTGAATGAGACACTATGCATGTAATATTTTTAAGGATAGAGATACTGTTTGGCAGTAAGACTTATTGCACCATTAAAAATTTGAATGCACTTGAATGCACAAGATCTGGATTTTTTTCTACCATGTTTCGTGGGTATCAAGTGGAAAAATAGCACAACTTTATATGCTTCAGATATAGAACCATAGGATCAGACAGTGTAGAGGGAGGCTTTTTGGCCAATCGAGTCTGCACCAACTCTCTGAAAGAGCATCTTTCCCAGGCCCACTCCCTCATCCCATCCCCATGCATTTACAATGGCTAATCCACCTAACCTACACACCTTTGGATACAATTTAGCATGTCCAATCCACCTAACCTGGAGGAGATAGAAGATAGGGAGGGGTCACCCCCCTGCCCTATCCCCGTAACTCCATACATTTACCCCACTATTTCCCTAACCTCCACATCTTGGGACACTAAGGGGCAAATTAGAATGGCCAATCCACCCAACCTGCACATCTTTAGATTGTGGGAGGAAACCAGAGCACCCGGAGGAAACCCACACAGACATGGGGAGAAGATGCAAACTCCGCACAGACAGTCGCCCAAGGCTGGAATCGCACTCGGGTCCCTAAAGTTGTGAGGCAGCAGTGCTAACCACCATTTATCAAGTTTCTGGCAAAGCTTGTGGAGGTCCAGGGCAATCTGAACAACAACCTACAGATTTCTACATTTAAGTGTTTATTGCATTTATTGCAAGTGTTTATTCCAAAGCATTATTAAAGTGTTATCACATTATTGCATGTGTGCAGGCATTGTTATCTATAACAGCATTGAGCACCAACAGCCATTATTCCTACTCCAGATCTAGCCTGGTATTTGTTGGAAGGCCTCAATTTACGGTGGGATTTTTTATGGAATAGAATGTATTAAAGAAAGTTAGCGGCCTGGAATTTCCACTTGGTTATCTTATTTTCCTTAGTGCCATTCCTCCAAAGTCAATTTAACAGATCGTGGAATTTCCAACACAATTTACATTGGGCACAAATCAAGTTGTCATAGTGCTAGAAGTTAATGCCTGTCACAGAACTGCCTGAACACACCATTCCTTCAACTCCTCCCTTCCTCACCCACCTTGTCGAATTGATCTCCACTGCAAATGTCCACTAATTACACCCTTTTCAGCATTTCTTCAGGAGGCTCTATAAAATTAAGTTGGTTCATTGGCCTTGGAAAAAGCATACTGATTCATTTTAAAAGCTTTTAAATATGTAGTTTATTTATTAGTGTCACAAGCAGGCATACATTAACACTGCAATGAAATAACTGTGAAAATTCCCTAGTCGCCACATTCTGACGCCTGTTCGGGTACGCTGAGGGAGAATTTAGCATGGCCCAATCCACCTAACCAGCAATTCTTTCGGACTGTGGGAGGAAACCGGAGCACCCGGAGGAAACCCATGCTGACATGGGGAGAATGTGCGGACTCCACACAGACAGTGACCCAAGCCAGGAATCGAACCTGGGTCCCTGGCGCTGTGAAGCAATAGTGCTAACCACTGTGCTGCCATAATCTGCTTCATTTATATATATAAAATGTATTAAGAAACTGACTGTACGCAGTTGTGTTCATCAAATTGCACCAAGTTACCAACTGAAATATGTATTTTTTTAAACATAATTCTGAAGCATTTCCTGATTGTGTTGGTTAATGACAGATTTTATATCCGTTGATAGATAAATGCATTTGAGCAGAAACTCTGGGAGATTTTTTTTTAAACCAGCACAATTTTTGGCGCAACTTGCAACTTGGTCATTAATTGCTTTCAAAGCAGAATATCCACATCATATCATAGAAGAATCATAGAATCATACAATGCAAAAAGAAGCACACCAAGTCTGCACCAACCTGACTCCCAGCTAATCCCATCTGCCAGCACTTGGCCCATAGCCAAGTGCTCATCCAGATACTTCTTAAAGAATGTGAGGCAACCCGCCTTGACCACGCTCCCAGGCATGCATTCCTTGCCGTCACCACCCTCTGGGTAAAAAAGATTTTCCTCACATCCCCTTAAATCTCCTGCCCCTCACCTTGAATCTATGTCCCCTCATGACTGACCCCTCATCTAAGGGGGACAGCTGCTCCTTATCCATTCTGTCCATGTCTCTCATAATCTTGAATACCATGATCAGGTCACCCCCGCAGTCTTCTCTGCCTCAACGAAAACAACCCAAGCCTACGCAATCGCTCTTCATAACTTAAATGTTCCATCCCAGAGAGAATCCTGGTGAATCTCCTCTGCACCCTCTCCAGTGCAATTACATCCTTCCGATAGTGTGGCGACCAGAACTATGCATAGAACTCTAGCTATGGCTGTTGGTATATGTGTTTAACTCTATTTCAGTTTTATAAAAACTCTTATTTGTTTTCACTTTGTTATGTAAACATGTGCAAGAAATGACATATTACTTTCCTTGGAATACATCAACTGTATTTATTTTCTTTAGGAATTATTATTATGTTTTAACCTTTGCTGTTTGTGATCATCACTTGTCAATCGAACAGGTGGGGTTCCTGCTGTTTTGCGAATGTGATTGTTCACCCGAGTAGAAACTGATCCTTTGGTAAGTGGATGTCGTCATGTTCACACTGTTTGAGCAGTTAACGAGCTGATTAATCCCCAGTGCTTGTGGTCAGCTTGTAAACGCAACTGTGCAGAAACAACATACAAGCAGTCACTGTGTACAATGTTCTGAAAGGTTGGTTTTCTAATTATGATTTCACTGTCTGAGGCATCAAAATTAAGACACGTACTTATGATGAGATGAAGACCTGGCCACTGTGTTCTATTCCAGGAAAACTGAATAAGAAAAAGAAACTCAGGAAGAATGGAAAGATATGGGACAAAAGTGGCAATTCTAGAAAATACCACAGTGAGGGTAAATCTTTGAATTCTGCACCACTGAAGATTAGAGAAACCATCCTTACGTCCCGATATTACCAGTGAGTCAGTGAAGAACTGACCTGCTTGTGAATGAGAGCTGTAAGCATTAAGGACTGACTGACTGAACCCAAGCAAAGATGCGCAATGGCTTGCAGCAGAAAACAAAACTACGTGAATGGAAGAAAGCCCAGGAACAACCAATCTCACAACCTTGGTAGAAATAAACTGATTAAGAGCAAGGATCCACTACATCTTGCAACTGTAAGGGGTTTAGAGGAAATCCAGGTAATAAGCTTAATGTTCTGCTTATAAATATGGGAATATTGGAAAACAGTAGGGAATTTCACGGTTTCTACTATTAAATTAGATTATGGCTGATCTTTATCTTAACATCATTTATCCTCCTTGCTTTTATGTCACTTAAACTTAGAAACATAGAAAATGGAAGCAGGAGTAGGCCATTCGGCCCTTTGAGCCTGTTCCACCATTCATTTTGATCATGGCTGATCATCAAATTCAATATCCCGATCCTGCTTTCCCCTATATCCCTCGATCCCTTTAGCCCCAAGAGCTGTATCTCATTTATTCTTGAAGTCACACAATGTTCTGTGTTTGTGAATTCCATACATTCACCACTCTCTGGGTGAAGAAATTTCTCCTCACCTCAGTTCTAAACAGTTTGCCCCTCATCCTCAAACCAAGACCCCGAGTTCTGGACTCCCCCACCACCTGGAACTTTGTTTCTTAATCTACCCTGTCTAATCCTGTTAGAAGTTTATATGTTTTTATGAGATCCCCTCTCACTCTTCTAAACTCCAATGAATATAATGCTAACCGACTTAATCTCTCCTCATATGCCAGACCTGCCATCTCAGGAATCAGTCTGGTAAACCTTCACTGTACTCCCTCTATAGCAAAGACATCTTTCCTCAGATAAGAACACCAAAACTGCACACAATACTCCAGGTGTGGCCTCACAAAAGCCCTGTACAATTGAAGTAAAACATCCCTATTCCTATACTCAAATCCTCTTGCTTTGAAAGCCAACATACAATTTGACTTCTTTACTGCCTGCTTTACCTGTGCACTTAATTTCAGCAATGATGCATGGGGACACCAAGGTCTCGCTGAGTATCCAACTCTCTCAATTTACATTCAAATAATAATCTGCCTTCCTCTTATTGCTACCAAAGTGGATAACCTCACATTTATTCACATTATTCTGCATCATTCACTCAGCCTGTCCAAATCATGCTGAAGCATCTCTGCATCCTCCTCACAGTTCCCTCTCCCACCCAACTTTGTATCATCTGCAAATTTGGAGATAAAACATTTAGTTCCCACTTCCAAATCATTAATATATAATGCGAACAGTTAGGGTTCTAGCAAAGATACCTGCAGTACCTCACTTGTCACTGCCTGCCAATCAGAAAAAGACCCATTTACTCCAACTCTTTGCTTCCTATCTGCTAACCAGCTTTCTATCTATCTATAATGACTAGTGTTTTATAAGCTTTTCTTTGTTCGTTTATGGGATGTGAGCATCACTGGTTGGACCAGCATTTACTGCCCATCCCTGAGGCCATTTAAGAATCAACCACATTCCTATTGGTCTGGAGTCACATATAGTCCAGACCAGGTAAGGACGGCAGATTTCCTTCCCTACAGGACATCAGTGAAGCAGATGGCTTTTTATGACAATCAAAAATGTTTTCATGGTAATTCCAGATTATTATTTCATCCAAATTTAAACATCTGCCATGGTGGGATTCGAACCCAGGTCCCCAGAGGATTTCCCTGGATCTCTGGATTACTAGTTCAGTGACAATACCATTATGCCACTGCCTCCCAATCTTATTGTTGCCATGAGGTTCATTGGTTCTATCTGGAGTGTTGTGATGTTAGTGTACCTTTAGGAAAGGTTTACTTTGAACATGATTGCTGCAGCTCACAGCTTCAGTGATGTCATTGTTGCTGGCTTGACTGGGAATGTCCTTTTGTTGCTACTTAAGTGGTTTAAATGGGGTTGTTTGTGTTTACTCTGGGATTAGTTTTATGACCCTGCATTGTTAGGAGGACGGTCATGTGTTTTTGGACAGTTTGTTTCAATGAGTTTAAGGTTTCATTTTCTGTTTGGTTGTAGTTAGAATTGAGTTTTAGAAGGTGCAGCAAGTGTTTTCCCTCTCTCCCTGTTGTTTTGAAAATTCTGTTGGTTCGTCGAAAACAAGATCTAGTTTTCCAGAAGGGTGAAAATCTGCTGTTGTTGGGGCCTTGACCAGAGTCTCTCTGGTATTTTGCAAAGCTTGTCTTCAAACTGTTCAGAGTGAAACCAGAGAACTGCAAACTTCAACCAAAGGACTCAATTTCCATTATCACGTGAGCAGTAGACTGCTGTATTTAACCTGTTTAAGGGTTTTGTCTACGGCAAGGATTTAATTTAATTAGAACACATTAGATATCTTTCTTAATGGTTATACATTATAGTGGTTGTTTTTTTCTTGTTTGTAATTAATAAAAGTTCTTGCTAACTTTCTTACTATACATGTTGATTATATTCTTAAATAAACTTTGTTTGATAAAAGCTCCCTGGGGGGTCATTTGAATCAGACCTGAAGTGAAACCTATCATGCTTATCCTAGCCAAATTCAAGATGCAAAACCTATGATCCAGCAGGCTCCATAAAACACAATGGAGTTTCTGACCTGAGCCATAACGGTGTGTGGTGGGTGAACTGGCATGTAAGTGCTGTAGTTTGGCATTGTGTGTATGAGGGGGTCATGGTTGCAGGTGGCGAGGAATAGTTTGATATGGGGTTTGAGAAACCATTAGGAGGTGGATGGAAGGATGTGGTGGCATGGATAGTGGGGTGGGGGTTAAGGGGGCAGGTGAATGTCAGTGAGGGGTGTGGACTCGAGGATCTTACTGATTTATTCTCACTGGGTTGAAGCTCCAATGGACCAATGTGGGCATTCTAGAAAGATGACCTCTGCCCCTGTGGTTGCTTCAGAACTCTTTCATTCTTTTTGGGGATGACAGGCTAACTCCAGCATGCAGCCACACCTCCGGGCCCCTGCCCACCACCCAGATCCCCAATCCCAGAATGAGAATTCCGCCTTTGTGGGCTCTTTCTTCCTAGGTGAGCATGCTGAGCCCGCGAATTTCCCAACTCCCGCTAACCACCTCAAAGATGAATGTCCAGCCCATTCTACCCGGATGTCTGTGTGTAGTTCAGGGGATGGTCCATCAGTTTAAGCAGATTGCCCGTGATGGGCTATTTCCAGGCAACACCACTCCTTTCTGATAGTTTTGTAGTTTGCAAGGGGACTTAAGCTATGATTTTTAAGTCAGGTAGTCTTTTAAAACCAATTAATGAATCAAGTATTTTTTAATATAGAACATGATTTTATAATAAGCAAATAAGAGATTCGAGCAACTTCCCTGCAACATATCTTTGACTAATAGGCCTGTATACTGGTGTAACTTTCTCTTTAATAATGGAGTGAGAATTGGAATTTTTTTCAATCCAAGAGGGCAGTGGAATCATAGAATCCCTACAGTGCAGAAAGAGGCCATTCGGCCCACCGACCACAATCCCACCCAGGCTCTATTCCCGTAACCCCACATATTTACCCTGCTAATCTCCCTGACATGGGGTCAATTTAGCACGGCCAATCAACCTAACCCACACAAGAATTTCAACTTTGGACTGTGAGTGGAAACCGGAGAACCCGGAGGAAACCCACGCAGACACGGGGAGAATGTACAAACTCCACACAGGCAGTGACCAAGCCGGGAATTGAACCCAGATTCCTGGCATTGTGAGGCAGCAGTGCTAACCACTGTGCCATCATGCCACCATGAAGACATTTGGAAGGGTGCTGTTAAAAAAAAAATCATCTACAATTTCCTCATGTATTTATTTTAACACACTGGGTTGGAAGCTTCGGGCCTTGGAGATTTATGTATCCGCAGTCTGATTATTTTCATCATTCCTATACCACTACTTACATTAAATCTAATCAGCTGTTTTTATCTATGGTTTCCCTTATACCTCTTTCTGTAGACTGGTAGTAAAATGTTAGATCAGTTGAAAGACAGCTTGGAAAGGATACAAGTCGCAATGCCAATCCTCTTTATTTGGTCCTGCAGATGGGCTTGTCTTCATAGGATTTACACTCTAAAGCTAAGCTTTTCTTCATCCTCAATTTGGAGCAGAGACATTAACCACCGTGTGTACGATATTTCTGATGGGATTTGACGGCCATTACACACAACTGGTTGGAGTGTAGTGTTATGGTTCAGGTCAGAAACTCCAAAGTGTTGTTTGGAGCCTGCCAGGGTCATAAGTTTTGCATCTTGAATTTGGCTAGGATAAGCATGATATGTTCCACTTCAGGTGTGATTCAAAAGACCCACTGGGGAGCTTTTATCAAACAAAGTTTATTTAAGAATATAGTTAACACGTATAGCAAGAAAATTAGCAAGAACTTTTCATAGAAACCATAGAATCCCTACAGTGCAGAAGGAGGCCATTCAGCCCATCAAGTCTGCACTGACCACAATCCCACCCAGGCCCTTTTTCCCATAACTCTTCATATTTACCCTACAAATCCCCCTGACACTAGGGTCAATTTAGCATGGCTAATTAACCTAACCCACACATCTTTGGATATCAATTACAAACAAGAAACAAAACTACTATAATGTATAATCCTTAATTAATATCTCTAATATGTTCCAATTAAAACCAAAACCCATAGACAACAAAAGCTTTTTCACAGATTTAACACAGCACAGACTAATGCTCATGTGACTAATGGAAATTTGAGTTCCTTGGTTGGAGTCTGCAGTTCTCTAGATTCACTCCAATCAGTTTGAAGACAAGACAGCTTCCCAAAGCACCAGAGAGACTCCAGTCCAGCGCCCAAGAACAGCAGATTTTCACCATTCAGAAACCAACAGAATTTTCAAAACAACAGGGAGAGAGGGAAAACATTTATTTTTAGCTCGCTGTCCCTTCTAAAACCCAACTCCAACCTGCAGCTCCAAACTGAACTGTAAATGAAATCCCTGTCACCTGAGCTGTCCACAATGTTTTTTTCCTTCCAACAATGACATCACCTAAGGCTGTGAGCATGAATTTTTTAAAAACCCTTAAAGGTACACTAACATCACAGTAGAAAAAGACCAGTTGACAATTCTTATCTGCATTAGCCATTGCCAAGGGACTGGACTTGATTCTGTATTACAGCTTCATTCTTCTGCTTTGAACCGGAGGATATTTTGCACTGTAATCACTGACAAAATTGGATGCTAGGAAATCTGCAGCAGATTTTACACATTGCTGACATCTTTGTTGCCTGGATGAAGAAAATCAGACTCCGAGGAAGTTATGGCCCAATATTATTTCAAAGAAGAATAGATGCTCTGGCCAATGTTTATCCCTCAATCAACATCATACTGTACCGACTTTGCTATGCACTAAAAGGGTGCATTGGCCATGCTAAATTCTCCCTCAGTGTGCCCGAACAGGTGCTGGAGTGTGGCGACTAGGGGATTTTCACAGTAACTTCATTACAGTGTTAATGTAAGCCTACTTGTGATATTAATAAATAAACTTAAAAACTTAAAGATTGCAACAGTTACTACACTTTAAAAATAGTTAATTGACCATAAAGCACTTTGGGACATCGTGATGTTGTGATAGATTCTATATAAATGCAAGGCTTTCATTTTACCCTGTACTCAGTTTCCTTGCTAAAAGAGCAAGAACTCAATTTCTTAAATGTTTGACAGAAATCAGAACTTGTTCAAAAACCACCCCAGTCTTGCTTCCAGTTAAAACCAAACCAACTTGCTTCCAATTGTTGACATAACCACCCTGATCAAAACAGACGAACTAGTCAAGCATCTTACTGCTGTTTGTGGCACCTTGGTGCTTACGAATTGGCTGCTGTATTAGGCTAAATATTAACAAATGTTATGCAGCCAAGTATATGCATGGGCTGCGGAGCACCTTGAGACAGTCTGAAGGCAGGAAAGGCACAACGAGAACTTATTTCTTTATTCTGAATTAGCATCTCCAGCAGCAGAGAGGATGGAGCCGAGAGGCTTTAAGGATCTATATTCTATTTGTATTTGGATCTAACCTACTGCCAAAATACAGATTTTCATTCCTTCGAGCGGCTTTTGAAATCCAGCATTGATCTCGTGTGCATTTTGCCAATCACACTCCATTCCAAGGTCTCGACAGCAAAGAGGCTCTGGAGCTGCTTTGGAGGAAAGCCATCACAATTGAAAAGGAACATAATAGCCTGGGAATTCGTGCCTGTTGAAGCAACTATGGTTTACTAAATGTTCTGGGGAGGCATCTCCCTTGCTGGCTTACCCGTAAATTTCATGTCTTGAATTTGTGAGAAAGCAACAAACCAACACACTGGAATAGTTGGCAAGTTTTGTGACCAAGGTAACTGAATGTAGTGGGGTGGTGGGGGGGCACGGGTAGTAAAAAGAAAGGCTTTTATTGTATTTATATGTCATCTAGCACAAACTAAGGATTTTTGAAACTGCTTCATAGCCAATCAAGGACTTTTGAAATGTGGCAGTTTCAGTGGAGAGAAAAACAGTAAATGTTTCAGGTCTTACATCCTTAAATCAGAATGGAACCTGATGAAATATCACAGACCTTAACTCCTGCCAGGATTGCCTCATTTTTTTTTACCTGAGTGTCAACTCAGGCCGGATGAATGCAGCATAGCTGCCTCACACCGTCAGGGACCTGGGTCCGATTCCGGCCTCGGGTGACTGTCTGTGTGGAGTATGCACGTTCTCCCCTTGTCTACGTGGGTTTCCTCCGGGTGCTCCGATTTCTTCCCACACTCCAAAGATGTGCAGGTTAGATGAATTGGCCATGATAAATTGCCCCTTAGTGTCCCAAGATGTGTAGGTTAGAATAAGGAGCCATGGTAAATGTGAGTGTTCCAGGGATAGGGCCTGAGTAAGATACTCTATCAGAGAGTCGGAGCACACTTGATGGGCCGTCTACTGCACTGTAAGGATTCTATGATTCTAAGTGGTGTGTAGTCCATTGGTTCCACTGACGGCTTCTGCCGCCAGATTTTTTGAAACTCAGTTTTTTTTAAAATCCTGGAGTTGAGTCCATGATGTTACACTAGTGGGACGAAGTCTGCATGAGACCCTCCTGCCCCACCAGGAACCTCGGTCTTCCAGAGATTGCGGTGCCGATCTTCAAAAAAAGAACAAAGTTCCCCACCTTCCCCCTCCACCCACCCCCCCCCCCCCCCCCCCCCCGCCCCCAACCCCCCTCCCATACCATCCTGCACCCTGGGACATGAGCAACCCTCAAACCCGGGAACATGGGGAACCCTCACCTTTCCCAGATACGGGAATCTCCCTCACAGAACTCCCCCCTAAGCCCCCTTCCATGGCTGCGCCCCTGGGCACTGCCAGAGTACTGCCTGGGTATGTCCTTCTCCCCTGCTGGAGGCTGTACACTGGCAGGTTCTCTTCACCTGGTTCCCATTGGTCCAGACCAGTTGCAAATCCTGCTGACATGATGTCGTCACGTTGGTGGTGGTGCTGATGGGGGGACCCTAACATGAAGGGACGGTGCAGCGGGGAAGCCTGTTAATAATATGCTAATGTATGGTAATGGAGTTCCTGTTATTAGCAGGAGGCGGGGACAATGAGTATGGGAAATTCCACAAGCCACCTGGAGGGTCCCACTGGATCCTCTGCTCCACCGGCTTTCCAGCCCGCTGAAAATGGAGGCAGAGAATCCCGGCCTCCATTTCTCTCTCCACAGATGCTGCCAGACATGTTCAGTATTTCCAACATTTCCTGTTTTATTTCAGAATTCCAGCACCTGCAGCATTTTGGTTTTGTACTTTAAAAACTTGGTCACTGCTCAATGTAGGAAAAGCCGCAGCCAGTTTGCACACAGCAAGATTCCGCAAACAGCAATGGGATAATAATCGGTTTGCATGATGTTGATCGAGGGATAGTTATTACCCCAAACATCTTCTTCGAAATAGTGCTGCGGGACCCTTCAGATCGGAGAGAACAGATAAGGCTCAGCTTACTGCCACATATGAAAACCGAGACCCCCGATATTACCATTACAACTGGTAGTGGGATCAAATTGATGGAACAGAATCACAACATTCAATGGAACTGAATAATAGGGTGTTGCGTATAACAGGAAGTCACCCTGTTACCTTCTATCGGTTATGGGGAGAAAGCAGGATTCGGCTATTGAGTTGGATGGATGAATAGCGGGGCAGGCTCAAAGGGCCAAATGGCCTCCTCCTACCTATCTTCTATGTTTCTGTGTTTCTACCGCCCCTCTTGTGACATTACCCAAGATGAGTTTCGATGCCTGCATGCTAAAATTATGGAAAATCTACTCCATATCACCAGGGGAATTCTCCCATCCTGCCCACCACGGGAATCGTAATGAGTGAGGGTCGGACCATGCAAAGGTCTATTGACCTCGGGCAGGATTTTCCTTTTGGGGCGAGTGTGGCCGTAAAATCCCGCCCACTGTGCGGTTTGATGGGGATTCTGGAAAAGTGAGGTGATATGTCAGAGATTTGTAAATGTGTAGTTAAATGCACGCAAAATATACTCTGGGCGTAGGATTTCAATGTCCATCACCAAAAGTGGCTCGGTAGCAGCACTCCTGATTGAGCTGGTCGGGTCCTAAAGGATATAACTGCTAGGTTCGCTCTGCAGTAGGTGGTGAAGGAACCAACAAGAGGAAATAATATACTTGACCTCATCCTTATCAATCTGCTGGCTGCAGATGAATCTGTCCATGATAGTGTCGGTAAGAGTGACCACCGCACAGTCCTTGTGGAGATGAAGTCCCGCCTTCACGTTGAAAATAACTTCCATTTTGTTGTGTGGCACTATCACCGTGCTAAATGGGACAGACTTCGAACAGATCCAGCAACTCAGAACTGGGCATCCATGAGGCGCTGTGGGCCATCAACAGCAGCGGAATTGTACTCCAGCACAATCTGCAACCTCATGGCCCAGCATATCCCCCACTCAACCATTACCATCAAGCCAGGGGATCAACCCTGGTTCAATGGAGGGTGCAGGAGGGCATACCAGGAGCAGCACCAGGCATACCTAAAAATGAGGTGTCAACTTGGTGAAGCTACTAAATAGGGCTACTTGCATGTCAAACGGCAAAAAGCAAGTGATAGACAGAGCTAAACGATCCCACAACCAAGGGATCAGATCTAAGCTCTGCAGTCCTTCCACATCCAGTCAAGAATGGTGGTGGACACTTAAACAACTCATTGGAGGAGGAGGCTCCACAAATATCCCCATCCTCAATGATGGAGGGGCCCAGCATATCAGTACAAAAGATAAGGCTGAAGTATTCGCAGCAATCTTCAGCCAGAAGTGCCGAGAGGATGATCCATCTCGGCCTCTTCCAATGGTCCCCAGCATCTCAGATGCCAGTCTCCAGCCAATTCGATTCACTCCACATGATATCAAGAAACAGTTGGAGGCACTGGATACTGCAAAGGCAATGGGCCCTGATAACATTCCGGCAATAGTATTGAAGACTTGTGTTCCAGAACTTGCCGCTCCCCTGGCCAAACTCTTCCAGTACAGTTACAGCACTGGCATCTACCCAACAATGTGGAAAATTGCCCAGGTATGTCCTGTACACAAAAGGCAGGACAAATCCAACCCGGCCAATTACCACCCAATCAGTCTACTCTTGATCATCAGTAAAGTGATGGAAGGGGTTATCAACAGTGCTATCAAGCAGCACCTGCTCAGCAATAACCTGCTCAGCGATGCCCAGTTTGAGTTTCACCAGCGTCACTCAGCTCCTGACCTCATTACAGCCTTGGTTCAAACATGGACAAAAGAGCTGAAATCCAGAGGTGAGGTGAGAGCGACAGCCTTTGACATCAAGGCCGCATTCAACCGAGTGTGGCATCAAGGAGCCCTAGCAAAACTGGAAACAATGGATATCAGGGGGCAAACTCTCCGCTGTTTGGAGTCATACTTGGCACATAGGAAGATGGTTGTGGTTGAGAATAATCAGTCATCTCAGCTCCAGGGCATCTCTGCAGGAGTCCCTCAGGGTAGTGTCCTTGGCCCAACAATCTTCAGCTGCTTCATCGATGACCTTCCCTCCATCATAAGGTCAGAAGTGGGGATGTTCGCCGATGATTGCACAATGTTCAGCACCATTCACGGCTCCTCAGATATGAAGTAGTCCATGTTCAAATGCAACAAGATCTGGACAATATCCAGGCTTGGGCTGACAAGTGGCAAGTAACAGTCACGCCACACAAATGCCAGTCATTGACCATCACCAATAAGAGACACTCTAACCACCGCCCCTGAACATTCAATGGTGTAACCATCACTGAATCCCCTACTGTCAACATCCTTGGGGTTACCATTGACCAGAAATTCAACTGGACTCACCACATAAACACAGTGGCTGCAAGAGCAGGTCAGAGGCTAGGAATACTGTGGCAAGTAACTCACCTCCTGACTCCCCAGAGCCTATCCACCATCTACAAGGCACAAGTCAGGAGTGTGATGGAATACTCCCCACTTGCCTGGATGGGTGCAGCTCCAACAACACTCAAGAAGCTTGACACTATCCAGGACAAAGCAGCCCGCTTGATTGGCATCACATCTACAAACATTCACTCCCTCCACCACCAACGCTCAGTAGCAGCAGTGTGTACTATCTACAAGATGCACTGCAGCAATTCACCAAAGATCCTTAGACAGCACCTTCTAAACCCACGAACACTTCCATCTAGAAGGACGAGGGCAGCAGATGCATGGTAACACCACCACCTGCAAGTTCCTCTCCAAGCCACTCACCATCCTGACTTGGAAATATATCGCCGTTCCTTCGCAGTCGCTGGGTCAAAATCCTGGAATTCCCTCCCTAACAGCATTGTGGGTCAACCCACAGCATGTGGACTGCAGCAATTCAAGAAGGCAGCTCACCACCACCACCTTGTCAAGGGCAACTAGGGATGGGCAATAAATGCTGGCCAGCCTGCGACGCTCATGTCTCACAAATGAATTTTAAAAATCATAGGATGAGTGAGAACCCGACAGAAGTTCAAAGATATCTGAAATGCAGAAGTTGTTTCTGTCAGGGACATCAGACATTGCTGATAAATTTTACAGCAAAATGGCTCACACTCAATCTAGCTATACATTCAGGCTCCTGCTAAATTTGTTATGCCCTTTTGTTTAAGTATCCCAAGCAACCATGTAAAAGGTACATTTGTCCCTGTGTGAGTTATCCAGGAGTTGAGCACCTCTGGGTAACTGATTTCCATTGAGTGTAGCAGAGGGATATACTTTGCTCAAGGATTTTCGGCCATCTTCAACAGGAAACTTTCCTTTCTTTAATTAAAATGTTCCCGTGGAATCAAGAGGAGCAGAAGTGGTTCTCCAACTCCATGGTGCTGGTGATTTCACCACCCCTCCACCAACATTACTATTTCAAACCCCCTCCTGAAATTTGCCTTCCAGATTTGTGGTCCAATAGTCGAGCATGAGCTGCCTGTGGAGCCGTGATCATAATTGGCAGCTCACTCAAATATTAATGAAGCTCAAGCACTAATTTCAGATCAGTCTCAGTGGAAGGATATGCCACTGTTGTACAGATGGCAGCTCGAGCTATCTATTGAAGGAAACCGACAAATGGAAAATGGAGTGGAGTTACCTCAGTGCTCATTGAGATACCTGGTCAGCCAGTCAACCGACCCTACACAGATTTTACAAAATCAAAGTTCAGCTCTAAACCTGAAGGTGGTGGTTTCAAAACAACTCAGCACAAGAAATTAAATGTACGTCTTTGCAGATTTGAATCGAGGTATCGGAATGTTTTACTGCAATTGTATAGGGTGTTGGTGAGGCCACACTTGGAGTATTGTGTGCAGCTTTGGTCTCCTTATCTGAGGAAGGATGTCCTTGCTATGGAGGGAGTACAGCGAAGGTTTACCAGGCTGATTCCTGGGATGGCAGGCCTGTCATATGAGGAGAGGCTAAGTCGGTTAGGATTATATTCACAGGAGTTTAGGAGAGTGAGAGGGGATCTCATAGAAACTTTAAAAATTCTAACAGGGTTAGACAGGGTAGATTCAGAAAGAATGTTCCCAATGGTGAGGAATCCAGAACTGGGGGTCATAGTTTGAAGATAAGGGGTAAAAGTCTTTTAGGGCTGAGGTGAGGAGAAATTTCTTCATCCTGAGAGTGATGAATGTGTGGAATTCACTTCCACAGAAAGTAGTTGAGGCCAAAGGAGAAATTAGATTTGGCTCTTGGGGCTAAAGGGATCCAGGGATATGGGAAGAAGGGGGGATCAGGATATTGAATTTGATGATCAACCATGATCATAATGAATGGCAGAGTAGGCTCGAAGGGCCGGATGGCCTACTTCTGCTTTTAGTTTCCATGTTTCTGTGTTTTCCCCCACACTAATGTCTATTAACTTGATGAATGCAAAATTAACTAAGTAAATATATTTGAACAAAAGACAGAGCAGTAAGGAGAGAAATTTCTCAGCAAAGTTTTCAAACATTATGCACCTTCGACAAAGTTCTCAGTTATGTCCAGTTGAGGCAACAAAGGACAACATTTCTTCATCTTAGGATGCCTGCAGAATTCTCAGAACACAAGAGGTCAAAATGAATCTTTGCTTAATCTCTCTCCGAGTAAAGAGATTGCATTCTTCGTTACTTCCTCTCTGATCTGGTGAACAAGCAACATCTCTGCTTTTGTTCTTTCCTTCATTGAATTTCAATTACTTGCATATATTTCCAAGTTCAGATTGAGTGATTTAGTTCTTGTGTCTTAATTTCACTTTGGAGTTGATATGTTCTTTTGCATTTTTCGTTCTTTTTCTTAAAGTTTTGTCGTATTTGGGGTATCCAAAACTGCATCACTGTCAGCCCCGCCCCCCCCCCCCCCCCCCGCCCCCAACTTCCCCCAGTGTTGATGCAATGGTTTTAAGAAATAATTAGATGCACTCAGTGGAGACACAGTATTAAGGATTTCGGTAAGAAGGTGGGGATATCATTTCTGAGAAAAGATTAATTCCCAAAACACATTTCAGTTCTCTTGACAAATGTTACTTGGCCAACTGAATGCTTTCAGTGTTTCCTGTTTCTGTGGCACTGGAGATCAACATAACTTAGGGCAACAAGGTGGCACAATAGTTAGTACTACTGCCTCACAGCATCAGGGACCCAGCTCAATTCTGACCTTGGGTCACTGTCTGTGTTGAGTCTGTCTATTCTCCCCATGTTTGCATGGGTTTGTTCCGGTTTCTTCCCACAGTCCGGAACACGTGCTGGTTAGGTGCATTGGCCATGCTAAATTCTCCCTCAGTGTACCCGAACAGGCGCCAGGGTGTGACGACTAGGGGATTTTCACAGTAACTTCACTGCAGTGTTAACGTAAGCCTACCTGTAACACTGATAAATAAACTTTAAACTAGATGCTTTTAGATAGTCATTATCAAGTAATGTATTATCAATGAACAATGTCACGGGAAATCTTTGTGTACATCAATAACATCTTCTAAATGCAGCCCTGTACAAATCAAACCCGGTTGTAGAACCTTCAACTGCGTCGCTTGACAGAATTTCAACATATAAGTTAAGGTTGACACTAGATGGTCTGAGGGAGAGCAGGACTGAAGAATGAGCCATCCTTTGGATGAAAGGTCCAACTTCCTGTGATTGTCAAAGGCTCCAAGAGAGCTCAATGTTCTTCCACTTTCCCCTCAACCAATTGTCATTTTGGCCTGAATAACAGTGACTGCAAATTAATTCAGTGCCAGTACAGTGCTTGAGATCTCTCTCAGATATATCCAACTAAATTGAATGTAGTCTTTCTATTTTAAAGTCCGAATTGAATAAATAATCATGTTGCCCACCATTCCCCTACAGCACGAATGGCATTATATAGCTACACAGTTGCCCGGTATCCTGTAATTTATTATAAAAGCAAAATACTTTGGATGCTTGAATTTGAAACAAAACAGAAAGAAGGGTCACCTAGACTCAAAGCGTTGGCTCAATTCTTTCCCCACAGGTGCTGTTAGACCTGCTGAGATTTTCTAGCATTTTCTGTTTTTGTACCGTAATTTATTCATGCATGATAGGTCAGGAATGCTATCCAACAACAGTCTTCATCTTAAGTTTCATGGATACAACTATCATCATCAAGGTACAATTATATGAACCCTTTCTCAGGTTACATCAATCTTGATGGTGGATCTCTCCAAAGTTCCTTTCCAACCGACCAACCAGTAACACCCTGGTTCATATACTCCATCTCAGATGCTCAAGCTATGATTTTTGCCTGGTTTAGACTCACTCAAGTGCATTACCGGCCTTCTGTCAACTATTGTGTGCTGAAATATCCTGGCCAACCTATAGCGGGCTTGTGTGGGGGGGGGGGGGGCAAGGAAAATAGGGGGAGAGCCAGACTGGAATGGGTCCCCAATGAATTCCTGCCCCTGCAGAATTCCACACAGATGGGAAGCTAATTAACATTGTTAAGGCCCCAGTTAGAGGTAAATCTTGGGCCTCACTTGCATTTTACTGATGGCAGAGTGGCAGCTTAATGGAAGTCAGGGGGCCAACAGAGTAAATAGCTCCATGGTTTGAGACAGGATTGATGGCAGGAAGGGCCTCACCAGTCACCAAAGCAATAGGAATTACTGGGGAAGGTGTGACCTCTATGAGAAGGATGGTCTACACCTTAATCAGAAGGGGACCAATATCCTGGGGGGTAAATTTGCTAAGGCCATGCAGGGAGGTTTAAACTGATTCGGGGGGGGGGAGGGATCCTGAGTAGTGGGGCTGAAAGTGAGGGATGCATGGATGGGGACTGCAATGCACGGCATTGCAGAGGTGGGGTGGAGCAGGGTTTGAAATGTGTATACTTCAATGCCAGGAGTATTCGCAATAAAGTGGGTGAACTTGCAGCGTGGATCAGTACCTGGGACTTCGATGTTGTGGCTATTTCAGAGACATGGATAGAGCAGGGGCAGGAATGGATGCTGCAGGTCCCGGGGTTCAAATGTTTTAGTCGAAGTAGGGAAGGAGGTAGAAGAGGGGGAGGGGTAGCATTATTGGTCAGAGATTGTATCACAGTGTCAGAGAGGAGGTTTGATGAGGACTTATCTGTTGAGGTAGTATGGGCGGAGATTAGAAATAGGAGAGGAGAGGTCACCCTGTTGGGAGTCTTTTATAGACCTCCTAAAAGTTCTAGAGAGGTTGAGGAAAGGATTGCGGAGTCAATCCTGCTTAGGAGTGAAAGTAATAGGGCAATTGTTATGGGGGATTTTAACTTGACTAATATTGACTGGAATTGTTATAGCTCTAGCTCGTTAGAGGGGTCAGTTTTTGTTCAAAGCGTGCAGGAAGGTTTTTTGACTCAGTATGTAGACAGGCCAACTAGAGGTGAGGCTATATTGGATCTGGTGCTGGGAAATGAGCCAGACCAGGTGCTAGACTTGGAAGTTGGTGTGCATTTTGGTGATAGTGACCACAATTCGGTTACGTTCACCTGAGTGATGGAAAGGGATAGGCATGAACCTCGGGCCAGTGGTTTTAGCTGGGGGAAGGGTAATTATGAGGCTATTAGGAGAGAATTAGGAAACATAGGTTGGACTAGGAGATTACAGGGACTGGGAACGTCCGACATGTGGAGTTTTTTCAAGGAGCAGCTACTGCGAGTCTGTGATAGGTATGTCCCTGTCAGGCAAGGAGGAATTGGTAGGGCTAGGGAACCGTGGTGCACCAAAAAAGTTTCTTTGTTGGTTAAAAAGAAAAAGGAGGCTTATGTTCGGATGAGACGTGAGCACTCGGGTAGTGCACTAGAAAGCTTTAGATTGGCTAAGAGGGAGTTGAAGAGCGAGCTTAGAAGGGCTAAAAGGGGACATGAGAAGACTTTGGCGGATAGGGTTAAAGAGAATCCTAAGGCGTTCTATAGGTATGTCAAGAACAGAAGGTTGGTTAGGGCAAGTTTAGGGCCAGTTATAGATGGCAGAGGGAAGTTATGTGTGGAACCGGAGGAGATTGGTGAAGCATTGAACCAATATTTCTCTTCGGTGTTCACGCAAGGGGACATGAATATAGCTGAGGAGGACACTGGGTTGCAAGGGAGTAGAATAGACAGTATTACAGTTGATAAGGAGGATGTGCAGGATATTCTGGAGGGTCTGAAAATAGATAAATCCCCTGGTCCGGATGGGATTTATCCAAGGATTCTCTGGGAGGCAAGAGAAGTGATTGCAGAGCCTCTGGCTCTGATCTTCAGGTCGTCGTTGGCCTCTGGTATAGTACCAGAAGATTGGAGGTTAGCGAATGTTGTCCCATTGTTTAAGAAGGGGAACAGAGACTTCCCCGGGAATTATAGACCGGTGAGTCTCACTTCTGTTGTCGGCAAGATGTTGGAAAAAATTATAAGGGATAGGATTTATAGTTATTTGGAGAGTAATGAATTGATAGGTGATAGTCAGCATGGTTTTGTGGCAGGTAGGTCGTGCCTTACTAACCTTATTGAGTTTTTTGAGAAAGTGACCAAGGAGGTGGATGGGGGCAAGGCAGTGGACGTGGTATATATGGATTTTAGTAAGGCGTTTGATAAGGTTCACCATGGTAGGCTTCTGCAGAAAATGCAGATGTATGGGATTGGGGGTGATCTAGGAAATTGGATCAGGAATTGGCTAGCGGATAGGAAACAGAGGGTGGTGGTTGATAGTAAATATTCATCATGGAGTGCGGTTACAAGTGGTGTACCTCAGGGATCTGTTTTGGGGCCACTGCTGTTTGTAATATTTATTAATGATCTGGATGAGGGTATAGTTGGGTGGATTAGCAAATTTGCTGATGACACCAAAGTCGGTGGTGTGGTAGACAGTGAGGAAGGGTGTCGTAGTTTGCAGGAAGACTTAGACAGGTTGCAAAGTTGGGCCGAGAGGTGGCGGATGGAGTTTAATGCGGAGAAGTGTGAGGTAATTCACTTTGGTAGGAATAACAGATGTGTTGAGTATAGGGCTAACGGGAGGACTTTGAATAGTGTGGAGGAGCAGAGGGATCTAGGTGTATGTGTGCATAGATCCCTGAAAGTTGGGAATCAAGTAGATAAGGTTGTTAAGAAGGCATATGGTGTCTTGGCGTTTATTGGTAGGGGGATTGAATTTAGGAGTCGTAGCGTTATGTTGCAACTGTACACAACTCTGGTGCGGCCGCACTTGGAGTACTGTGTGCAGTTCTGGTCCCCACATTACAGGAAGGATGTGGAGGCTTTGGAGAGGGTGCAGAGGAGGTTTACCAGGATGTTGCCTGGTATGGAGGGGAGATCCTATGAGGAGAGGCTGAGGGATTTGGGATTGTTTTCGCTGGAAAGGCGGCGGCTAAGAGGGGATCTTATTGAAACATATAAGATGATTAGAGGTTTAGATAGGGTGGATAGTGATAGCCTTTTTCCTCTGATGGAGAAATCCAGCACGAGGGGGCATGGCTTTAAATTGAGGGGGGGTAGTTATAGAACCGATGTCAGGGGTAGGTTCTTTACCCAGAGGGTGGTGAGGGATTGGAATGCCCTGCCAGCATCAGTAGTAAATGCGCCTAGTTTGGGGGCGTTTAAGAGATCCGTAGATAGGTTCATGGACGAAAAGAAATTGGTTTAGGTTGGAGGGTCACAGTTTTTTTTTTAACTGGTCGGTGCAACATCGTGGGCCGAAGGGCCTGTTCTGCGCTGTAATGTTCTATGTTCTATGTTCTATGTTCTAATCCAACCAGAAGGGTTCCCCCTCCACTCCAAAGGGCCTCGCGGTTTTGTTACTTGGAATTACTTACTTAATTTTACACTTCAGAGAGTACTTGAATAGGTCAGCGAGCGCAAAGGCAGCCAGTTAGGAGGCTGTCTTCAGGAAGATTGTGTCAACATTCCCGTTGCCGTCAAGTGCAAGCTCAGGTCCCCCATTTGGCCAGGGTCTTGACCTGAATCTCCTATGAACCTTGAACAATGCTGAGATGGACTCAATTTGAGCATGTTTTCAACCTAGCATTTTTGTCAGAGCTAGACAGTTCCTCTGGCAGAACATAGACAGAAAATTCAATGGTATATGGCAGGCCAGCCAGAAATATCAGTGACACAATGCCAACTGATGGAATGGCATTTATTTATTTTTTGATAATTGGCAGAGTGTAACTTGTCTGCAAAGGATTCGAGTGCATATTGGCTGGTACGTGTGGTAAATAATTTGGCAGGCTTTCTCTGTGAGAATATTAACAGTTGAGTGTATGTTGGCTGGAAGCCGATTGCAGACTGGTGATAAGTTGTCTTGCATCTTGAGGCACTGACCTCTAAGACCCATGCATTAATCTGTGTCTCATAGTGGCTTGGCATTACTGCACTGCAGCCATTAAAGAAGCGTCATTATAGGTCATGGTTAATAAATACCATGGTCAATAAATGCCAATTTAATTATCATTATCGTGTCTGTGTATTTCTGGGAACTGGGATGGAAAACATACATCTGAGATACAAGCAATATTGCACCACTGTTAGTTCAGACTCGTAGCTGTCACCAAGAGTGAGATAATTCAGTTGTGGAGATTAGTTCCCGCTCATCCATTATGTAGAGGGCATTGCGACCGTGGATGTGCTTAATATCAACAATGTGGGCATTCTGAGTGTTTTCAGAAACCAATTATGAAACTGTATAAAAATACAATTTTGATAACAAAGACAAGCTGAGAAAAATGCATGACTTTGTTTTGGAGAACTTTGCCTTATTTGGATTCCAGAAATAACAACTGCATTTCCCATTCTCTTTCATGTGGTAAGAATGGCAGATTTCTAATATTTGAGGATGGTAATTTTGTGCATAACTTGGGAAATTATCTTATTTCATTCTCTGAGCGGAATAAAACTTTCACCTTTCAATTTTATAAAGTGCTATTAAAAAAAATACTTTCTGTAAGCGCGGAAAATCATAGCATTAAAAAAGTCATATGACCCCATGAGCTGTTCCATTATTCAATGAGATCAGAGCTTATCTTTTACCTCAATTCCAGTTTCTGCCTGATCCCTATATCCCTTGATTCTCATCACACCCAAAATAAGATAAATGACAGCGCTTTTTATGCAACATTTTGCAACGTATTTTCATCTGAAAATCTTTTACACAATCTCAACCATTAAAGCTAAACGATGCTTATGATAACCATGTAACAAGATTTATTACATGCCTAATCACATTGCCCCATAGGATAATGGGGGCCATCATATCTGCTGAAGTCTTCACGTGGAAAAATGTTTGGACTCAAGAATCTATGTTCAGAATTCAAATCAATTGGCAAAGACTGTCAGAAGAGGAGTGCATTAAAGTAGCAAAGTTTCCATGCAAAACCTCTAGAAAACTGGTATGTTTATGTCTAAAATGGGTGTAAAGCATGTTGTAATATGCCTTTAAGGGATCGCAGCATGCCATCACTTTAAAAGAAGTGTGTCATGTGATCCAGCCTCAGTTTTACTTTGGTCTGGATCAGAGCACAGACACACAGCTCTGAACCTCTACAACGCAGAAGGAGGCCATTCAGCCCACTGAGTGCACCAACCACAATCCCACCCAGGCCCTATTCCTGTAACCTCCCATACTAATCCCGCTGACACTAGGGTCAATTTAACATGGCCAATCAACCTAACCTGCACATCTGGATAGTCTGGATTGGATGTCAGAAGTTACAGAGGGACAGAGATAGGATGCAAGACTGGGCGGAGAAGTGGCAGATGGACTTCAACCCAGGTCCATACATATCTGCTCACATTTGCATGTATTTAAATTGAATTAATGAACTGCCCGCCCAACTCTAACAGCATTTCCCCCTTTACCACTGCGTTTGCCAATCTGGAACCGCGCCATAATGGACCTGCTAAATAAAAGTCTGAATCGGGTACTCCAGCTTCTGAAGAGGCGCGTTCAGTGTTTCCAACGGCTCTCTGACTCAGATCAGTGGTGGGGGGGTGGAGGGAGGTGGGTCAGATCATTCTCTGGTTGGGGGGGGGAGGAGGGGAGCGAGGCCAGATCATTGTCTGGTTGGGGGGGAGGGGGGGGGAGGAGGAGGCGGGTCAGATGTATCTCTGGGGGGGGGGCTAGTGAGGCCAGATCATTCTTTGGGGAGGCAGGGGGAGTGAGGCTAGATCGTTGTCGGTGGGGGGGGGAGGTCCGATCACTCACTAGTGGGGGGGGGGCAGATGGATCTCTGGTGGGGGGGGCAGATGGATCACTGGTGGGGGGCAGGGGGGTCCGCTGCCACTCTGTGGGTGATCAGTGGGAAGGGGGGGCAGAGGTGGTGATCAGTCTGGGTAGTGGGGGGGTGGGATAAGGGGGACAGTGATGTGTGTGGGTAGTGCGGGGGTGGATAAGGGGGACAGTGATGTGTGTGGGTAGTGGGGGGGTCGATAAGGGGGACAGTGATGTGTGTGGGTAGTGGGGGGGTGGATAAAGGGGACAGTGATGTGTGTGGGGGCCATCGCTCCCGCCTTTCGCTCCCAGGCCACTTTCTCCGCTTTTTGCAGCTCGGGAGCGATCTGAAACAGGCACACTTTTTCAAATTTTTTTCTAACTGCACATGCACAGTTCAGAGCTCCGATCGTTTCGGCCGTGCTAAGCCCCGCCCACAGCGTGAATGGGACTGGAGATGGCTGAGAGCGTATGGGGGTGCCTGAAAGCAGATTTCTAAATCGGATCTGCATTACGCCCAGATTCAGCACTTAGAATGAAAACGGTAAAATCGGGCCCCAAGTCTTCACCTGATGAAGAAGCAGTGCTCCAAAGCTTGTGATCACAAATAAACCTGTTGGACTATAACCTGATGTCATGTGACCTCTCATCCTATACAGACAAAGCACACCATATATAGTGAACGAAAGGAGAAGGTGCAGAATGTAATGTTACAGTCATAGCTAGGGTGAAGAGATTTATTTGGTTTATTATTGTCACATGTATTGGTATACAGTGAAAAGTATTGTTTCTTGTGCGCTATACAGACAAAGCATACCATTTATAGGAAACGAAAGGAGAGGGTGCAGAATGTACTATTACAGTCATAGATAGGGTGAAGAGAAAGATCAACTTAATATAAGGTAGGTACATTCAAAATTCTGATGTAACAGGGAAGAAGCTGTTCTTGAGTTGGTTGGTACATGATCTCAGATTTTTATATCTTTCTCCCGACGGAAGAAGGTGAGAGTATGCCGGGGTGCGTAGACACAAGATCAGGTGTTTGTGGATTCAGGATTAGCAGGAACATCCTGAATATCACATTTCCCCCATTCCCGTTACCCAATCCAATACAAACCCCACCTTCCAAAACAGACCTGCCTATTCGTACCTTGAGATTAATTTTTCTCTCGGGGCAAACTCTCTGTGGGGGTGTGATGGGTGCCAGTAACAAAAACCCAAATATTTAGATTGGACCTGAAACCCATCTTCAGGTCCGATTTGGGTCCTTCTGGCTTAAGAAAAGGGTAAAACCAATGGCAAACACATTGAATAGTCATTCATCTCACTGCTGCTAGTGGAACTTCAATGTGTGTAAGACGCTCACTGATTAATGGTTACTGCGTTCAAAGTAATGTGTGAAGTGCTGTGAAGATTTTGACATTTCCAAAGAGACATAAAAACATGTTGAATAGCATATTTCTACATAGTGTTTACAGAATAGAAACTACTCATTCCAGTAGGTACATGCCAGTTTCTGCTTTACACAACCCTCCTCCCACCTTTTTCCAGCTAATTCCATCAGATTATCCTTATTTTCTTTTCTCCTTCATAGATTAGGTCTGAATGTATTTTTGCTAGTAGCCTCAACTATTCCTTGTTGTAGCAAACTCCATTGTAACCATTTGCTTGGTGAAGAATTTTCTCCTGAATTACCTACTGGATTTATTCGTGACCATCTTATACTTATGGCCCCTATCGATCTGGTCCTTCCAATAATTGGAAACATCTTCTCTATTTCTAGCCTATCAAACCCTTTCACAACCATCCCGTGATGACTTTTTGAGAGAAAGGAACCTCATTTTTAAAGGCAAAGGATGGCATGGTGGCACAATGGTTAGCACTGCTGCCTCACTGCACCAAGGACCCAGGTTCAATTCCAGCCTCGGGTCATTGTCTGTATGGAGTTTGCACATTCTTCCTATGCCCGCATGGGTTTCCTCCCACACTCCAAAGATGTGCAGGTTAGGTGGATTGGCCATGCTAAATTCTCCCTTGAGACATTGGAGCAATGACACAGCCTTGTTTGATCTCAGTTTTCACTGAGATGGGTTTTATGATTGTTCCGCCGCTGAGGAGATTGTGGAGTGAGTGGAGGGATTGTGAAACATTCTTGAGGGTAGCCACATTTAAGGAAGATACTTAACTTCATTGAGAAGCTGTGTCATTTTGTGGCATGGGGGATGTTCAAGCTTTCTGGGGATTGTTTCATGAGATGTCCTTTTCAAACTGCTTGACATCTATTGTTCTCTTTCTGTTATAAAACAGCTCCGCCTCTAGGCAATTCTTCAGTTCCTTTTTATCAATGGATGCAGAGTAATGTAGACTAATTACAGACAAACTGTAACAATGCTGAGCAAGGACTCTTCTGGTAGTTTGAATAGCAATATCATAAGTGAATTTGTGAAGATATCCTTTGGTATTTCTGTCAATATTGTAAGTATCTTTGAAAAGAGAATACCCCTTTCACAATTCTAAAGTAGCTGAAATACCACACGTAACTGACATGAATTCGGAATATTGTAATATTAAAATTTATTATTGTCACAAGTAGGCTTACATTAACACTGCACTTAAGTTACTATGAAAATCCCCTACTCTCCACATTCCGATGCCTGTTCGGGTACACTGAGGGAGAACTTAGCACGGCCAATGCACCGAACCAACACATCTTTTTGGACTGTGGGGGAGAACCCAGAGCATCCGGAGGAAACCCATGCAGACACGGGGAGAACGTGCAGACTCCGCACAGACAATGACCCAAATCAGGAATTGAACCCGTGTCCCTGGCACTGTGAGGCAGCAGTGTTAACCACTGTGCCACCGTGCCACCCCGTTGTGCAGTTGTGGTGCACACAGTCCTTGATTAAAATAGTACAACGCAGATTGACCAAAGGCCATTTCACTGATATGGGATTAATTAGTATGGAAAATTGTACTCTTGAAGAAGTGTAATACTGGACTGGAAAGGTTAACTCTGTTTCTCTCTCCGCAGATGTTGCCAGACCCGCTCAATTTCTTTTCCAGCATTTTCTGTGTTTGTTACTCTTGAAATCATGTTGAACTTTTTGAAACGGAGGTAGAAGAGAAGTTGGTTGACAAACTCGTGCCAGACACAAACAGGTTACTAACTGGGGATACTTGAAAGGAGGCTTGTATGGACTTCCATGACATGAGAAAGACACAAAGGTAAAATACCATTGGGGGGGAGGAGTGGGATTTTTAGAAGTCACCTGGTCCTGCCAAATGTCAGAGAATCGCTACAGTGCAGAAGGGGCCATTCAGCCCACTGAGTCTGCACCAACTCTCTGACAGAACATTTTACCCAGGCCGTGTCCCCTCATCCTATCCCGGTAACCCCACACATTTCCCATGGCTAAATCCATCTAACCTACATATTGTGGGACACTAATGGGCAATTTAGCATGGCCAAACCACCTAACCTGCACATCTTTGGACTATGGGAGGAAACCAGAGCACCCGGAGGAAACCCACACAGACATGGGGAGAACGTGCAAACTCCACACTGACAGTCACCCAAGGCCAGAATCGAACCCAGGTCTGTGGCGCTGTGAGGCAGCAGTACTAATCACTGTGCCACCGTGCCACCCTTTTGGTTGGGCCACCAAATCCCCTGCAGCGGATTCCGTCACGACGGGACCGGAAAATCCCAGCCCATGTCTTAATATGGATGATCTGTTTAACTGCAGTTACATTATATTAAAAAAAAATAAAGAACCAAATGCAATTGTTTGTACCCTATAAACTCCTCTCTATTTCTATATAAATAATGTTTGATTTTGTGCGGGATTCCTGTTTTGCCTGAAAGCTTCCAAATTCTTGAAGCAGTCTTTCAATATCTATGCACTATCTTGTCCAAAGCAATTGACTTAGTCACTAATTAACTAAGGAGTCATGAGTTAGAATACAGGGATTGTGGTTCTTCGACTTCTTGTGTTATTGATGGTGAGTTGAGACTGATTCCTTATGGAGAGAGAATAAAGCCAACGTTAGATAACCCTTCATCTCGGGTAATCTAGACTGGAAACATTGGCTCCATTCTTTCTTCGTAAGAGCTGCTCTGATGAAGGGTCATCCAGACTTATACTTGCTGAGATTTTCCAACATTTACTGTTTTTGTTTCAGATTCCAGCATCTGCAGTATTTTGCTTTTATCTGATTCCTTGTGGTATGGATTTGTCGGACTATTCCGTACTTTCTTGTAAACTGCACACTGTCATCCCAACAAAATGGGAAAGACAAAAATGACAATATCATGGGTCCACCATCAACTCCAAGTTTGCAACCAAGTAACGCCTCATCTGATTTAAATAAATATTGCCACCCCTCCATTATCACTGGGTCAGTATTGTGGGGAGGTGGTAGCATAGAGCTATTGTCGTTGGACTAGTAATCCAGAGACCCATGTTAATGCTCTGGGGACCCATGTTTGAGTCCCACCATGGTATGTGGTGAAATTTGAATTCAATAAAACAAATCTGGAATTAATATAAAAGTCTATTGGTGACAAACAAAGAACAAAGAACAGTACAGCACAGGAACAGTCCCGTCGGCCCTCCAAGCTTGCGCCGATCATGATGCCTACCTAAACTAAAACTATATGCACTTATGGAATCCGTATCCTTCCATTCCCATCCTATTCATGCATTTGTCTAGTTGCCCCTTAAATGCCGCTATTGTACCTGCTTCCACCACCTCCCCGGGCAGCACGTTCCAGACCACTCTCTGAGACCATTTAACCATTGTCGAAAAACCCCATCTGGTTCACTAATGCTCCATTAGGGAAGGAAATCTGTTGTCCTTACGTGGTTTGGCCTACATGCGACTCGAGGCCCATAGCAATGTAGTTGACTCTTAAACGACCTCTGATATGGCCAAGCAAGCCACTCAGTTCAAAGCCAATTTGGAATAAATGCTGGCCAGCCAATGACGCCCACACCCCATGAATGAATTAGAAAAAGGGAGTATCCAGCCTCAGAAAATTGTGGGGGCACCATCAGCTCAACAATCGGTAACACTATGAAGTTGACATTTATTGCCCACCCAAAGTCATGTTGAGAAACAAAGCACATAACTTGTGCCAGTTCCTTTATACTTAGCTGAATAAAGAAAAGATTTTGCGCGGAGTTTTCCAGCCTTTTTCGATGGCGGAATCTTCCGGTCCCGCCGAAGGCCCAGCTCCTATGGCGCTTTCCCCAAAGGCGGTACAGGCAAACCACACAATACACCGTAGACAATGGTGGGACCGCAATATTCCTTCAGCGACCAATGAGGAACTGCCTTCACTGCTGTAAAACACGCTACGGGGCGGCGGAGGGCGAATTGGGGGAGGATGGGGGGAATGGGGGGTGGGGGGAATGAGGGGGATTGGGGGGATGGGGGAATGGGAGGATGGGGGGAGGATTGGGGGGGTGGGGGGAATGGGGGGACGGGGACGGGGGTGGGGGAGGAAGTAAACCCCACCCTGTGAGTAAGTTACAACATTCTAGCAAATGCCATTTCCACGGAACAATATTGATTCGGCAAATCAAAATTGGCTCGTGGTAAACAGGAATAAACACCTTCTGCCACACTTTCTATCACAAGTAACAACAGTCCGAGTGAATGGATACTCACAAATGTGAACCGAGCCATTCCTTTGAAGTATTTATTTTGCATTCATTTCTAGATTCTTACTGAACGTATCTTAAAAGAGCCCATCATGTGTATAAATCAAACCATCTCTAAAGTTAAGCACATTCAAGTTCCTTATAGCTGCTCCATGCCAAGAGATCTAAAATGTTAATTGCACTGATGCATTATGCTCTTCAACATTTAAGGAACAATACATATGAGATAAGTGATTGAACACAGAATAAAACCTTGAAAGATAGTGTTTGAAATATTTGAAGTCAAACCACATTAGCCCTGATTGCTCTTTGCAACTCTCCACCCGCTGTATTTCCTGAACGATTACGGCATTAAAGGTTGTAAATGTTCTCTTGCCTTTTAACCAAGCCACTTTGTTCTTTACTTAAAAAATGCAATAAATGAAATCTGAATGCTTCACTAATATTCTGTAATTCGATTGCACTTTTTAAATCTGTTCTACATATTCAATGGTGCTGTTGCTTCCTAACTGATCGAGCTTTGATTTTCTCTTTAATTTACACAGATATTTTATTGAGAATCCCAATTCTAAAGCAAAACTCAGGGAAGTAGAATCTCAAATTTCCTCAAGCAATATCTTCCACAAACAAAGGTGGAAAAGTAAACTTAATGTGCTTCCGCTGCAAAGTAGCACCGGGACAGTTGGGAATATTGGGCTGAATTTTACCAGGGTGGCATTTTTTATTCAATTTATTCGCGGGACTTGGGCGTCGCTGGCTGGCCAGCATTTATTGCCCATCCCTAGTCACCCTTGGACAGCAGTTGAGAGTCAACCACATTGCTGTTGCCCTGGAGTCATATGTAGGCTAGAATGGGTAAGGACGATAGATTTCCTTCCCTAAAGGACATTAGTGAACCAGATGGGTTTTTCTGACAATCGACAATGGATTCATGGTCATCATAGATTATTAATTCCAGATATATGTTTTATTGAATTCAAATTTCACCATCAGCCGCGGTGGGATTCGAACCTGGGTCCCCAAAGCATTAGCTGAGTTTCTGGATTAATAGTCCAGCGATAATAATGCTAGACCATCATCTCCCCAGTAGACCAACAGATTGCCACTCCGCTCCTATTGTTGCACCCAACACTGGGATTCCGCATTTCTCACCTGGACTTTTGAACTGGGCCACTTCAGAACTGGGGAGCATACCTGTTCTCAGTTTCCTTCTTCATGGGAAGGATCATCGGGGAAGCCCCCTTTTCACAACATGAACTATCATATTTTGGTGAGTCTTCAATCACTAACAAAGTGAAAACTTTGGGATATTTGAGTAGTGAATGGATACGTTGCATCAGCTTACAGGATGGAAGAGTGGCAGGTGGCAGTGAGTGAGTTGCACGATGGTAGAATGGGTAAGGCAGCAGGATGGATAGGGTTGATATGTGGCAAGATGAGTAGCGTGGTAGAACAGCAACGTGGACAGGGCAACAGGCTGGCTTGTGGCAGGGTGGTAGGTGTTAGGATGATAGGTGGCAGGGTAGTAGGTGGCAACATGATATGATGGGTAGGGTGCAAGCTGAGTTGGGTGCCAGGTGGTGAGGTTCAATCAAGTTGCATTGGGGATTGGGGGGGGGGAGATGGAGAGTTAGCTGAAAGGGGAGATGAGGGGGTGCACTGGGGAGTCAGGGATGTCATTTGTATTGAACCATATAACCATAACATCCTTACAGTGCAGAAGGAAGCCATTCACCCCATCGAGTCTGCACTGACTCTCCAAAGAGCATCTTACCAGCCCACGCCTCTCGCCCTATCCCTGTAACATCGTTTCTTTACCATGGCTAATCCACCTAACCTACACATCTTTTGACACTAAGGAACAATTTAGCATGTCCAATCCACCTCACCTGTGCATCTTTGGACTGTGTGAGGAAACCGGAGCACTCGAAGGAAACCCCAGTAGACAGGGGGAGAACGTGCAAACTTCACACAGAAACCCAAGGCTAGAATCGAACCCGGGTCCCTGGTGCTGTGAGGCACCAGTGCTAACCATTGTGCCACAATGTCACAGTTAGATACGTATATTTTATGTCTCACATTTCCTTGGTAAGTAGTCTGGTAAGTGAATCAGAACCCTGCGATGTCTTCTCAGAATCTCCAGCTCCAAGTTGGAGAATTCTTCGGATGCAGGGGAGTTTCTCATCAGAATTGAAACATTCTGGGCAATTCCCGTGAAGTCCTTGCATTGGGATTTCAAAGGGGTTGTTCTGGGATAGCTCTGGGATATGAGCATCCAGAGACCTTAACACCTTGGCCAATTTTACAATGTTTAATGTCAAAATAAGGGGCCTCTGTTTTAAGACAGAGAAAAAGGGGATTTTTGTTTTCTCTCTCAGAGACTTTGAATGACACAGGTGTCAAAAGTTACGGGAGGAGGGGCAGGTAGGAAAGTGGAGTTAAAGGAATAAGCAGATTACCCATGATCCTATTGAATGGTGGAGCAGGCTCATGTGGACAAATAACCTTCTCCTGCTCCAATCTGTGATGTTGCTGTGCTGAAACGGCTTGCTGGGCATTCAGAACATGTTTAATCAGCAAACCAAACTACCAAAATGAGTACTGGAGTATAATGATTCTGGTGCTGACTGGCAATCCAGAGGTTACAGTTCAAAATGCCTCTGAAGTCAATACATTTGGTACATTATTATTAATTATCAGTTACTATAATGTTGGAAAATTCCAACTGACCCATTAGCATCCCTCAGGATGTGGGATGTGCCAGAGCCATGCAATGTAGCTAAGTGACTTCAGTTTCTCAAAACAACTCAGTAATTTAAAAATAACTACTGCAAATAAGAACAAAAAGGCAAATGTCAACTAAATCTATTGGCAACAAACTTCTTTTGAGATCAGGATAAGATTCAGGAAGCCTGTTTAAAAGCGATAAAAGAAATTTGTGATCAAGTATATAGCAAAGGTTACGTTTCAAGTCACTTGAGACATTAATTATTCATTAAGATTCCCACAAAATCTAAAACAATCAGCTTAGACCTACATGCTTAGTGATTCATCTCATTAGAGTGAACTTGAAAATTGAAATGGAAAGAAATAACAATACATTTGAAGAAGAATTTAGGGGAATACAATCTGGATTTTTTGATTTGATTTGATTTGATTTACTATTGTCACATTCACTGGGATACAGTGAAAAGTATTGTTTCATGTGCGCTACAGAGGCAAAATATACTGTTCATAAAGTATAAGTGGGGCGGCATGGTGGCAAAGTGGTTAGCACTGCTGCCTCAGCACCAGGGACCCGGGTTTGATTCCTGGCTTGGGTCATTGTCTGTATGGAGTTTGCACTTTCTCCACGTGTCTGTGTGGGTTTCCTCCAGGTGCTCCAGTTTCCTCCTACAGTCCAAAGATGTTCGGGTTAGGTGGACTGGCCATGCTAAAATTGCCCCTTAGTGTCAGGGGGATTAGCTAGGGTAACTGCATGGGGTTATGTGGATAGGGCCTGGGTGGGATTCGATAGTCCAAATGGCCTCCTTCTGCACTGTAGGATTCGATGATTCTACAAAGGGGAAAGAAAAAGGAGAGGGTGCAGAATATATTGATATAGTTACAGATAGGGTGAAGAGACACATCAGTTTAATATATGATAGGTCCATTCAAAAGTCTGATGGCAGCAGGGACGAAGCTATTCATCAGTCGGTTAGTATGTGATCACAGAACTTTGTTCTTAATCACCCAATTTGTTCCCAATGGAAAGAGAGTATGTCTGGGTTACATGGGGTCCTTGATTATGCTGGCTACCTTCCCAAGGCAGGGGGGAGTATAGACAGAGTCAATAGATGGGAGGTTGGTTTGCATGATGGATTGGGCTTCATTCATGACCTTTGTAGTTTCATGTGGCCTTGGGCCTGGAGTAAGGATGAGTGAGAATGTTTGATCAAAAAATCTTCAAGAAATATCTAGAAGTAAACAAAAACATTTCCATTCGTAAACTATGTAAAGGCGTGAGATTGTGTTTCTCAACAGAAGTTATTGCTGAAATGTGACTTTGACAGTAAAAAGAGATTTATCTGGAACCTATATTGGAGCAAATAGCAAGCACCAGGCCAGCAGAGCAACAAAGACTAAGGACAGTTGGGTGGTGGCACGTTGGCACAGTGATTAGCACTACTGCCTCACCGTGCCAGGGATATGGGTTTGATTGCTGGTTTGGGTCACTGTGCAGAATCTGCACATTCTCCATGTGTCTGTGTGGGTTTCCTCTGGCTCTGGTTCCCTCCCACAGTTCAAAAGATGTGCTGATTAGGTGCATTGGTCATGCTAAATTTTCCCTTCGGTACCCGAATAGACGCCAGAGTGTGGCGACTGGGGGATTTTCATAACTTCATTGCAGTGTGAATGTAAGCTGACTTGTGACACGAATAAATAAACTTTACAAAATATATATATTTCATTTGGAGGGGGGGTGCAACAACATTGTACTGTCACCTAAATGGTTCAGTCTATATGCAGAACAATATTCAGAGAATTAGATGTACTTCCAAGCGTACATATTGGGAGAAAGAACATAACAAACTTACAGTGACAATGTGGTACTATTTGCAGAATCAGAAGAGGCCCTACAAAATATCATAGCTCAGGCATTTTTGCGTTGGTGTTATCGGGGCAGGCTGCGGGGGGAGGGGGGAGGTGATGGGTCAAGGGTAGGCAATTTCTATTTTTCTCCCTCTCGAGGAGCTGATGTGCAAATTTCATAAAGATAAGGTTTGGCACATCATTGAACAAGGAGAAAAGATATGACTTACTGGGCATAAATAAAACAAAATCAAAGAAATAATATGATATTTGTTTTTTTTTAAAAAGAGTATTTAGTTACGATGACCAGTAGCGTGTAAGAGGGTCAGAACTTGTGCGTTCAGATCACTTCCAGGCTTTCTCTCCCACATACACTCTCTCTCCTCCACATACACACACACACTATCTGCCCCACACATACTCACTCGTTCCCCCCTTCCATACACACTCTACTTCATCCCCACACACACTGGCCAGAATTTTACCACCACGACCGCCCTGCAATCGGGGCGGGCGCGGCTCGCAGAACGGAACTCTACGTTGGCCTCGGGCGGGATTTTACCAAGGTCGTAAAATACTGGCCACTATCTCTCTCTCCCCCCACGCATTCTAAGGGCAGAATTTTACAGCCTTGTTGGAGTATACAAATGATATGCCCTGTCCAATTGAGCTGGTTTTGAATGATTAGTACCCCTACGCTGGGCATGTTAATTTGGGAGGGGACATGATTAAGGTTTATGAATCAAAAGAAAAAAAAAACCTTCAAATACTGGTTACATAGTTGATAGCCTGGCTTTTATATCAACCCAGTAAGAAGTCTCACAACGCCAGGTTAAAGTCCAACAGGTTTATTTGGTAGCAAAAGCCACTAGCTTTCGGAGCGCTTGCTGCTCCTTCGTCAGGTGAGATGAAGGAGCACCTGACGAAGGAGCACCTGACGAAGGAGCAGCAAGCGCTCTGAAAGCTAGTGGCTTTTGCTACCAAATAAACCTGTTGGACTTTAACCTGGTGTTGTGAGACTTCTTACTGTGTTTACCCCAGTCCAACACCGGCATCTCCACATCATTTTATATCAACCACCAGCACAGCACATCTTTAGGCCTAACCTGTTCAACCTCAAAAAAAACTCTTGCGCATTCCAACTCATAGAAGGATCACTTGATCCATTCCTGGGATGAGGGGCTTATTTTATGATGAACTATTGTAGTTCAGAAGACTGAGAGGTGTAGATCCTGAGGGGACTTGATCGAGTGGATTGTTTCCTTGTGTGGGAGAGATTAGAACTCAAATCTCATGCCTTTCTTGTTCAAGCCTCCTCAGATTTGTATAGTTGACCAACTAGGGTGAAGTTTCCATCATAGCTGAGTCCAGACAGATACGGAAACTGGCTGAAAATGAATGTAGCTTAAAAAATTGTGCACTTACGAGTGTGAGCTACATTTATGCCTACAATACACACCTCGGTCTTTTACATCCATCCATTAAACCCTTCATCTCAAACAGATTTCCATGAAATGTCCGCATCCCGAACTCCCAAATGTGGGAATCCGGCAATTCCACAGGTCAAGGGAATCTCTTAACATTGCCGCCAGATTTTGAATTGCGCAGCCAGAAAGCAAATCATTTTTTTGGTGCCCAATTGCAATTTTATGAGGGATTATTAAAAAAAATTAAATTAACCCTCAATGAGACCAGTTCTGTATTCTGTGTTTCTTTGATTAGATTTTTATGGCATGCTTAATTAAGTCATATTAAAAATTAAAAGTCTTCCCTGATTGCAGGTCCTCAAACATGCTGTGCCTGATGTGCATGAATAATAACTAAATGAGCTGGAACTTGCATTTTGATATTTAAGGGAGAAATATGTGGCGTTGGCCTTGGTTTGTTCTTTTGCCCTTAATTGTCCACCCCGATTTAGAACCATTTTAAATCTGGGTGTGTCCAAACAAAAGTGGGAGCATACTTCACATGTTAATGCACTTTTGGGTAAAACATCCATCTTCCTCTCCAAAAAAAGCAATCTCCAGGGTACTATCTTTTTCAGCAGCATTTCTGTGCCCTATCACACTATAAAGCAAATGTTTGTGTTTGCTGGGCACTTGCGAAGAGATGGCACCCTGCTAAAAGTTCACCGAATGAAGTAATTAATTCTTGAAATGGTAGAACAGATATGCATCAAATGCCATATATCACTTCATTCAAGCATTCAAGTGAAGATATGAGCCAAAAAATGAAATGGCACGGTGGCACAGTGGTTAGCACTGCTGCCTCACAGGGCCAGAGACCTGGTTTCGATTCCAGCCTTGGGTGACTGTCTGTGTGGAGTTTGGCACTCTCCCCGAGTCTGCATGGCTTTCCACCGGGTGCTCCAGTTTACTCCCACAGTCCAAAGATGTGCGGGTTAGGTGGATTGGCCATGCTAAATTGCCCCTTAGTGTCAGGTACATTAGCACGGGTTATGGGGATAGGGCTTGTATGGGATTGTTGTCAGTGCAGGCACGATGGGCCCAATGGCTGCCTTCTGCACTGCAGGCATTCTATAATTCCAAGATTAAAATGCCTCTGCTATTCATTGAACTTTGTAAGTGACACTTGGTACTAAACTAAATGAGAAGATGTCAGCCTGTTATTGACTCATTGCTCCATCCTGTATTCCCATTCTGATTGTTTGAAATACATATTTTTCTCTCTTTAATACCCAGAAAGTGAGGAGTAATCTCTCCATTAATCCTCCTTCATACTGAGAGGGAATTTTCCCTCAGGGTAACTTTCAAGAGTTATGCCTAAATTATTGCCTCAGTGAATATAGAAACTGCCACTGAGGTGACGAGAGAATGTTAAATTCCACACTGCCAGAACTCATGTCTGTCCATTCTTGTTAATCCACAGTAGTGATCATTTGTTTTCCCTTTAATTTCAAATTGCAACCAGTTGATTCAGGCAGACACTCCACTGAGTTGAAAGGAATAAAAAAAGGTGGGTGGTGGTGGGGGGGAGTGGTGGATGGAATTCTCCAACTGTTCACGCCAATGGGATTTTCTGGTCTTGCTGGCAGCGCACCTCTTCACGCGGTGCCATCAATGGGAATTCCCGTCGGCAATGGCGGGACCAGAGAATCCCGCTGCCATTGAACAGCACGCCATCTCTCACCACCAAAAAACATGGGGCTGGGAGGCCGAAGAATTCCTCCCGCGATTTTCAATAACAACAGCAAATTTACACACAGGACCGTCAGAGGCCAAGAAGGAGAAACAAAAGACAGATTGACTTGTTAGGGGGAAACTTACCTGGATGAGGAACGTTACCTGGACCCTCTGTGGTCACACCCCTCAGGATAGGGTCATCGGCTTTGCTCTATGATCAGAGGCAGAGGGTGTGACTGCAAGTGAGGCAGTTAAGGGGGTGGAGAAGGTAAAAGTGGAGGAGCCTGAGCTTTCGCAATTGTCCACCAGGTTGGAGGTTCTTGCAGCCTGTATTGACGAAAGTCGGGGCTGCAGGTTTAATGGATGAATTGGCCATTGCACTGTGGTACAGGAAGCCATTCAAGCGGGGCGGTTTAATAGAAATGTATCGATAGTTGGGCAAATTACGGTTAGGGGTATAAACACTGTTCTCCACAAGTGAGAATGGGAGTTCAGAAAACTGCACTTTCTGTCTCGTGCCAAGGTTCAAGGCATCTGCTCTGGGCTGGAGAAGACCTTGCAGTGTGATGGGAAAGATCCAGTTGTCATGGTCCACATAGATTGGACTAAGAAAGAGGCCATGCTTGGAGAGTATGAGCAGCTAGGGGCTATAAAAAAACAGCCTCAGAGGTAATCATTTCTGGATTATTACCTGAGGTGTGAGAAAATTAGCATAGGTTAAGGAAGATTAGAATGTTAAACGTGTGGCTCAAAGACTGTTGTGGGAGAAATAAGTTTTAATTCATGGGCTATTGGCTCCAAAAATGGGGAAAGTGGAAACTGTACTGTTGGAATGCTCTGCACCTCAATCAAGCTGGGACTTGAGCCATATAACTAGGGCAGTTGAGAGAGATTTAAACTAAATAGTGGGGTGAAGGATCACATGAGGGAAGATATCATAACTTAAAGAGTGACGAGAAGGCAAGAGAACATGGTAGCATTAAGGGAGATGATAGTCAGAGTGTGGCAGGAAGCGAAAGAGCATATAAACACAAGAGTGCACCCACAGGTAAGGTTAGAGGTTGCAAAAATAATTAAAGAAACAGAAGAAGGCACTTTACTGTTCAACATTTAGGAAGTTTAAGTAAAATGGAAAAGGAGGTGGGATATCACTGTTAACAAAGGATGAAATCATTACATTCATGAATGAGAATTTTAGATTGGTGTTTAAAGATGAAGGGGACGATCTTACCGAACTGCCGAACGAGCGTGAAAACGGGAGAGTTTCAGATTCATTTTTCGGTAAGACCACAAATAAAATCTTATATCAATAAACGCAAAAGATGATTCAGGATCTGATTCCCACCAGTAGATGCAGTGGACAGAGTCTATTATCGCTAGAAAGCCAGCTGCTCACACCAGAAGGCGCTATGGCATGTGCACACATCTCTCTGTTCTGTGCAGCAGTTCTGGCCTCCCCAGCTGATCGCAGAGTGCACAGCTCCCTCCTCAGCCAATCCCAGCTGCAGAGTGCACAGCTCCCCCACCCACCCATCTCCCCTTAGGCCCTGCCGCCATTATGGCCCACTCCTTGGCATTGCCCTGTGCCCGTTGGGCAGTGTCATCATGCCCAGTAAGCATTGCCAGGCTGGCAGTGCCGGGGTGCCTGGTGGGCAGTGCCAGGGTACTAGGCTGGCACTGCCAAGGGTCCCAGGCTGACAGTGCCAGGTTGGTACTGACCCCCACCCTCGACCACCAAGGGGGCCTCAATGGCCTTTGGCCCTACCAGCGAGGTGACCACATCAAGTCCCCATTGGTGGGGGCCATACATGATCCTCACGGGGAGGCCGTTAAGACAAGTGAGCCCAGGCAATTGCATTTTAGGCTCACTAATCATAGAGAAATACAGCTTTTAATATTTAAATCAGCCTCGCACCCCTCCCTAACGTGAGGCTGATCTTGTCGGAAACTCAGGGCCGGTAAGATTGCGAGAGGTGAGAAACTGGGTGCGAACCCAATTTTTCGCCTCTTGCGCCATCTTACTGACTCACCCTGCTCATCGACCAGGGTGATGAGCTGGTAAGATCACCCCTGTAGAATCAATTTGGGTGGAGCCAAGAAACAGAAAAGGGGCAGGAAACACTGGCAGGAGTTTTTATAGACTACCAAACAGTAGTAGTAATGGAAAGCGCAGTATCTATCAGCAAATTAGAGGTATAAGTGTAATACAATAATCGTGGGGAGCTTCAATCGACATCTAAACTGGGCAAACCTAATTCGCACTAATACTGTGAAGGATGAATTCCTGGAATTTTTATGAGATGGTTGTCTGGAACAGTATTTGAGAAAGAAATTAGAGATAAAATAGCTCACCAAAATACTCAAGAATCAAAGGGTTTGCAACATTGAGGACTTAAAAGAAATCAATTAAAATGAAGACATTAAACATTGGATGACCCACATCCAAGAGTGTTGAAAGAGGAGCCTGTAGAGATAATGGATGAATTGGTGGCTGTTTTCCAAAATTCTATAGATCCTGGAATGGTTCCTGTAGATTAGATAGTAGCAAATGTGATCCCACTATTTCAGTAAGGAGAGAGAAAACGGAACTACCGACCTGTTAACCTGACATCAGCAGTGGGGAAAATGTGAGCGTCTATTATAAAGAATGTGATAGCTAGACACTTAGACAATAACGGTAGGATTGGGCAGCATCAACCTGGGATGATGAAAGCAATATCACATTTGACAAACCTGTTGCAGTTGTTTGAGGAGGTAACTAGATAAGGGAAAAGCAGTGGATGTGATGTATTTGGATTTTCAGAAAGCTTTTAATAAGGTTCCACACAAGAGGCTATGAGCAAAATTGTGACTAGCTGTGACTACTGGCGTTCAGCAAGGATCAGCTCTTGGCCCCAGGTATTAACAATCTACAAAGTCTCACAACACCAGGTTAAAGTCCAACAGGTTTATTTGGAATCACAAGCTTTCAGAGCGCTGCTCCTTCATCAGGTGAGTCAAGTACCAAAAGCTTGTGATTCCAAGTAAACCTGTCGGACTTTAACCTGGTGTTGTGAGGCTTCTTACTGTGCCCACCCCAGTCCAATGCTGGCGTCTCCACATCATTAACAATCTATATCAATGATTTGATGTGGGAACCAAATATAGCCTTTCCACGTTTGCTGATAACACAAAACTAGGTGGGAGGGTGAGTGGTGAGGAGGATGCTAAAAGGCTCTAAGGAGGTTCAGACAAGCTTATTTAGTGGGCAAGAATGGAATATAATGTGAAAAAATATGAAGTTATCCCCTTTGATAGAAAAAACAGAAACGCAGGGCAAAATTTTGCCCAATTCCCCGAATTTGGACTGAGTGCCCATGTTGGCGAGAAAATAAATGTTTTCTGCTGGCATTGGCAGCATCAGTGGGATTCACTCACCTGAAAGATGCTAATGAGCTCAGTTTGAACAACCCGCTGGCCAGCCCCGCTGTTCCGAGATCGGGCTGAGTTTTTTAAAGAGTGGCATGGTCTCTGCGCTTGGAGACATGCTCCCTGCCCCGGAAAAATGAAATGGTGGCCCTCCCACTGAAGAGGGGAGCATCACCAACCCCTCACCGAAGAAGGGGGCATCCTCCCCCCTCACACACAAATAATGGGTCACCAACCCCGCCCTCCCCACCCCCACACCATGCAGGCACGAGGTTTATCTGACCCGATGCCCCACTCAGCTCCCCTTCCCCCTCAATACCCCCACTCAGGCCCTTCCCCCTCAGACCCTCCACACATTCCCCCCTTCTCCCTCAGAACTCTTAATGGACGGGAACCAGATTTTGTCCAGGAACGATGGGTGGGAAGATTCTGACAGGGTTTGGCGTTGGTGCTAAACGTGCTCAGCCACTCTCCCCCAATTTTCCAGCCCTGTTCTGCTCCAACTTATTCGGCACTGGGCACGATGCAGCTGGAAAGATGCGGCCGCTTAATACTTCTTAAATGGTGAGATTTTGGGAAGTGTTGAGGTTCAAAGGGATCTGGGTATACTTGTTCACAAGTCACTGAAGACTAGCTTGCAGATGCAAGAAATAATTGGGAAGGCTGAAAGTATGTTGGCCTTTATTGCAAGAGGATTCGAGTACAGGAATAAGGAAGTGTTGCTACGGTTGCATAGAGCCTTTGTGAGACTGCATCTGGAGTATTTTGTCCATAAGGAAGGATATTCTTGCCTTAGAAAGACTGAAATGAAAGTGGGGTGGCAGAGTTGTCCTGTGAGGAGAGGTTGAGGAGACTGGACCTGTATCATCCAGAAGTTTGAAGAATGAGGGGTGACCTCATTGAGACATACAATATACTTACAGGGTTTGACAGGGTAGATCTTTTATCTAGAATCAGGGGACACAATCTGAGAATAGGAGGTATTAGAGGACTGAAATAAGAAGGAATTTCACTGGAGAATCTTTGGAATTCCCTGTCCCAGAGGACTGTACAGGCTCAGTGACTGAGTATGTTCAAGACAGAGCTCAATAGATTTCGAGTTATTAAAGATATTGAGGGATATGGGGATAGAGTGAGAAAATGGTGTTGATGTAAACAGTGAACCATGATCTAGTTGAATGATGGAGTAGGCTTGAGGGATGAATGGCCTACTCCTGCACCTATTTCCAATGTTCCTGTGAAACATTTCAGTCAACAACCTTCACCAGAACCCAGTGTTAACCAAGTCATTGAATAGAATCCCCACAGTGCAGAAGGAGGCCATTCAGCCCATCAAGTCTGCACCGAACACAATCCCACCCAGGGCCCTATCCCCTTAACCCCACATATTTACCCTACTATTTCCACTGACACTATGGGGCAATCTAGCATGGCCAATCAACCTAACCCGCACATCTTTGGAATGGGGGAGGAAACCGGAGCACCCGGAGGAAACCCAAGCAGACACGAGGAGAACATGCAATCTCCACACAGACAGTGACCCAAGGCTGGAATTGAACCCGGGTCCCTGGCACTGTGAGGCAGTAGTGCTAACCACTGTGCCACCTTGCCACCATTAACTCTTTTCAGATACTGACCAATCTACCATGTATTTCCAACAGATTCTGTTTGTAATCCACATTTCACAGAAACACAGGGACAGGAGGAGGCTATTTAGCCCCTCGAATCTGTTCTGCCATTTAGTGAAATGATGACTGATCTGCAACTTACCTCCTTATATCCCCTTGTACCCCATACCCTTTAATACTTCTGCCTAAAAAGTATGTCTTTTAAAATTAGCAATTGCTCGAGCACCAATTGCAATTACAGAAGGAATTTCCAAAGTTCTACTATTCTTTTCCAGAAGAAATATTTCCAAATTTCACTCCTGCAAAGGCCGAGCTCCAATTTTTTTGTCTGTGTCACTTATCATAGATTGATAAGTTCATTTTTCTGAAACCTATCCCTAGTTTCCCTGATCTTTGTTTTTTAAATTACTTTCCCACTCACTCAATCGCTGCCTCGTTTTTTTTTAAACATTGCTGGCGTCTCTGTGCTGTCTCCCCACTCATTTATTGCCTTTGTTTTAATGTGTTGTTTCCTGCAGCCTGTGCCACATCTAAAATTAAGTCTATTTTCTGCGCACTTCTTGATTTCATTCCCAACCTCTTAGCTCCTGTCATCTTCATCATTCACATCTTTCAACAAACGGCATAAATAATGGAAAGCAATCTGACAGTGACTCATCTCAGAACTGAACAATGGCAAAGGGTAAAAAAACTACAACAACTAAACACAGCAAATACTCTACAGTTACTTAAGCAATATAAACCAGCCGTTTGAATGAGAGAGGCTGCGGAGGCGTGGGTTCGAATCCCCCCGCTGCTAGAAATGATTTGTGTTTTAGGGCGGCACGATGGCACAGTGCGGCAGCACGGTGGCACAATGGTTAACACTGCTGCCTCACAGCGCCATGGACACAGGTTCAGTTCCGGCCTCGGGTCACTGTCTGTGTGGAGTTTGCACATTCTCTCCGTGTCTGCGTGGGTTTCCTCCGAGTGCTCCTGTTTCCTCCCACAGTCCAAAGATGTGCGAGCGAGGTTGATTGGCCATGTTAAATTGACCCCAGTGTCAGGGGGATTAGCAGGGTAAATGTGTGGGCTTACGAGAATAGGGCCTGAGTGGGTTTGTGGTCAGTTAAAACTCGATGGACCGAATGGCCTCCTTCCGCACTGTAGGGATTCTATGAGGTTCAAATTAAACAGGACAAATGAAATAGTGGTTGGAGTTTTCATTAAAAATTAATTTTAGACTTTGAACATTAAATATAATTGACAATAAGGAAATGTTTGCTTACATGCTGTAAGCACAATGACGGAATCTTCTTTGTCCATGTAACAGTGATTTTTAGAATTATCCTCTGTATTGACCTCAAGGACAAAATGTTTCATTTGACTTTGTGAACATGGCCGGAATTTTACCCTCCTGCCCGCCACGGGAATCGGAGCGGGCGAGGGGCGGAGTATGGGAAGGTCTGTTGACCTCGGGCAGGATTTTACGGTTTTGGAACAAGCAAGGCCGTAATATCCCACCCTTTAAATTGCATTCATAATCTCAGGTGTCTGCCGATCAAGAGCAAAGAAAACTTTAAAACAGAAGATGCTGGAAATAGAAGTAGACCCATTACTATGTACAATAAGAAAAGATGGATTAACCTCATGAATCTGTCATGCAATTGCAGCATTTTCTGTTACATAGAATCGTTGAATCCCTACAGACCAGGAGGAGGCCATTTGGCTCATCGAGTCTGCACTGGCCACAATTCTACCCAGGCCCTATCTATATAACCCCACGTTTTTACCCTGCTAATCCCCCTGACACATAGGGGCAATTTCGCATGGCCAATCAACCTAACCCACACATCTTTGGAGTGTGGGAGGAAACCGGAGCACCCGGAGGAAACCCACGCAGATCATAGGGTGTGTGCAAACTCCACACCAGCAGTGAGCCGAGGCCAGAATTAAACCCAGGTCCCTGGTGCTGTGAGACAGCAGTGCTGACCACTGTGCTGCCCATAATGACCAGATATGGGGACCTGATGTGATGCTCTCGCTAGTGGGACCAGAAGCCATTGAGGCCCCCTGGGAGGTCGGGGGCAAGGCCAGGCAGTGCCCCTTGGGCAGTACCAGCCTGGCATTTCCAGCCTGGGACCTTGGTGCTGCCATCCTGGCACCTTGGCAGTGCCCACTGGGCACCCTGGCACTGCCCGCTGGAGAGTGCAAAGAGGGTGGGGCATAAGGGGACATGTGGGACCTAAGGGGAGAGACATGGCCTGAAGGGTGTGGGGCCATGACAGGGATGCAGGAGGTTGTACTCTGCATTGGGTTCAGCTGGTGGAGGAATTGGGATCAGCAATCGTCTGGTGGAGGGGGTGAAATCGGAACCAGCGGTTGACCAGGGCAGGTGGCAATCTGGGCCAGAAATCTAGGGGGGTGGCAATCGGGGGGTGTGCAGTGATTGGAGGGAGTGCAGCCATCGGGACCAGCAATTGTGGGGGGGGGGGGGGGGGGGGGGGCAATTGGGGGTGAAGGGGCAAAGTCCAGGGAGATGTGATATCTCCAAGTGCACTGTGTACAAATGTATACAAGTGTACATAGTGCACTGGGAGATCAGGGCGCATGCACAATAGCACCCCTACAGCTAACGGCTGGCTTCCCGGCATGCACAGTCTCTCTCCGCTCCCCCTATTGGTTAGATTCTGGCCCTGTCCCCCAACCTATCCTCGAAACCTCACACATTTACCATGGCTAATCCATCTAACTTACACATCTTGGATGAATAATCGGCAATTTATCGTGGCCAATCCACCTAACCTGCAAATCTTTGGACTGTGTGATGAAACCAGAGCACCCAGAGGAAACCCACACAGACACAGGGAGAATGTGCAGACTCCACACAGATACCCCAGGCTGGAATTGAACCTGACTCCCTGGAGCTGTGAAGCAGCAGTGCTAACCACTGCACCACCATCCAGCCCGTAAATACCAGATAATCTTCTTTACTGATGTTTCCTGGGGGATACACATTGATTACGACAGCAGTGAGAACTGTCCTATCCACCTGAGAGAGCAAATGATGCTTCAATTCATTCGAAAGCATTTCTTACATTGCAGCCCTTCCCCAATATTGTAGTATCAGCTTAGATTTTGTGTTCAAGCCACTAGAGTGGGAATTGAATGCACAACCTTCTAAATCCATCGGCTTCCGGGCAAAAAGGTACACCCTCCACCTTTTTTGCCACTGAGACAATTCTGCGGTATCGGGAGAGTAACAGGAAACTCCACCCCCTCAGTCCCTCCCAATTTTTCAGCCCCCCCCCCCCCCCAACCTCCAACCCTACTCCCCAGAGCCCTACTAAATTCCATCCTCTGTTGTGAGGCTCTGCACTAAGAGCTCGTACTCTGAAAATCAGTCTTGACATACAGTTGGACAGCACAAACTTCAAAACTTAATTTCAAAAGCTTTCCAATCCTCTTTTCTGCCTGCTCCAGTCTCCAAACTAATCCATTAGCAGAAAGCCCTCGCTAACATGAACCGATTGTAATGGATCTGTCGACAAATATGAAGATTTATCTAACTGCAGCAATTATGCTAGCTTTGTACTGCAAGAAAAATTATATCCATCCAGTTTCATTGCAACTCATTGTACTTCCATTGCACTAAATTGGTATAGATTCCACTTCTAAGGCCCTGCATCGGTTTCAGAATTCATGTCTCTAATGGTAATCAGTAACCACAGTAAGACAGAACAATACGACAATCCTTCCAGTGTGTCGTGGAGGCAGATAAATCCACATGAAAGGATCACCGGTAATGAATGTAATTCGCATTATTTATTAATGCAGTGTAATAATCTGACAAGTTCATCCTCCATCATGGTATCCAATTGTTTCCTACATGATGTCAGAGATTCCCCAGCCATGGATAATCTTTTTGTTTCCCCTGTTAAGGTATGGATCAGAAACCCCAAAGTATGTTATGGAGTCTGGCTAGACCCCAACAGTTTTTCTATTTTGGCATTAGTGTGAGGATAAAATGTTTCGCTCCAAGTGTGATTCTATTGACACAGCATGAAGATTCTTTCAAAACAAACTTTCTTTAACAATACAGTTTAACTGTAACAAATTAATTAGCTTAACTTTTACCATTGAATTACTTAAACATGACAAGATACAATTCTTAACTGCTAACCTATCTCTATTAGTTCCAATTTGAGCAATGTTCCTCTTATAGACTTAAACCCCTCTTCAAAATCAGTTAGCAACACACAGGCTTATGTCATTGTACTTGGGCTACCAGTCCTCGAGCCTTCAGGACACCACTGAAGAGAGAGACAGAGAGAGAGAGAGAGAGACATATTTCTCCTAGCAGGTCCCAAACAACAGCCTCCAGAGAGACACACAGAGAACAATAGACAGAGAGAGAGAAAGAGGGAGAGAGAGACCTCTTCTTTCTTTCAGAACCCAGCACTAACTGTCTGCTTTTCCCTGTAAGCTTAGCTCCTCCCCTAAAGCACATGTCTTTATCAATCAACCTAATCAAATCCCTACTCTGAAACCCCAGGGGAAAACCAAATAAACAAAAATGCATGAATTCAGATTTAAACAAACATATCCCTAGCTAAAATCAATCATTAACCTGCATTCTCAGCATGTGAGCTGCCTGGTGCTCAGACAAATCGGCACCATATAAAACAGAGCTGAATTTTAAACATGCCCCTCACAAGAAACATGATATGAATACATGTTCTCCTTCCTGAACTTCCTGGTGTCAGTCCTAAATATTAATTCCTATCTTAAACCTTAGGAGTCTTGCCCTCCTCTTACACTTTATCGTCAGTTCCTAATTCCAAATTTGAAATAAAACATGGTTTAATTTGATTCCAATATGCTCAACCAGTGAGTTGTGGAAGTAAAATATTAATTAGATAAGGAGGTTGCCAACCTCTCAGACACAGGAACATTTGAAGAGTTTAATCTTTCAAATTTACCAGTGGGGGTCGAATCTAAGTACAGCATTTCAGGAACTCCTGCTTATGGTTCTGGGAGTGGCGGATCTCTCCTACTGTTTCAACAATAGTAATACATTTTAAACACATATAACAGTTATACTTTGCAAACACTGAAGGCCCTCAGGGTAAGAATTCAACTTCAGTCCCAGGTGAGGGGCAGATCATTCATCTAAAGTAGGGTGTGTTCCATTTTCATGCCATTATAAAATGGATTCTACAATGGACACTCATAGAACATAGAACGTACAGCACAGGAATAGGCCCTTCAGCCTACAATGTTGTACCGAACATGACACCAAATTAAACTAACCCCTTCTGTCCACCCTTGGTCCATATCCCTCTATTCCTTTCAAATTCATGTGCTTATCTAAAAGCCCCTTAGATGCCCCTATTGTATCTGCCCGCACCACCACCCCTGGCAGCGTGTTCCAGACACCTACCAGTCTCTGTGTAAAAGAACTTGCCCCTTACATCTCGTTTGAACTTTCCCCCTCTCACCTTAAGTGCATGCCCCCTAGTATTAGACACTTCAACTCTGGGAAAAAGATTCTGACTGTCAACCCTATCTATGCCTCTTATAATTTTATAGACTTCTATCAGGTCTCCCCGCCAGCCTCCGCCACTCCAGAGAAAACAACCCTAATTTGTCCAGCTTCTCCTCATAGCTCACACCCTCTAATCCAAGCAGCTTCCTGGTAAGCCTTTTCTGCACTCTCGCCAAGGCCTCCACATCCTTCTTGCACTCCCATCCCTCCATTCCACCAGGTTAGTCCCCAGGAACTGAAGTTGAAGACTAAATTGTTTTTATTTTCAGTGTTTGAATTGAGCTATTTCCCTTCTGATTAAAATATTTATTGAAGGTTGACAACATCAAAAAACCAGAAGTGTGTTTTCTGCTGAACTTTTAATCAGCTTAAAGCACAATTCAATAAATTACTCAGACAAGGTGGGGATACATAGGACACTGGTGTTTCCTTTGAGAATTTAAACTCTTCAAATGTTCCTGTATCTGAGAAGTTGGCAAGCTCGTCATCCAATGAATATTTTACTTCCACAACTCATTGACCTGTTGACTAATTGCAGTCAATACTTGTAACTAGTTGCCTTTGAGAAATGGTTTGATATGTTTATTTTTTCAGAAAGGTAAGCTGTAATAAAATAGTAACAGAAAATTGATACCCGTTATTAGCACTTTAATTTTGCCAGCAGTCCCAAAGAGTAACAGCTCTTCAGAACGAACAATTAGGATGAGCTATTTTGTAATAAAACAGTCACATTTTTTTGTCAGTTTATGGAGATACCTCCACTGGGAAGTATATGTAAACACAGTGCAAAATACATATCACTGGCAGCAGCTTATATTTATATAGTGCCCTTAAAGTAATGAAACATCCCAAGGCATTTCACAGGAATGTTATAAAACAAAGTATAACACTGAGCCACATAAGGAGATATTGAGAGGAGATTAATGGAGGCAGCCGCAGTTGGCATGATGGCAGGAAAGATGGGAGAATGATGGGCGGCACGGTGACACAGTGGTTAGCACTGCAGCTTCACAGTGCCAGGGACCCGGGTTCGATTCCCGGCTTGGATCACTGTCTGCGTGGAGTTTGTACATTCTCCCCGTGTCTGCGTGGGTTTCCTCCCACAGTCTGAAAGGCATGCAGGTTAGGTGCACTGACCCGAACAGGCGCCAGAGTGTGGCGACTAGGGGAATTTCACAATAACTTCATTGCAGTGTTAATGTAAGCTTTACTTGTGGCTGATAAATAAATGTTAAATGTTAGAATTGGACAGGTGGCCCTGAATCTCATTCCCAGTAGTGCATTACTTGAAACCCTTCTTGTGGCAGCAGGATGTCAATTTGCCTCATAATAAGGGGATCAGGGGTTATAGGGAAAAGGCAGGAAAATGGGGATGAGGAAAATATCAGCCATGTTGAATGGCAGAGCAGACTCGATGGGCCGAGTGGTCTAATTCTGTTCCTATATCTTATGGTCTTACTAATAAATCACTTGAGAGCAAGTATTCATGAGCCCATTCGATTTAATCCTCAAGGAATTAACGAGACTCACATGGGTCTCCCTCCTGAATGCTATCCAGGCAAACCTATTTCATTGGCCTGTGGCCTAGTAGTGGAGGGCTCACAGGTACTCCGATTGAGGAAACGGGCATCAGGAATAGTGGGGTGCCACTGAAAGCCACACCTTGTCCTTGCATCTCATGCCACCACTACCCCTCCCCCCCACCCACCCCAACACCACCACCTCGACCCCTCACCAGTAACTCCTCCTCCCAACAGCAATGAAGAACTGCTGGACTCTGATTGGCTGACAGCTCTCAGGGAGTGGGATTTCCACCTGACTGTTCACTTGATTAAGTGGGAGTATGACGCTTGATTGCACTCAGGTTGCTTTAGGCCTCATGTATTAAGGCAAAGTAGGGTTCCCACCGGTTCTTCAAATGATATGTGGGAGCCCCCATTGCCTCAACTTAATTCAGCTTGGTCAAAGAGGTAGGTTTTTAAGAGTATGGTGAAGCCACTGGAAATGGTTGGAGGCATTGGATATTGCAAAGGCAATGGGCCCTGATAACATTCTGGCAGCAGTACTGAAGACTTGTGCTCCTGAACTTGCCGCTCCCCTAGCCAAGCTCTTCCAGTACAGTTACAACACTGGCATCTACCCAACAATGTGCAAAATTGCCCAGGTCTGTTCAGTACACAAAAAGCAGGACAAATCCAACCCGGCCAATTACCGCCCAATCAGTCCACTCTTGATCATCAGTAAAGTGATGGAAGAGGTTATCAACAGTGCTATCAAGCAGCACTTGCTCAGTAATAGCCTGTCCAGTGACGCCCAGTTTGGGTTTTGCCAGAGTCACTCAGCGCCTGACCTCATTAAAGCCTTGGTTCAAACATGACAAAAGAGCTGAATTCAAGAGGTGAGGTGAGAGTGACAGCCCTTGACATCAAGGCCGCATTCGACCAAGTGTGGCATCAAGCAGCCCAAGCGAAACTGGAATCAATGGGTATCAGGGGGCAAACTCTCTGCTGGTTGGAGTCATAGGAAGATGGTTGCGGTTGTGGAGGGTCAGTCATCTCAGCTCTGCAGGAGTTCCTCAGTGTAGTGTCCTTGGCCCAACAATCTTCAACTGCTTCATCAATGACCTTCCCTCCATCATAAGGTCAGAAGTGGGAATGTTCGCCGATGATTGCACAATGTTCAGCAACATTCGCGACTCCTCAGATACTGAAGCAGTCCATGTTCAAATGCAACAGGATCTGGACAATATCCAGCTTGGGCTGACAAGTGGCAAGTAACATTCACGCCACACAAGGCAATGACCATTACCAATAAGAAACGCTCTAACCACTGCCCCTTGACATTCAATGGTGTAACCATCACTGAATCCCCCACTGTCAACCTCCTTGGGGTTACCATTGACCAGAAACTCAACTGGACTCACCACATAAACACAGTGGCTACAAGAGCAGGTCAGAGGCTAGGAACACTGTGGCAAGTAACTCACCTCCTGACTCCCCAGAGCCTATCCACCATCTACAAGGCATAAGTCAGGAGTGTGATGGAATACTCCCCACTTGCCTGGATGGGTGCAGCTCCAACAACACTCAAGAAGCTTGGCACCATCGAGGACAAAGCAGCCCACTTGATTGGCACCACATCTACAAACATTCAATCCCTCCACCACCGACGCTCAGTAGCAGCAGTGTGTACTATCTACAAGATGCACTACAGCAATTCACCAAAGATCCTTAGACAGCACCTTCCAAACCCATGACCATTTCCATCTAGAAGGGCAGCAGATAAATGGGAACTCCACCATCTGCAAGTCCCCCTCCAAGCCGCTCACCAACCTGACTTGGAAGTATATCGCCGTTCCTTCACAGTCGCTGGTCTAAATCCTGGAATTCCCTCCCTAACGGCATTGTGGGTCAACCCACACCACATGGACTGCAGTGATTCAAGAAGGCAGCTCACCATCACCTTCTCAAGGGCAACTAGGGATGGGCAATAAATACTGGCCAGCCAGCGACGCCCATGTCCCACGAATGAATAAAAAAAAAGGAGGGAAGTGAGATAGAGACTTGGGACCCAGGAACTGAAGGAAAGGCCACCAATGGTGAAGCAGTGACATTTTGGGATGCACAGAGGTCAGAATTAGAGCAGCACCAGATATCTCAGAGTGTTGTGGATCTGAAGGAGATTGCAGACATAAGGAGGGACAAAAATATGTAATGGATATGACAAGAATCTGTTGGCCAAACTTCCCCCGTCTTGCCCGCCACGGGAATTGTGGTGGGTGAGACAGAAAACTTAGCAGGCCATTTAAAGGTCCGTTCCGCTGGGGCAGGAATTTCCGGTCTTGGGGGGTTTGTGGCCAGAAAATCTCACCTGTTGTGTTTATATAAAGGATAGTCTGAAAGTGGTCGTATTTGACAAAAAAATTGATTAAGAGTGGTGTACTCAACATCAGTGCTAATGCTCTTTGGACTTGCAATTTGAACTGTCTCTTATGACAATTTCCGTATTTAGAACCGTGACTTATATTTTAAGATGCTTAATTTGCTGTAAAGCACTCTGAGATGCCCTGAGTGCCTGAAAAACAGAGCATAAACCGAGTTGAACATACTTTGTCAATTCTTCACCAATAAGAAAACTCAAGTCTGATACAGATTCTATGGTGTAAGTGACAGTGTGCATTCTTGGAATCCCTACAGTGCAGAAGGAGGCCATTCGGCCCATTGAGTGTGAACCAATAACAATCCCACCCAGGCCCTATCCCCGCAACCCCACATATTAACCCCCCTAATTCATCCAAACCTACGCATCCTGGGACATAAAGGGGCAATTTGGCATGGCCAATCAATCTAACCCCGCACATATTTGGATTGTGGGAGGAAAGCAGAGAACCCAGAGGAAACCCATGCAGACATGAGGAGAATGTGCAAACTCCACACAATCACCGAAGCTGGGAATTGAACCCAGGTCCCTGTGCCACTGTGCCACCGTGCTGCCCCAAAATAAATTCCCAAATATTAATTTCTTGGTTAGGTCGTATTTGGAGTATTGCATGCAGCTCTGGTCACCACACTACTAGAAGGACGTGGAGCTTTAAAGTTAAAAGTTTATTTATTAGTCACAAGTAAGTCTTACATTAACACTGCAATGAAGTTACTGTGAAATTCCCCTAGTCACCACACTCCGGCACCTGTTTGGGTCACTGCACCTAACCAGCATGTCTTTCAGACTGTGGGAGGAAACTGGAGCACCCAGAGGAAACCCACGCAGACACGGGGAGAATGTGCAAACTTCACACAGACAGTGACCCAAGCCGGGTATTGAACCCAGGTCCCTGGCGCTGTGAGGCAGCAGTGCTAACCACTGTGCTACCATGCCACCCAGCTTTGGGGAAAGTGCAAAGAAGGTTCTCCAGGACGTTGCCTGGTCTCAAGGCTGTTGACTATGAGGAGAGGTTGAATGAACTAGAATTTTTTTCACTGGAAAGAATGAAACTATGGGGAGACCAGATAGAGGTCTACAAAATTATGAGAGGCATGGACAGGGTGGATAGTCAGAAGCTTTTTTCCAGGGTGGAAGTGTCAATTATAAGGGGCACAGGTTCAAGGTGAGAGGGGGGAAGTTTAAGAGAGATGTGCGGGGCAAGTTTTTCACGTAGAGAGTGGTGGGTGCCTGGAATGCGCTGCCAGAGGAGGTGGTGGAAGCAGGCACATTAGCAACATTTAAGAGGCATCTGGATGGGTACTTGAATAGGGAGGGAATAGAGGGATTTGGTCTGAGTAAGAGCAGAAGGGATTTTTTTAGTTTCCTTGGGGCATCATGATTGGTATGGGCTTGGAGGGCCGAAGGTCCTGTTCCTGTGTTGTACCTTTATTTGTCCTTTGTTCTTTGAAAACACTGGGACTGCAAGATTGGATTTGGAGGATCCAGAATTTCAGTATTCCAGATCATAGCTTGCACACACATACCACTAGGAGTAGCGATGCATCCCTATTCCATGCTACTTGCGAGCTACTAAATTCCATCTGCCCACAGAGCATTGACAATGGGACTGCTAGGGTCTCAGAGGACCTCGGTAAGTGTTTCGCCATTTCGCCTTGGCTACTACCACCGGCTTTAGCACGCAAACCAAGGCCAGGTCTCAGGTGTGCCAATCTTTAGAGCTAATGAATCTTCATAACCAATTTGCTCATAAAGCCATTGTTCTGACTCTGGCCGTTTGGCATGTGTAGGGGATTTATTGAGGGCTCATCCCATAAGCCCCCATCCCTGTATTGTAACGGAAGCATGACACTAAAAAGAGACATGGATAGACTAAGTGAATGGGCAAATCTCTGGCAAATGGATTTTAATGTGGGAAAGTGGGAGGTCCTCACTATGGGCCTAAAAAGGATAAAATAGGTATTTTCCAAATGGCCAAAACTAGAAACAGTAGGCATCCACTGGGTATCACAGTACGTATATATGTTACATAATGGGATGGAAACAGATCATTTAGATCTGTTCGAGTGCAGCAAAGGATTACCAGGCTGATTCCGGGGATGGCCGGACTGATGTACGAGGAGAGATTGACTAGGTTAGGATTGTTTTTGCTGGAGTTCAGACGGATGAGGGGAGAACCTCATAGAGACTTATAAAATTGTAGGGTAGACGCAGGGAGGATGTTTCCGATGGTGGGTATATCCAGAACCAGGGGTCATAGTCTGAGTATTTGGGGTGGACCATGTAGGATGGAGATGAGGAGACATTTCTTCGCCCAAAGAGTGGTGAGCCTGTGGGATTCATTACCACAGGAAGTAGTGGACCCTAGACCATCTCAGCATTTATACTTTACTTAACCCTCTCCTCAAACTTCCTTATCTAAATTGATCAGCGTAACCCTCTATTCCCTTCTCCCGAGCCTCATGCTTACATGCATGAGGTTTCTCGAGCCTCATGCTTACATGCATCTATACTATTGACTTCAACCATTTCACAGCAAATTCCACAATCTCGCCATTCTCTGGGTAAAGAAGTTTCTTCTGAATTCCCTGTTTGATTTTCTGATTCAATAGATCATGAACAGACATAGAAAACAATTTAAAGAACGCTTATCAAATGCTGGCATTCCTATCTATCGAGAAGGCGAGACTACCAGGAGGTAGAAGTCATACCTTAGCTGTATAAAGCTCTGGTTACATCGCACCTGTGAACAGTTGTGAGCATCATCGTCAGAGGCAGCGCAACACTGAGTTACCAGAATGATATCTGGAGACTGAGGGTTAAACTCCAAGAAGGTTACACCAATAAGGGTTGCATTTCCTGGTATTTCGAAGGTTAAGGGGTGATTTCAGTGAAGTTCTCAAGATATCAAGGGAAATGGAAATACAGGCATAGGAAAAAAAACAGGAGTAGGCCATTCAGCCCTTCGAGTTTGCTCCACCATTCATTTTGATCATGGCTGATCATCAAATTCAATATTCTGATCCTGCCTTCCCCCCAGATCCCCTGACCCCTCTCGTCCCAGGAGCTATATCTAATGGATAGCGTTGATAGAGTGAAATCTTTTTCATTGATTAGGGAGTTAAGAGTTAGGGGCATTGTCCAAAACGTAGGGCCAGATTTTCACTTCTAAGGTAATTTCCTGAGTCGACCAATCCACCTCAATTTAAAGGGCCCCATTGAGTACAATTTTCACCCAGGGGAGGTGAGGCTGGGATTCAACTCCAGAAGTATGGGGTTAATCAAGGTGCTGAGGCAAGTTAGTTAGAAAGCTTTCCTTGGTTGCTTTTCTGGCTCTTCATCCCAGTTGCTTTAGAAGATATTAAGTCCTCTAGTCGTCACCCATCACACCCACAACCCCCACCCCATGGCCTCTCCATGCCAATTCTTTCTCTCCACCCGCTTGCCATATCTCCTCGTACACCCAGGTCATCTCCTTAGCCATTAACCACCATGGACAGACCTCAAGATCCATACATAGATGAAAAAAAAAACTTCTAACACCCTAATACAGCTCTACATTATACACAACATTTAGTGAAGAAATCTCCCATTCAGGAAAACCAGTCAAAATTAAATCTCTAATAAAAACAAACTTCTATTCAGACCCTGGATCGGCAATAGTTAGTCCTTTAATAGCTGCTTTAAACTGTCAATCAACCTATGAACTCAGAACACTTGCTAAGATAATTTTAGCTTTTAAAACTCAAGCATTTCTAATAATATGGTAATAAGCCTTCCTGCATTATCAGATAGTAATTTATCTTGTAACATACATCAGATGGCCTGTCAATAAAAACAGTCCAGGTCAGAATTTTTATAGACTCCCACTGATCTGTAGAGCATATTTATTTTTCAAGTTCAAAAAGCAAAGGATTTAAAACACTTCAGATCATGACACTTAAATTGACCTTATCTGCAGTTCAAAGGTATTTATATCTACTGAATAAATGTGTGTCTCCCACATTGTGGATTAACATCCTTGGGCCAGCCAAACATGGTGTGCTTAAATTCAGAACTAAATTCAAGTGGCCCTGCTGAGTTTGGGTTTCCTACCTAGAATCATAGAATCCTACAGTGCAGAAGGAGGCCATTCAGCCCATCAAGCCTGCACCAACCATAATCTCACCCAGGCCCTATCCCCATAACCCCCATGCATTCACCCTAGCTAACCCCCCTGACACTAAAGGGCAATTTAGCATGGCCAATCCACCTAACCCGCACATCTTTGGACTGTGGGAGAAAACCAGAGCTCCTGGTGGAAACCCATGCAGACACGGGGACAATGTGCAAACTCCGCGCAGGCAATGACCCAAACCAGGAATCGAACCCGGGTCCCTGGTGCTGTGAGGCAGCCATGATAACCACTGTGTCACCGTGCCGCCCCCATCTGTTTCTGCCACCAGCAAAAATAGGATCTATCGGAAATGTGGGCAGGATTACTGAATCCGGTTCCAATTCACCATTTTCAAAGGTTCACGGAGTCTTCATAACTCTGTGAAAATCTGGAGCACACAGTCAGGAGTGAAACTGGGGGACAATTCTATCTGCAAAAGTGTTAAAATTTTGGAATTCTCTTCTACAAATGGCAATTGACATGAGATCAATTGTTAAAATTGACATAGAGTTTGGTTAACAAAAGGTATAGATCGATATGGGGCAAAGGTGGGTATACCAAATTAATCACAGGACAATCCTGGTCTCATTGAATGAAGTAGCATACTTGAGGGCCTCAATGGTATAGTCCTATGTTGCATTGGTCCCAAAATAGCCCAGATATTCTGGTCAATGGCACCACTGACCTCAAAAAGGCTGTTTTCAAAGAACCTGTACTCTTTGCAATGTGAATGCCACCTTTTTTGACATTAATTTCATCCTGGCATCAGCTCCAATTGTTTTCCAACATTCAGCAACAAGTCAAGTAGGCTAAATGGCTAATCACATTGAAGAATTCTCACAGAAAGTAAAAAGTACAGGTTATTCCGTACCTCTTCATTTTACAAAAGGTAAAATAAAGATTATAGGGCAGGATTTTATGGCCTTGCTCATCCCGAAACTGCAAAATCCCACCTGAAGTCAACAGACCTTTCCATGATCCACCGCTCCGATTCCTGTGGTGGGTGGGAGAGTAAAATTCCATCGCGGGACACGCATTTGGAATCCAAAGTAGATGCTGAAATATCATAAACATATTTTTAAAAATTAACAATCTGTCGAGCATTATAATGGGAAAAATTGACATTTATGCAGTTTCAGGGCGAAAGAGGTTGTCCAGCAGTAATTATCACTTAGTCCATTCCAATTCTCTTCCCGTACCTAGTGATGCACTAAGGCAGACTTTCCTCTGTTTCCATAGCCAGTAATTCCCAGAACAGGTCACTAGTCTGTCACCAAAGGCTTATAGCTTGAGGGGTTCCACTCCATATCAAGCGTGGCTGACCAGGAGTCTCTCCTGCTCTTGCCACCAGCCATTGGCATGTTTTGGAAGATTTTGCAAGTTGTCAACTCAACCTGTTTGACCACATTATGAAAGCACATTCCTTGGCCATGAACTTCTGGAGTGGGACTCGAACCCGGAGCTTTGTGCTCAGAGGCAGGGATGCCACCCACTACTCCACCAGATCTCCTTCTGACTTACTGCATTGTTGAAATGTTCTATCTCATTCAACAAGACATAACTTTTAAGAAGTTTTTTTACAGTGAGACGAAGAGGTGAATTTTCCCGTTCCATCCGCCACAGGAATCGTAGCGGGCGAGGGGCGGACCATGGAAAGGTCCATTGACTTTGGATGGGATCTTACTGGTTTTGGGGCGGTGCAGCCGTAAATCCCACCCCAACAGTGTAAAATGTGAAGTTCATATCAAATCAAGTGCCTGCGAAGATTTCCATCCACAAGTCTTTCAATCTGTGGGGAAGTCACTGACAGCAATGTTTTGATTTCTGTGTCAAACTGCACAAGTGCAGCAGTCCAAAGTTGCTGTTAATTTCACAGTTGTAATGACAGAGGGTGAGACTCTTGCCATCCACAGGAATGCCCGCGGGGGCTCAATATTTGGCGAAATCCAGAAATTGCGAATCTCACCGGTCTGGCAAAACAGCAGCATATTCCGTTGACCCTTCGTTTAATTTATGTCAGTAGACCTGGATAACCCCATAGAAATGTTCCTCCGTTTGTCCAGTCTGAGCATGCACCATGGAACTGATTTCCCAGGACGCAGCAGAACAATTCAGATATCTATCCAACGCAATACATTTTGCTCTATCTCCTAATAAAGGAAATATTTCTCAAGCTTTACTGAAAAAGAGCATGTATACATATGCATGTGTGTGTGAGAGAGTGATTGAGAGAGTGACTGATCGGATTATATATCTGTCATAGCTTTGCTTGTGTTCCATACACTTTAGAAAGTAACAGAGAGAGAGAGAGAGAGGGACAGACATCAAGTAGACACAGGTGGCAGGGGGTGAGGGGGTAGTGAATGCGAAGAAAGACCTCTGAATATTTGACAATGCCGCTCCCATTTTTCAGGCATGAAATGGAACCTCAGCATTCAGTATGGTGGACCGAGCAGGTACAATCATTACGCATTTAAAATGCTAATCAGGGGCCTAATTCCTGTTCCATTCCAACTCAAGCCAGTCTAACCCAATATCTATGCCTGCGCCTTTCTTTGTGTAATGAAAGGAATGAAATAGTGGTGGTGGTGGGGGTCATTCTGTGGTAGGAAGGGAAATGGAATCTGAAGGGACCCAAAGGGAACAAGGGGATGAGAAGGATTATATGAATAGGAGAGAGGAGGTGGAGAGGAAGAGGAGGTAATCACTGAAGGCTACATTTTCTCCTCAACCCTGCTCTAGATGCAAACTTTGGTGCCTCTGTTACATGCCACACTATTTCTTACAGCAATTCCTACCAGAAAAAGGGTGGCACAGTGGTTAGCACTGCTGTCTCACGGCACCAGGGACCCGGGTTCAATTCCGGCCTCGGGTAGCTGTCTGCGTGAGGTTTGTATATTCTCCCCGTGTCTGCATGGCTTTCCTCCCACACTCCAAAGATGTGCTGGTTAGGTGGATTGGCCATGATCAACTGTTCCATAGCATCAGGGGGATTAGCTGGGTAAATACGTGGGGATATTGGGATAGGGTCTAGGTGGGATTGTTGTCGATGCAGGCTCGATGGGCCGAATAGTCTTCTTCTGCACTGTACGGACTCTATGACTCTATGAAAAAGAAAACATGGGGGAAAAGACCAGAGAGGGCAAAAGGAAGCAAAGAAGCAGAAGGGAAGAAGAGAGATGATTCTAAAGGAGGACAGGCTGAGAGACAGCAACATAAAGAGAGGAAATGAAGACAAGAGTGGCCATATTTGACAACTTCATATCGAAAACAACACGTCATCCAACACACTTTATTATGTATGCTGTCCAGAATTGTAAAAAGAACACCCTTCCAGTATACTCATATTACCACTTCCACATCATTGCAGAGCAATTCTGGAATCAATTTTGCACCAAATGTAGAATATCTAAGGCTGAGGTTGTCAGTCTCAGCATATCTCACTTTTGTCTGGGGGCCTCAGATAATCATGAGGAGGCAGTTCCACACAATTAAGTTTCACAACGGCTGGAGTATGACTGATACCGGCAGGCAGGCATCTTCTAACAGCGCTGTTTTAAATTTAATTACCTTTAAAAAGCAGATAACCTTTGAGTTTTTAATATTGGTTACGGTCGACTGTCCCCCGCCAACATCCCGCAACTCTTTCGAACCTGAAACACATTCTGAGTTCCTCATCAGCATTAACAAATGGCTTTAAAAGCTGTGAATATACAAGTGCAAATTGGTAAAAGGAATAAAACAAATAAGGAACTTAAAGACAAAACCACCTTTTGCATTGATCCCTCTGTATAACGTCTGCTCACATTTTAAAGTTAAGGCCCACTGAACATGCAGTTTGATTCGCTTGCACTGAAAATGAAGCACTTCCAAGAAAAGAAAAAATGTTCTTAATTGATATACAATGCCTACAATATCTACAATTCATTTGATTGATTGAATAATGAGTGGCATTTATTTTTTATCTTTGTGCAAATCAATTTTGCTTAAATGCTTCCTTGCTTCTGTGTACCTCTGCATACAACGCTCTCAAATCTAAATGACTTAATTGTGACACTGGTTTCTTATTCAAAATCGTAACAACAGTTATCAGGAAAATGTTTTTTTTTGTCACGCTCCATATAAATGTGGCACAATACGAGAACCGGAGATGTGCAGTGAATGATTTCCTCTAGCTTGTTACCATTTCCTAACCATGCTCCGGCACTCAAGAGCTCACTGACAGCTGAATGCACTGTGGTAAGGAAGAAAGTCATTATTGCTGACAGCTTCTTTTTATGTGATGAGTTGCAGATGGAGATGATAAAATACAAATGACAGTTTAGTCCCTAACTATCCGTCTGTCCAGAAAGCAATACACCGCACATAATTGCGTAATTTCCAGTTTTATCCATTAATTGATGTCAACAGGCAATAGTTTTCGGTGAGTGGATGATAGATCACGGAATGCTATCAATAAGCACAGACTGTAGTCTGCACAAAATGGGCGAAACCCTATCCTACCTTTAAAAAATGCATTTTGGCGCAAACAGCTACAAATGATAACGTAATAAATCTGTCAAGTGTGTCAAGAAAATCATGGCATACAGACAATTTCCACAAGCTCATAACCAATGCATAATACAGCTTATGGATTATGTAGTGAAGCCATCAAGAAAACTATTAATCATATTCCGGGGACATCAATATCCACTTACTTTATGCCATGGGAAGTAACACCTTTTGAGGTCGGTTTTCAAGCTGTTTACCTTTGTAGCCTTCAACTGCTGCAAAATGTCATTTTAGACAGTGAGTACTTTTAGCTGTGGTGTTGGTGGCAATACACACATGGATGCACACTCAAGCATGTCAATAGTGCAGTGCAAAAAACAATTAGGCTTGACCTGCTAAGGGAAGCAGAAAACAGATTTTGTTTATATATATATATTCGGGGCGGCACGGTGGCACCGTGGTTAGCACTGCTGCCTCACAGCGCCAGGGACCCAGGTTCGATTCCCGGCTTGGGTCACTGCCTGTGTGAAGTTTGCGCGTTCTCCCCGTGTCCGCGTGGGTTTCCTCCGGGTGCTCCAGTTTCCTCCCACAGTCCAAAGATGTGTGGAACAGGTGGACTGGCCATGCTAAATTGCCCCTTTATGTCGGGGGATGAGCAGGGTAAATACGGGGGAGAATGGGGATAGGGCCTGGGTGGGATTGTGGTCGGTGCAGACTCGATGGACCAAATGACCTCCTTCTGCACTGTCGGATTCTCGGATATATACAAAGTATTAAAACAAAGTAAAATATTAGTTCTCAACTTTTTATATAGTAACATTAAAAACAGAGACAATGCATGCTATGAGGTCCACTGGTGCCATAAATATGCAATGCAGCTGTGGAGAAAATTGATCAATGGGATAGGACTGAGGAAAGAACAACTGGCAACAGATCTTTAGGTTTTGTAACATATTCTAAATTGTCACATCGCCGAATCTCTTTCATTTATGTTCAAAAGGATAAAGAAGATGAAGTGATTTCAATTGTGTCCAGTTGTGGGAGAGCTGTAATGATTGGAAGAAAGCTCTGAATAAAGTCTTGTATTTAAAAATGATTCTTCAAATAGATTTTTCTGATTATTACTGTGGAGTTTACTTATTTAATTAATTTACTTATTTATTTATTAGTGTCACAAGTAGCCTTACTGCAATGAAGTTACTATGAAAATCTCTCAGTCACCACACTGGCGCATGTTCGGAAACACTGAGGGAGAATTTAGCATGGCCAATGCGCCTAAGCAGCGCATCTTTTGAAATTATTTAATATTTCTTCTTGGTCTTTCTGCATTAGCAAAGCACGTTGGCAGAAGTGGAGTACATGAAAAGAGCTGCTCCGCCATACATTAAGACGTGCATTTGTATAAATGTGGTTATGTGAAGGAAACACAATTATTTATTTGACACAGCTCTGATGCAGGGCCATCCAGACTCGAAACATTGGCTCTATTCTCTCCCCACAGATGTTGTCAGACCTGCTGAAATTTTCCCAGCATTTTCTGTTTTTGTTTCACATTCCAGCATCTGCAGTATTTTACTTTTACAATTCTTTATTACCTGGAAATGTTATTTATTTGACAGGCACTAACCGAAAACTACTTGCTTTATCATCAAGGATACACCGCTATTAAAGTTATTTTAGTGATGTGTAATACATCCACACACGAGTCCCCTTTACAAGAGGAGAATTTAATTCTCACCATGGGTAGTGTCATATCGCATAGGATCTGCTACTATACATGGGTTTCACAGCAATCGCACTTCAGACGATCGCACTGCATTCCTTCCATTTTCTATGAAAACCAACAAATAACACTAAGAAAAAATGAATACAAAATATATATTGGATTCATTTTTGAGGCTTTTCAGACTTTGACATCGTCTGCCCGCAACTGAGAATAGTCAAGCAGCAGGTAAGAGCAATGGTCACAAGATCCACTTCAAACACTGTCCAGCAACAAGGGCTTCACAGCAGAAAAACATTGCGGGGCGAATTGTGGCCAAACGGGCTACCTAAGATCGCGATTTGCAAGAGCATGCTGGGATAATTGGACAAGTACTGAAACAGACAGGCTGCAGCCTCAAATTGGACAGAGATAAACAGACTGCAGCTGCAGACATTGGAATACACAGGATATAGGCCATCTCAAGGACAAAGGACACTTTCTGGTCAAACCGGGTTGTTTACCAGACACAGGGGTGCCTTAACTCCTTATTTGGGAGGGAGGTGTGTGACCTATGTGCCTCCAGCACCTACAAGCATGGCTGCTGGGTACACACCCAGAGATTGGTGTAGCAGCACCTGATTGGATCTTATCTATCAGGGTGATCAAGCCCTGATTGGCAATAACCAAAAAGGGTGTGAAACCAACGAGGTATAAAGGGTGGTGCACAACAGAAGAATCTTTCTCTCTCTCCAATGAGCGAACCACAACCATGGTGACCTTCACCAGCAACGACCAGCACGAGGAGAGCCACCACACCAAAGAAGGAAGGAAGCCAGAGCCAGAGTATCAGACAGACCAAAGGACCAGACTACACAGAGGACTACGGAGACCGACGCATGGATAAAGGCCAACATCTGCCTGGGTACTTGCCAGTCATGCAAAAGTTAAGTCAAGGTCTAGTATTGGACTTGAACTTTAATATTCTGTGAGATAGTATTGATTGGGTGGGTGATTAATAATTGTGGGTGTCAATAAATATTATTGTACTAACAAGAAGTCCACTCGCAATTCTTTGTCCATCGTTTAAGGGTTAAAACAGACTGTGCAGCAGGCACAGCAACAGAACTTTCCTGTTCTACCTGCCACGGGAATCGAAGCGGGCAAGGGATGGACCACGGAAAGTTCTGTTGACCTCAGGCGAGGTTTTCTGGTTTCGGGGCAAGCGTGGTCAAAAGATTCCACCCTACAACTGTACACCAAGCTCCACATTATCCAAGCGTAATGCCATGGAAAGACTAACGTGTTAGCTAAGGGACGTATATTCATTAATAAGAGGCCAAGAGTCAATTTGTTGATTTTTGGAAAAGTAGACTTTTGATCCAGGTTAATCCCCCTTAACCAGGATCAGAGATTTAACTGCCCCACGGCATAACTCACAGCAACTCAATCGTTTTTTTTTCATCTAAAGTCATGTATTTCGCTATATTTTTCATTTAGAATTGAAAAGATTTTCTTATTTTACTTTGATCTTCTGAAGGCCTTAACAAATTGGCTATATAAAGCTATTGGATGGCAACCCCCAATGGGAAGACGATAAAAATTTTAGAATCCGTTAATGAAACCAAAATCTACTTGGCAACTCTATAGAAGCTCAGCTTGTGTTAATAGTGGTAAATCGTAGCACAGATGGTGTTCAGTCTGAATGAAGAGGAGGCAGGGCATAAATCTACTATTGGGAAGCCCCATGACTGGTTTAATAATTTTGCATTCTCAAACTGCGGCATGCTTAATTATAGTCAGTAATGACACACTAACAATGTGTTCAATGAACAATTTTATTGCCTCTATTCCATTACCCAGTTAAATGTTCATTTAAAGCATGAGTCAAGCAGCCGAGGCATGAGGTTCAAGCCTGCTTCAGACCCAATGGACTCGATGGAGGGAGTTTTTGCAGGCTATTGAAGGTGGGTGGGCGGGTTGGGGATGGGTCATGCCAATGTCTAGATGCTTTTCCTAAGGGCAGGATGAGTTCAAGGTAGGCAATCCACCCTTCAGTGGCGGGAAGCCGATTAAAGTAATTATGGAGGCAGTTAGTGGGCATTTTTGGAAGGCTATGGAATTTTACTGGCAGTTGTAAACATAGCACTGGATCCTTGCTATATCTACAACTCATCTTCTCACAAGATGAAAGAATAATGCTGGAGGTCGGGGCGCTCTTCAATTCATATGCAGTGGTCACTTTAAATGACAGAATTGACAATCCTCAGAGCATCATTAAGTCAATACTTGCAAATGTACCTGCGGATTGATCTATCGGATAATGCTGGCTGTGTGAATTGGCTGCCAACCCATCGCCGAGAGGGCACCTCCATCTTGTGCGGCCCTCTCCTTCTCCAGTCACCTCAGCCGCGCACAGGATTCACAGAGGGTCTGCCAGTAACCCTCCACTTCACACTGGAAGGCATCTCAGGGAAGGTTCCTCAGGGTATCTGCTATCCCAATTGGATGGCACTCTCAAAGGTGCTTCTTAGTTTGCTTCCTCCAGGAAAAGGGTACCCGATGTCCCACCATGCATCAGCTCAGGTTCCTGATCCGGAAATCAGCCCAATATTGGGCTCTCGAGTGAGAAAATTCAGCACCATGTTTAACTGTGGCCTCCCAATGTTGGTAGCGTGGGCTTGAAAATGGTAATGGGGCCATCTTCTACAGTAATTATGCTGACAAGATGTATTATTAGGAATCTTTAGAAATGAATAACTGTACACCTAACTGCTCCAAGTGGGAGGTCACTTTTAACATGGAAATTTGGATCTAATGATGAACATTTTCATAAATGACCTGGATGAGGAAGTGGAGGGATGGGTTGGTAAGTTTGCTGACGACACCAAGGTAGGTGGTGTTGTGGATAGTTTGGAGGGATGTCAGAAGTTGCAGCGAGACATAGATAGAATGCAAGACTGGGCGGAGAAGTGGCAGATGGACTTCAACCCGGATAAGTGTGTGGTGATCCATTTTGGCAGATCCAATGGGATGAAGCAGCAGTATAATATGAAGGGTACCATTCTTAGCAGTGTAGAGGATCAGAAGGACCTTGGGGTCCGGGTCCATAGGACTCTTAAATCGGCCTCGCAGGTGGAGGATGCGGTCAAGAAGGCGTACGGCGTACTGGCCTTCATTAATCGAGGGATTGAGTTTAGGAGTCGGGAGATAATGCTGCAGCTTTATAGGACCCTGGTTAGACCCCACTTGGAGTACTGCGCGCAGTTCTGGTCACCTCATTACAGGAAAGATGTTGAAGCCATTGAAAGGGTGCAGAGGAGATTTACAAGGATGTTGCCTGGATTGGGGGGCATGCCTTATGAGGATAGGTTGAGGGAGCTTGGTCTCTTCTCCCTGGAGAGACGAAGGATGAGAGGTGACCTGATAGAGGTTTACAAGATGTTGAGAGGTCTGGATAGGGTAGACTCTCAGAGGCTATTTCCAAGGGCTGAAATGGTTGCTACGAGAGGACACAGGTTTAAGGTGCTGGGGGGTAGGTACAGAGGAGATGTCAGGGGTAAGTTTTTCACTCAGAGGGTGGTGGGTGAGTGGAATCGGCTGACGTCGGTGGTGGTGGAGGCAAACTCGTTGGGGTCTTTTAAGAGACTTCTGGATGAGTACATGGGATTTAATGGGATTGAGGGCTATAGATAGGCCTAGAGGTGGGGATGTGATCGGCGCAACTTGTGGGCCGAAGGGCCTGTTTGTGCTGTGGCTTTCTATGTTCTATGTTAACATAGAACTCCATTTGTAATTTTGATGTATACATGTGCAAAGAGTGTGCCATAAAGGCTCCTCCCATTTGTATCTCCAGAACTAAACAACTGAACCAGAGTTCATGGTGGCACAATGGTCAGCATTGCTGCCTCATAGTGCCAGGGATCCAGATTCAATTCCAGCCTTGGGTGACTGTCTGTCTGGAGTTTGCACATTCTTCCCATGTCTGCTTGGGTTTCCTCTGGGTGCTCCAATTTCCTCCTTCAGCCCAAAGATGTGCAGGTTAGGTGGATTGGCCATGCTAAATTGCCCCTTAAGTGTCCAAAGATATGTAAATTTGAGGGATTAAATGTGTGGGGTTACGGAGATAGGGCAAGGGTGAACCTGGACATGATACTCTTTCGGAGAGTCGGTGCAGACTGAATGGCCTCATTCCACACTGTGTGGATTCTATGATAAAGGAACAACTGAAAGTCGCTGAGAAAGATCATGCTAGTTTAGATTTCGTGCACGGAGGAAGAGAAATGCCCTCCACGACTCACAAATATAGTCCGACCTGTAAGGCTATGGGTGCAACCTCCAGCAGCGCTGACCATTTTCCACCGCTCCATAATAAGAGACAGGTGATTTCTTCTCCTCTGTAAATGACAAGATACATCAGAGCACCGGCTTGGCATTTGCAGTATGCCAAATTGAAACCAATGGAGCTCAAACCACAAAATGCTTTGCGTATCATGGGCAGATGAATTAGGGAACCCATCCACTGTCTCTTAAATCTCCCCCTAACCCTCATTAAAGCTTCTTCGCCCTGAACGTTCATCAGCTATATGCTTTGTGTGTAAACTTAAGTGACAGGCTAACCTTCCTCTCAACTAGATCAGTCATCTACCTTGCAATTAAAGAACTATTTGGGGGAGGATACATCTGACACCATTCCGGCAATGAAGCCTTGTGCTCCAGAATTAGCTGAGCCTCTATCCAAGCTGCTCGAGTGCAACTAAAATTTGGCATTTACGCATCAATATGGAAAATTGTCCGGTTATATCTTACCAGAAAATGAAAGGTAAAATCAACCTGGCCAATTACCGCCCCATTCTACTCTGGATTACTAGCAAAGTAATCAAAGGTGTCATCAATAGTGCTATCAAGTGGCACTCACAGCAATAACCTATTCACTAACATACACTGTGGATTCAACAAGGACCACTCAAGCCTCATTACAGCCTTGGTCCAAACTTGGACAGAAGAGCTGAACTCAGGAGGTGAGGTGAGAATTGGGGTGTAATGGATTAAGAGAACAGATATGTTAATGAGTGATGCCAATGAAAATGTGTCAGCGATCTCAGTGGTCATGTGTTAGCCTCTCGAGGGAGAGGATTGAACGCAGTGTATTCAGGGGAAATGCCTGTGGTGAACCATCGTTGGTTCCCACTAGATAGTACTGAGCCAGGGTCTGGCCAGTACTACAAGTATGTATATATGTTGCTGTTGGGGTTAGGGATGGGTTGTTCTACTTGTTGCTGTTGGGGTTAGGGTGGGGTTGTTACACCTTTGTATTATAGTTATTATGGTACATCCCAGTCGGGCTCCGCCTCCTGGGAGAGGTATAAAGGTCTCTGCTCTGTCTGGGACCCCTCAGTCTGGGATCGTGTATATAATTAGTAGCTGCCTTGTTACAGCAAATAAAAGCCTTTATTTCCTGAGCATCAAGCCTCGTGTGTGATAACGCGCATCAATGCCCGCCTTGGAATCGTCACGGGCAGGACAGACAATATCACAGACCACTTAAAGATCCATTGACCTCAGGCGGGTATTTCTGGTCCTGGGGTGGCATGACCAGAAAATCCCGCCAATAGTGTTAATAAATCAGCGCAACCAGAACCTTCAGAGTTTTAAAGCTTCAGAATCCTGGACAAGAAATTCATCTACGCAAAATTCATCTTCTTATTATCATGGCAATCCATCCCATCGTAGAAAATGACATTGTCTTATCATCTTATCCAAAGAACTTCTTCCCACTGCCCACGATGGAGCAGCCTCACATGTAGCACTGTTACTGCTGCTGATAGAAAGAGAACATTCTTTCCAAACTATCGACTGCAATCAGTAAGGATAGGCAATAACACCTCCTCCACCATCATCCTCAACACCGGTGCCCCACAAGCTGTGTCTTCAGCCCCTTACTATACTCCTTATACACCTCTGACTGTGTGGCCAAATTCCCCTCCAACTTGATTTTCACATTTGTTGATGACACCACCGTAGTGGGTCGGATCTCAAACAATGGCAAAACAGAGTACAGGAATGAGATAGAGAATCTGGTGAAATGGTGCGGCGATAACAATCTCTCCCTCAATGTCAACAAAACGAAGGAGAACGCCATTGACTTTAGGAAGCGAAGTGGAGGACATGGTCGAGAGCTTCAAGTTTTTAGGTGTCCAGATTACCAACAACCTATCCTGGTCCCTCCATGCTGATGCTATAGTTAAGAAAGCCCACCAACGTCTCCACTTTCTCAGAAGGCTAAGGAAATTTGGCATGTCCGCTGTGACCCTCACCAACTTTTACAGATGCTCCATAGAAAGCATTCTTTCTGGTTATACCGCAGCTTGGTATGACTCCTACTCTGCCCAAGACTGCAATAAACTACAAAAGATCGTGAACGAAGCCCAGTCCATCAATCAAACCAGCTTCCCACCTATTGACACTGTCTACACTTCCCACTGCCTCAGAACAATAATAACAATAATAAATCAAATCAAATCAAAGGATATCATCTCTACTTCATATCTTGAAATGCCTGCAGGAGCTTTGTCATATTTTTTCATGTCATTCAATTTGATAGAATCTCAGATCTTCACTACATTTTCTTATCTTCAATGCAGCAGTGATTTTTTTCTTTCATTTTCAGGATGTTTGCATTGCTGGACCATTTCAGAGGGCAGTTAAGAGTCAACCACATTGCTGTGAGTCTGGAGTCACATGTAGGTCAGACCTGGTAAGGATGACCGATTTCCTTCCTTAAAGGGCAAAAGTGAACCATACAGGTTTTTACGACAATCCTTTTATGGTCATCATTAGACTTTTAATTCCAGATTTTTTATTGAATTCAAATAGCCATGGTGGGATTCAAACCTGTATCCTGGAGTACTAGCCCAGGGACAATACCACTGTGCCATTGCCTCCCCATCAGTTAGCACTCTGATTATCAAAGCTGCTGTCCCATTTCGCTCATAGTGATGTCCTCCAAGAAAAAGAGGAATGCCAGCATGTTTGCAAAACATCTTTCCAGAGGGCTGAGAATTCTGTGAGACATTTAATCTTTCAGGAATGTGCCTTGGAGTGGGGAAAGAGTTGAAGTAGGAGTTGGGTAGAATCTGTAGCAGTCAAAGAGAGTTATCGAAAGTCCAAGCATAGTTTCATTTTGTTGTTGTCAACTTGTTAGAATGATGGGGGCGGTGGTGAAATGGGTTAATAGAACAGATATGTTGATGAGTGATGTTGATGATGATATGTCAGTGATATCAATAGCCATATGCTATACTCTTGAGGGAGAGGATGGACCAATTATGTGCTCAGGGCACACATAACTACACTGTAATCTGTTTTATACTTAGAGTTAACAGTTTAATAAGTAAGAGTAAGACAAGAGGCTGTCTCGGGAAGATTGGCCATGCATACCAGAAGCCAGGAACACAGCAGGAGACCATAGTGTCAGTCCAAAACAAGAGTGACTGCTCTTGACATCAAGACAACATTTAACTGATTAGAGTTTTGCGGGTTTTGATGTCAGCCTTTTAATTGATCACAACTTTACCTTTCAAGTAACCAGACCAAGTCATGGATTTCTCTTAAACAGCTGTTTTAATGAAGCTATATTGGTCAGAACTTGGAAAGTTACAGCTCACATTCTGTAACTAGCCAGAGTGCAGTCTTCAGAGATACACAAGCAATTATAGTTCAAATCTGTTTACAAGTAATTAGCGTATACCTTATGCTTGCTTCATTATAATATCCAATCAGTGTCAAGTCTTAATCATTGTTTTTACAAGTTATCATGGTCCAGCTCATTCCTGTGTCTGCATATCACTCCATTTTTCTAGTTACAGATGTTTGATTTAATGAATGTTGCCCAGTCTAATGGCCTTGGTGCCTCTCTGTGAAGGCTCTTATAAGAAGACCTTCACTTTTCATAGCAGCTTGTGTGATTTTTAAACTTGTGTGATTATTAACCTTTTCATGGAACCTGAGTAAAACCGAGGTCAGTAGAAAGCAGGAGCAAAACACTACGCTGATTGGAGTCATACTTAGTGCAAAGGATAGTTGCAGTTGTTGGAGATCAATCACCTCAATTCCAGGACATCACTGCAGGAGTTCCTCAGGGTAGTGCCCTAGGCCCATCCATCTCCAGCTGCTTCATTAATGCCCTTCCCTCCATCATAAAGTCATAAGTGGGAATGTTCGCCAAGCGTTGCACAATGTTCAGCACCATACGTGACTTCTCCAATATAGAAGCAGTCCGTATCCAATCCGTATCCATGGACAACGTTCAGATTTGGGCTGATAAGTGACAAGTTACATTTTCACCACACAAGTGCTAGGAAATGACCACCCACAACAAAGACAATCCAACCATCTCCCCTTGACATTCAATGGCATCAGCATCACTAAATCCCCCATCATCAATATCCTGAGCGTTACCACTGACTAGAAGCTGCATTGGACCAGCAATATAAATACTGTGACTACCTGAGCAGGTCTGAGGCTGGGAATTCTGCAGAGAGTAATTCATTTCCTGACTCCCCAAAACTAGGTTCATTTGGAATCATGAGCTTTTGGAGCACTGCTTGTGATTCCAAATAAACCTTTTGAAATTTAACGTGGGGCTGTGAGACTTCTCACTGTACCACCCAACTCCGGCATTTCCACATCATGACTCCCCAAGGTTTGTCCACCATCTACAAGGCACAATTCAGGAGTGTAATGGAATACTCTCCACTTGCCTGGATGAGTGTAGCTCCAACAACACTCAGGAAATTCAACACAATCTAAAGCTGCCTATTTTACTGGCACCCCATCCATTGCCTTCAACATCCATTCCCTCCACCACTGTCACACAATGGTAGCAGTGTGTACCATCTGATAGAATAGAATCCCTACAGTGCAAAAGGAGGCCATTCAGCCCATCACACTTACACTGACCACAATCCCACTCAGGCCCTATTCCCATAACCCCACGTATTTACCCTGCTAACCCCCTAACACTAAGGGTCAATTTAGCACAGCCGATCAACCTAACCCACGCATCTTTGGACTGTGGGAGGAAACCAAAGCAACCGGAGGAAACCCACGCAGACACAGGGAGAATGTGTAGACTCCACACAGACAGTGACCCGAGGCCGGAATTGAACCCAGGTCCCTGGTGCTGTGAGGCAGCAGTGCTAACCACCATGCCACCGTGCGCTCTCTATAAGATCCGTTGCAACAACTCATCAATGTTCCTTCAAAAGCCCTTGCCCAATCTGCGATTTTTATCACTTAAAAGGAAAAAGGCAGTAGATATATGGGGACGTTGCCACCTGCAAGTTTCCCTTCAAGCCATACACCATCCTGATGTGGAACTAAATCGCGGTACCTTCACTGTGGATGGATCAGAATCCTGGAAATCACTTCTAAACAACACTGTAGGTGTACCTACAACAGATGGACTTCTGCAGTTCAAGAAGGCAACTCAGTACAACCTTCTCAAGGTCAATTCAGGATCGGCACTAAATGCTGGCCTAGCCAACGATGCCCACATCTCATGAAAAAATAAAAAATTGATGGTCAGTTGTACAAAGAGTATTAAAACGATCTCAAGGGTAATGGAGACATGTTATGAGAAGCTATGCAGAAATAATGTGATTAAAGATTATTGAAGTACGTGTAACATTAAAAGTTACAGATAAAATATTACTTCAGAGTAAATCAGCAATATAGAACAAAGGACACAGACTTAAAATAGCGCAATCTGAATTTAAAGCATGCATTAAAAGTGACAAATATTTAGAATAATTTAACCAGAAGGGTGATGGAGATATAAATAATAGGAATTTTACATGCAGCTGGATTAAATAATGGGATAGTTAAATACATGAAAAATAGCTTCCAGTAGCAGAATGGTCTTTTCTAGTCTTTGATCTTTATGTTCTGATATATCATTCGGTGGAAATGATCAGCTTTTACTCAGATGTACTATACTGTAACATATGGTGAACATATCATTAGACCTTCTCTGCACCAACTTAGCCGTTCTGGACAACTTTACTGTGACTAGCCAACATGGATTTCTAACAGTGTTTGGAGTGCACACGAACACTCTGAAGTTGCCAGGCACAGAATAATGATGAACTTTGTGACTGCTGTTACCAGTTTTGATGCTGCTATTCTCTCAGTTAAATTGGCACCACAGTATATCAGGAAGAGAAAATGATGGAAGTGTACAATGGGTCGAACGTCATTTGCAAGATGAAAGATAGAAGGAAACTTTCAAAGTTACCCTCCAGCAGACAGTGTGGACATTTTGCGATTTTTGTTTTCCGATAGTTGATTATTTTATTCTGGGCATTCTGTCAGCAAATGGCAGCCATTCATAATGGATAATCTGCAATTACATTCCTTTATATTTTACCTTGCAGTCTTTAGTCAAAAATAATTCAATTTTCGTTTCATATCAGCTCACAGCTTTATCTTGGTTCCATCCGATCTAAAATACAATCAAGACCTCTCAAAGGATTGCGCAAATTTGGAACTCTCTGCCTCAGAAGGTGGTGGAGGTGGGACGGGGTCATTGAATATTTTTAAGGCAGAGGGGTAGGTAAATTCTTGTTCTGCAGTAAAGTTTTAAAGTTTATTTATTAGTCACAAGTAGGCTTGCATTCACACTGCAATGGAGTTACTGTGAAAATCCCCGAGCCACACTCCGGTGCCTGTTCGGGTACATTGAGAGAGAAATTAGCATGGCCAATGCCCCTAACCAGCACATCTTTGGACTATGGGAGGAAACCAGGGCACCCGGAGGAAACCCACGCAGACACAGGGAGAAATTGCAAACCCCACACAGACAGTGACCCAAACTGGGAATCGAACCCGGGTTCCTGGCGCTGTGAGGCAGCAGTGCTAACAACTGTGCCACCGTGCCGCCAGTACGTGGAACTTGAAACACAAACAGATCAGCCATGATCCTTTTGAACAGCAGAGCAGGCTTGAGGGGCAGAATGGCCTATTTCTGCTCCTATTTTGTAAGTTCAGATGTTGATTTACAGAGATTTAATAAACCAAACTGCACAGTGTTTCAGGGGTGCTGCTGATATTTTCAGACTTCAGGTTTATTATGGTATAGTTTCATATGTAAACCGTATATCAGCTCATTTGATTAAGATAAAATACCTGTTGGACTAAGTAGTTAACTTCATCCCTTCCTTCTTAAAAAAAAAATGAGAAAGACACTAGGATGGATTGGTCAAAGGTTGCTTGTGGGAACTACACATGACAGCTTGTGGAGGAAGAGGCTCCACAAATATTCCCACCTTCAATGATGGGGAGTCCAGTGCAAAAAGGCAAGGCTGATGTATTTCCAACGATCTTTAGCTGGAAGTGCTGGGTGGATGTTTCATTTTGACTTCCTCCTGAGGTATCAGAGATGCATCAGAGATTTGGTTCACTCCACATGACATCAAAAAACAGCTGAACACACTGGATACTGCAAAGATAATTAACCGTGCCCCGAGCCAAGCTGTTCCTGTGGTGCAATACTGGCACTTACCCGGCAACAAAATTATCCAGGCATGTCCTTGTCATGAGGCTGTGCCCCATTATTTCTGAAAGTATACATGCAACAGTGCTGTCCACAAAAGGGAGAACAAATCTAACCCGGCCAACTACTGCTCCATCAGTCTATCTACTCTTGAGCATCAGCAAAGTAATTCATTATCAGTATTTTCAAGCGGCAATTACTCAGCAACAACCTGCTCAATGATAATCAGATTGGGTTCTGCAAGGGTCATTCAGCTCCTGACCTCAAAACAGCCTTGATTTAAATGTGGAGAAAATAGCTCAACTCAAGAGGTGAAGTGAGAGTGACCGTCCTTGCCTTCAAAGCAGCATTTGACTGAATGTGGCATCAAGGAGCCCCAGCAAAACCGGAGTCAATGGGAATCGGGGGGGAAACTTTTCACTGTCTTACCTAGAACAAAGGAAGATGGTTGTGGTTGTTGAAGGTCAATCATCTCAGTCCCAAGAAATCACTGCAGGGGTTCTGTAGGTTAGTGTCCTAGGCCCAATCATTTACAATGGCTTCACCAATGGCCTCTATCATCAGGTCAAAAGTGTGGATGTTCACTGATCATTGCACAATGTTCAACATGACTCCTTAGGCACTGAAACAGTCCATGTCCATATCCGGGAAGACCTAGACAATATTCAGGCTAGGGCCAATAAGTGGTAAATAACATTCACGCCACATAAATGCCAGCCAATGACCAGTCCAAGAGAGTATCTAACCATTTTCCTTTGACATTCAATGGCATTAGCATCTCTGAATCTCTCACCATCAACATACTGGAGGTTACCATTGGCCAGAAACTGAACTGGAGCAGCCATAAAACTATCATGGCTTGAAGACATAAAGTTACCATGGCTTATCGTGGTTGAGAGCTTCAAGTTTCTGGGTGTCCAGATTACCAACAACTTGTCCTAATCCCTTCACGCCGTGCTATAGTTAAAAAGCCCACCAATGCCTCTACTTTCTCAGGAGGCTAAGGAAATTCAGCATGTCTACTATGACTCTCACCAAATCTTTATAGATGCACCATTGAAACCATCCTTTCTGGTTGTATCACAGCTTAGTAAGGTTCCTGCTCTGACCAAGACCACAATAAACTACAAAGGGTTGTGATCATGGCCCAATCCATAATGCAAACCACCCTCCCATCCATTGACTCCGTCTACACATCCTACTGCCTCGGAAAAGCATCCAGCATAATCAAGGACCCCACGCACCCTGGGCATATTCTCTTCCACCTTCTTCCATCAGGAAAAGACACAAAAGTCTGAGATCATGCACCAACTGACTCAAGAACAGCTTCTTCCATGCTGCCATCAGACTTTTGAATGGACCTTCCATGTATTAAGCTGATCTTTCTCTACACCCTAGCTATGACTATAAAACTACATTCTGCACCCTCTCCTTTCCTTCTCCCCTATGTACTCTATGAATGGTATGTTTGGTCTGTACAGCATGCAGGAAACAATACTTTTCATTGTGTGACAATACATGTGGCAATAATAAATCAAATAAAATCAAATCAAAATTAAATCAAGAACAGATCAGAGGGTGGGAATACTGCAGAGAGTAATTTGTCAGCTGACTCCCCAGAACCCGTGCGTCATCTAGAAAGTACAAAACAGGAATGTGATGAAATCCATTCCAATTGCCTGCGTGAATTCAGTTCCAATAACACTCAAGAAACTCAATACTTTCCAGGACAAAGCAGCTCGCTTGATTGGCACCCACCAATCACCTTCAACATTCGCTCCCTGTGCCACCCATGGACAGCGGCAGCCGTGTGTATCATCTAGAAGATGCACTGCAGCAACCCAAGTGTCCTTCAACAGCACATTTCGAACCTGGCCGTGACCTCTCCCATCTAAAGGGACAAGGGCAGCAGGTGCAAGGAAACACCACCACCTGCAAGTTCCCCTTCAAACCTGTTAAGTCCGTTGTACTGAGACTTATTCTCAATAACTATTCCACAGTCAGGCATCAGGGAACACTTTATTCAGTCTACTCACGTCACACTCCAGGCGATGACTGCCCACACAGGGCGGTTCTCAACAGCTCACCCCACACCCGAGGTCACATGAACCATTCCCTGAAAGGATCTATACCGCAACATACATAACCAAACCGTTCATCATCCTGACTATTGTCTTTCTTTTATTGTTGCTGGATTAAAATCCTGGGAGTCTTTTCCTGCCAACACACCATCTGAATTGCAGAGGTTCAAGAAGGCGGCTCACCACCACCTTCTCAAGGGCAATTAGGAATGGGCAATAAATGCCAGTCTAACCAGTGATGCCCACATCCCATGAATGAATAAATAAAAAAATAGATAGTTGGCAAGTTGTGTGAGCTAACACTAGGAGAGTGGTCCTGAAGCTTGGGAGTGAGACCCTGGGAGTTGAGAGTGCAGGGGCAGGAGCGGGGTAGATACAAAGAATGTGATGCCATGACAACATGGTTATCTCTTAACTGCCCTCTGAAGTGATCCACCAAGCCACTCAGTTATATCAAACTGTACTGTACTGAATAATGGACGGAATAATGACTCAACAAAAGGGCCCACCTCCAGCTTAGGGCAACCTGGGAGCATTTGTAAATGTTAGTATTGCCAGCAAAATCGACTTCCAAATAAAAGATGTCTGAAGGAAATGACAACATCATCGGAAAACCCGGGAGTTCAAGTCAAGAGGATACAAACTCTGTGGGAAGGCAGCTGGCAATCATTATTATTGCCATTCCTCCCGGCACACAAGTTGGACCAGATTTTGGGTTTGCCATTGGCTGCCACCAGGATCTCCCAGCCACAGCATCCTAGAGTCACATGCGGAAGAGGCCCTTCAGCCCATCAAGTCTGCACTAACACATGAGAAACACCCAACCTATTGACATAATCCCATTTACCAGCACTTGGCCCCAAGCCTTGAATATTATGATGTGCCAAGTGCTCACCCATGTACATTTTAAAGGATGTGAGGCAACCCACTTCTCTCACCCTCCCAGGCTGTCATCGCCCTCTGAGTAAAAAGCTTTTCTTCACATACCCCCTGCATCTCTTGCCCCTCACATTGAACCTATGTCCCCTCATGACTAACTCTTCAATGAAGGGGAACAGCTGCTTTTTATCCACTCTGTCCATGCATGCCTCTCATAGTCTTGTACACCGCGATCAGATTGCCTCTCAACCTTCTCTGCTCCTATGAGAACAACCCAAGCCTATCCAATCTCTCTTTATAACATAAATGTTCTATCCCAGGCACCGTCCTTGTGAATCTCCTTTGCACCCCCTCCAGGGCAATCACATCCTTCCTATAATATGGTGACCAGAACTGCATACAATACTCCAGCTGTGGCTTCACCAAAATTCTGTACAACTCCACATGATCTCCCTGCTTCTGTAATCACTGCCTCGATTGATAAAGTCATGATGTGGAGATGCTGGCGTTGGACTGGGGTAAACACAGTAAGAAGTTTAACAACATCAGGTTAAAGTCCAACAGGTTTATTTGGTAGAATATAGACTTGATTAGTTGTAAGTATTCGCATTCCAACCATTATTCATGTAAATTGAGTTTGTGTCTTTATATGCTCTGTTTGTGAACAGAATTCCCACTCACCTGAAGAAGGGGCTTAGAGCTCCGAAAGCTTGTGTGGCTTTTGCTACCAAATAAACCTGTTGGACTTTAACCTGGTGGTGTTAAACTTCTTACTCGATTGATAAAGGCAAGTGTCCCATATGTCTTTTTTACCACCCCACTAACATACCCTTCTGCCTTCAGAGGTCTATGGACAAATACGCCAAAGTCCCTTTGTTCATCAGAACTTCCTAGTGTCATGCCATTCATTGAATACTTCCTTGTCAAATTACTCCTTCCAAAATGTGTCACCTCACAATTTTCAGAGTTAAATTTCACCTACCACCTATCTGCCCATTTGACCATTCCATTTATATCTTCCTGTAGACACTCAATCTCACTGTTAACCACCCGGCCAAGCTATGTGTTTTCTGCAAAGTTAGTATTCTTTCCCCCATTTGGTCACCTATGTCATTTATATAAATGACGAATAATAGGGGAGTCAGCACAGATCCCTGTAGTGCGCCACTGGACACTGCCTTCCAGTCACTAAAGCAACCTTCCGTCATCACCCTCTGTCTCCTACAACTAAGTCAATTTTGAATCCACCTTAATCAAATTACCCTGGATCCAATGTGCATCTGCCTTTGTTATAAGTTTCCCAAGTGAGACCTTATCAAAGGCTTAGCTGAAACCCATATAGACTACAAAAACTGCACTACCCTCATCTACACACCTGGTCACCTCCTCAAAAAAAGCAATCATATTTGATAGGCATGACCTCCCTCTGACGAAGCCATGCTAACTATCCCTGATCAAACGTCCAGTGGACATAGATTCTCTCCTTCAGAATTGTCCCCAATAGGTTCCCTATTACCAATGCCAGACTCACTGATCTGTAGTTCTCGGGCTTATTTATACAATGCTTTTTAAATAGCGAAACCACATTAGCTGTTCCCTGGTCCTCCTGGCCAGAGAGGAATTAAATATTGGGCCAGAGTCTCTGCAACCTCCTACCTTGCCTCCCACAGCAGCCTGGGAGCAACCTGGACCTGGAGATTCATCCACTTTTAAGCCTGCCAACACCTCCAATACCTTGTCACTCCCCAAGTCAATTTGCTCAAGAACCTCGCAGTCTGTGTCCTTACTTCTATACCTTCATCCTCATTCTCTTGGGTGAAGGTGGATGTGAAGTATTCATTCAACACTCTACCAATGTCCTCTGGCTCCACCCAAAGATTGCTCCCTTGGTCCCGAATGGGACCTTCTCCTGGTTGTCCTCTTCCCATTGCTATACTTATAAAATATCTTGGGGTTTTCCTTACTTTTATTAGCCAGAGCTTTCTTATAACTCTTCTTTGTGTTCCTAACTGTTTTCTTAAGCTTCACCCTGCACTTTCTGTACTCCACCAATGCCTCTGCTGATTCGCTCCCCTTGTACCAGCGAAAGCCTTTCTTTTCCTTCTCTTCATATCCTCTTCATCAGTCCCGCCAATGTCTATGGCATTTTGCGTGACTTGCCTGTCCCGTCACTGGGATACCTACTATGGGGAGGTGGGGTGTCACCTTTGACGGGACTGGAAAATGTTATGAATGGGAAGAACCAAAAAACCCCACCCATTGTTTCTGGACATTGATGAGCATGAATAAAATAGAGACAATATTTGCTTAATGGTGTTAATTTTTAATAAAATGAATATTTGATGTTTGCAATGAATGCTAGGTACACTTTATATGTATATAGATAATTCATGTATTATTTACAACCAGTGGCAGATTAGCTGTCTCCTTTTTTGTCCTTCTGAGAATGTAAGAGATTCAATTGCATCGCAGTATTTCAACCAGATGGATTTTGATTCTACTGCCCTCCCCAAATTGCCCTTGGACAGATGTTTGTTTGAAGCACTGAAGTTCTCCCCATGTCTGCATGGGTTTCCTCCGGGTGCTCCGGTTTCCTCCCACACTCCAAAGATGTGCAGGTTAGGTTGATTGGCCTTGTTAAATTGCCCTTTCGTGCTAGGGGCTAGCAGGGTAAATACATGGGGTTAGGGCCTGGTGGGATTGTTGTCGGTGCAGGCTTGATGGGCTAAATGGCCTCCGTCTGCACTGTGGGAATTCTATGATTCTTGTGGTGCAGTTACAGTCTCAATCCTCAAAGGGAACTTGACTCAGTGACAGTGCTGAAGTTGCAGAGGACTCACATGCTGACTTTGATGGGGTACGGAAGATGACTAATTAGTGCAGACACCAAGTGTTTGGTACAGTGAGAAGTCTGTCAGAAAGTTGGCATTCAATCTCGAAGAACATGGAAGAGTCTGATGCCAAAATGTGGCATGGGGCTTCGAGGAGAACTTGGAACCCATCCTCTCCAAATGGAACAGATGCCCACATCCACCAATGCCAACCATGATGCCACATCTGATGGCTGCTGTCTCAACTTCAATTGAACCTCAAGAAGCATCCACCTTACATTTGAAAACTGCAGTAGAAGGTCATTGGGCAATCTGAGCTTTCTGTCGTTCAAGGTCAGATCAGTGCCATCATGGTTCTGATCACCAATGTGCAAAGGCAAGGGGAGGGCATCACCACATTGTTTTCCAGCAGACCTGTTCCCTAAAGACCAGCTGCAGCTATGGCCTTTGATTATTCTCCCCCTCCTGCTCCTGGCATCTTGCCCTACTCTGTGCGACCTCTGCCCTTTCTCCCAGTCATGCTCAATGTCAGGAGGAAGCCTTGCCCAGCCAGCCATGTCCAGAAGCAACAGATTGTGTACAAACATTCAGGTCACCAACAAAATACTTTACCACTAGCCAGACTGCTCTCTTTGGAAGATTGAATCGTTTAACAAGCATGGGAAAACACCAACATGCAGAGAATTTCAGAAACAGCTGGAAGAAATATTCTAGCCATTAGGCTGATTATAGGGGATGATTCCTTAATAAAGCATTGGTGGTGTGGTGGGGACGGGGTTTCTTCATGCTGTTTAACTTTGTGTTCACCTGGAGCATAGAGGTGAAAATGTGGAACTCCAAAACACCAGCGCTGTCAAATCAGCATTGTGTGCTGATGGATGCCATGTTGGCTCTGCACATCTGCACTGGATGTTAGTGGTGTGTGCCCTACCCCCTTTACCAAAATGGTAACAGGCACATTTCATGAGAGAAGCATGTCAGCACCCTGCAAAAATTGGAACCTTCAGGGACACTAAAATGGATGCGCTTGGTCCCGAATCCCCACATAAATAATTTTGTGTAAAATATTCAACATTTCAGAGAAAAGAAAATGACCTTTATTGGATGAACAAAATGATTGGAGGGGGTGGCAGGGCGGGGTTGGGGGTTCTGGAATAACAGAAAGGTGGGGGGAGTTCCATAGAAGACTGGGGGTTTGGTGGGTTTTCCCAGGGGGTTGCGGGGGGGTTGATGTAATTCAGAGTGGTTTTAATTCCTTTTTCTGGGTAGCAATTGATGTAAGACTGTCAAAACTATCCAAAGTTTGATTTAAATCTTATTTTTGGATGGAGCCCAGTGCAGGGAAATTGCCCATCGGCAGTTTGCAATTCCCAGACAGTTCTTACCTGGGAATCTCTGGAAGGAAGTGGGTTTCCCTAGCCAATCTTGGCGTACACCCCATGTACGCTCCCCTGGAACCCGGAGGTTACGACCCAGAGCCCCACACCTCTGAGCAGGTTTGGTGAACAGATGTAACATAATCCTTCTCTGTCACTTTATGATGATTAAAGGAGTTATTAGGATAACAAGAGAGAAATTATCTCCTCTGGGAAGGGGGATTCTAGAACAAAGAGATAGCTGAAAATTTGAGTTTGATCTTTTGGCGTGTGGGGTGGAATTGGGGCCAGGGGATGGGGGCAGCTTGTCAGGAAGCATTTGTTCACATAAGAGATGGTAGAAATCTGGAACTTTTTTGTCAAAAAGGCTGTTGTGGGACCAACTGAAAATTTCAATACTGAGGCTGAAATATTTTTGTTATCTAAGGGTGTGAAGGGATATGGAACAAAGACGGGTAAATGGAGCTGCGATACTGATCATTCATGATCTAATTGAATAGCAAAACCAGCTCCAGGGCTTAAACGACCTACTTTTGTTTTTCAATGTTCTCTCTATATTCTTTACTTTGAGACAGAGAATTGCATTCACATATTTCCTTGAAACAGCTCAATCATATAACAGGCTGTTACTCTGAAATGCCAGAACACCAGCCTTCCATCCATTGACTCCGTCTACACTTGCCACTGCCTTGGAAAAGCAGCCAGCATAATCAAGGACCCCACACACCCCGGACATTCTCTCTCATGCCTTCTTCCATCAGGAAAAAGATACAAAAGTCTGAAAGCACGTACCAACCGACTCAAGAACAGCTTCTTCTCTGTGGTCATCAGACTTTTGAATGGTCCTATCATATATTAAACTGATTTTTCCCTTCACCCTACTTGTAATTGCAACGCTATATTTTGTTCCCTATCCTTTTCTTTTTCCCCTATGTACTTTATGAATGGTATGTTTTGCCTGTATAACGTGATGAAAACAACGTATCCCAGTGCATGTGACAATAATATAAAGATGTACGGGTTAGGTGGATTGGCCATGCTAAATTGCCCCTTTGTGTCAGGGGGACTAGCTAGGGTAAATGCATGGGGTAGTGGGGATAGGGCCTGGGTGGGATTGTGATCGGTGCTGACTCAATGGGCCGAATGGCCACCTTCTGCACTGTAGGATTCTATGATTCAATAATTCCTTGATTCAATGAAATCAAATCAAATCGTGATTATGATTTACTTTCATTTTGTTACTTAACTGCTCTTCAAGACAGTAGTTTAAACCAAATCTCTTATTTTCATTTAACTTTACAATTCTACGGAGCTCAACTCACCCCATAGTACCTTTCAGCGGCATTCAAATGGTCGCTTTCTGCGTTTCTACTCACCCTGCACCACCTCAGCGTCTATCAATGCCGGTGACTCTGGCTCCAACATTGCTTTTGCTCATTCCCTACCTGAGACCAGCTGCACAATCGCAGAATGCACAACTATTTCTTGCTGCCTCTGGGCTGGATAAAGCTCTTTATGTGGCCATCAGTCAACCTACACACAGCTAGAGAGTAAAGGCACAGAAAGACACGCATACGCTGCAATCAATGCTTTTAAGTGTCCTTGAGTGACTTTGGTCGAGCATTAATTGTGTAGCTTATTTAAACAGCGCTCGGACCAACTCGATCTTAACGCTGTCACTTCAACTCAGAGTGGAGATGGAAGCAGTTAGGTCATCCAATTTTTACAATGAGGTGCTATGATGGACAAACTAATGTTGCTCTTTTGTGATTTACATGACTGGTGTTGCAATTCACTAAGGTCAGGATTGCCTTCTAGTCTATTTGCTGTGATAATATTTTACAATATTTTTAGAGTGCTCATGACATGAAAAGGAAGATTTTCCTGGATCTGTGTCTGAGATCACAGCAAATGAATATGAGAAAACTGGATGGATCAATACAAACCTGTAAAGGAGTTCACCCGATTTTCAGACACTTGGTGCATCGGGATAGTCCAGGAAAATTCCCGGTCTAGTTTTAGGGAATGAGAAAGCAAGTCTGATAATCTGAAAAGTTATCATAGAATCCTACAGTGCAGAAGGAGACCATTCAGCCCATCGAGTCTGCACCCACCACAATCCCACCCAGACCCTATCCCCATAACCTCATGCATTTACTTTAACTAGTCCCCCTGACACTAAGGGGCAATTTAGCATGGCCAATCCATCTAACCCACACATCTTTGAACTGTGGGAGGAAACCAGAGCACCCGGAGAAAACCCACGCAGACATGGGGGGAATGTGCAAACTCCACACAGCGACCCAAGCTGGGAATCGAACCTGGGTCCCTGGCACTGTGAGACAGTAGTGCTAACCACTGCGCCATCGTGCCACCCAATCTGGCTCCACTTTTTCAGTAAATGATATCAAACTTGGAGCACTATTGATCCAGCTCCCCACCATCTTCTCAAGGGCAACGAGTTACCTGTATTAAATTCTGACTTTGCCAGCAATGCTCACATACCATGGACTAATAAATAAAGGTAGTTCCATTGCTGTTAGCAGGCTGTTTACCTCCTAAATGCAATAAAAGGGACAGGAGCAATTTGGATATGAAATTGGCTGAGTGACAGGAAAGAGAGAGTTGTGGTTAATGGGTTTCTTCCAGGCCGGAGGAAGGTCTGTAGTTGGGTTCCCCAGAAACTCATTGTTGGGACCCCTGTCCTTCATAGAATCATTGAGTCCTACAGTGTAAAAGGAGGCCATGCGGCCCATTGAGTCTGCACCGACCACAATCCTACCCAGACCCTATCCCCATAACCCCATGCATCTACCCTAGCTAGTCCCCCTGGCACTAAGGGGAAATTTAGCATGGCCAATCTACCTAACCCGCACATCATTGGACCGTGGGAAGAAGCTGGAGCACCCGAAGGAAACCCACGCAGGGGGAGAATGTGCAAACTCCACACAGCCAGTGACCCAAGCTGGGTATTGAACCTGGGTCCTTGGTGCTGTGAGGCAGCAGTGTTAATACTGTGCCACCATGCTGTCCCATTCCTGATATATATTAATTATCTTGTCTTTGATTTGCTGGGCACAGTCTCAGAATTTGCAGATAATATAAAAGCTGGAAGAATTGTGGGGTAGGATTTTACATTTGTGAATCAGGACTCTGCTGCTGTCCTGTGCATGCGTGATAACATCAAGTCATGAACTAAATGTCAACATGTCAGTTTCCCATAATGCAGTGGACGAGTGGTGGCCAAAATCAGTAGCTCGGCAGCCATTATTTTTTTTTAAAGGGGCAATTGAGCTTGTTTAACAAACTAACTGACCCAAGCATTAATCTGCACATGCCATTATATGGTTGGCATGGGCAGACAGACATGACTGAGAAGGAAGGGGAGGTCCTCCTTTGGCAGCTGCCCTGTGCACCTGAGGGGCACTCCTCCCCTCAGGATGATACCATCCCTTAGTGCTTCCCATTCCAGCCTCCAAAATTCACCCTTCCCCTTCTCCCTCTCTAACGATGCCTCAATCCCTACCTGCAGATGTGAAGCCAGGCATGTGAGCTGTACCTCCCAGTGATTGGCTAATTGAATCAAACACACGTTACTTCAGGTTTTCATAATAAGCAGAGTACAGACCGTACTCAATCAGGCCATACTTGCAAAACCCAAAACATAATGAAGGAAATTCTCCAGCCTCCCAGCCGCATGTTTCTTAGTAGTGGGAGGTGGCGCCTTGTTCACTGGGATGCTCTGGTCCTGCCACTGTGAATGGAAATTCCCATTGATGTCACCCCCACACCCCTGGGGAACCGATGGGAGGGGGTGCACTGCCAATGGGACTGGAGAATCCTGCCAGCGAGAATGGCTGGAGAATTCCTCCCAATGTCTACTCTTAGATGTGATTCTGCAATTGGACAGCACTTGCTGGACAATCCTGTATGCGCTAATAGCTACATTAACAACCAACTTAAGATAATCAGTCAGGTTTGTAATGTTTTAATATTTGCCAGAAGTGACATATATTCATACACAGGGAACCATTTTCTTCAAACAAAAGGAATATGTCCAAGCCTGATATGGACATAAATATGGCACAGTGATAAAGTGGTTAGCACTGATGCCTCAGAGAACCAGGGACCCAGGTTTGATTCCGGTTTTGGGTGACTGTCTGGAGTTTGCACGTTTGTTTGTATCTGCATGGATTTCCTCCAAAAGATGTGCAGTTAGGTGGATTGGACATGCTAAGTTCCCCTTAGTGTCCAAAGATCTGAAGATTAGATCAGTTAGGCATGGCAAATGCATAGGATTATGGGAATAAGGTAGTGGGCTGGGCCTGGGTAAGATGCTCTTTCAAAGAGTCAGTGCAGTCTTGAGTAGCCGAATGACCTCCTTCAGCACTGTAGGTATTCTATGGATACTTTTTAAAATTGCCCAGGAGTTTGGGGAGCCTATTGTTTCCTACTGCTTTCCCCATAGCAATGTCTCAATAAGTCAGATACGACTTGGGAACCAATCAGCATCCCTTTCTCCTGTACTAAACATTGTTGTGACTGTTTAAACTTTCAATGTTTTCTTCATTGCAGAGCCAACGGTGCCAGGGGTGCTAGAGGGTTTTGACAGTCCTATTGATTTAAAGAGCCGTGCTCCTGTAGAAGGCTTTGTGCCTGCTAGGAGCAGCTCCACATAAATGAGTGTCAGTAACAGTGTAAATATCAGACAATCAAACCAGATTTGTGAGTTGACAGATTCCAGCGAAGCTATCAGTGTGGGCTTCCACAGGGCTATTTCTGGCAATGCGTGACTCCCTGATTCCAGCATTAGCCAGCTCCTCAGAACTTGTGTTTTCCTTGAGACCTTCAATAGCAGTGAACATCATGGCATTCGCCACTACTGAGACCGTGAAGACCCGGACACATAAATATTCCAGTTCAGGATCAAGCATGCTGCCGTTGAACTTGGGGTTAAAGCTATTGTGAAAGGATATGCCCCATTCTCTGTTGGCGTGGCACTGCTGTCACATTTTTCTCTCCACTCTGAGTGGAAAAATAAATCAGATTGAAAATAAAGCAGTTTTAGCAGGGTCAAAACACTTAAGTAATCAAAGAATGGTGACAACATTACCTGCTGACATAACATCTTAAATAACCCACAGTGCTGTGCTTCCACAACACAATAAAATACCAACCAATCCAACCTGTATTTTCATGTCTTATTATCAGGAAACATTACCACTTATTTTCTTACTTGAAGCAATCAGCACTTGTGCAACAGGACAATACCAGACAAATAACCCATTTTCCATATCCCTAATATTGTTTGCGTTCCTGTCAAAGAACTACTTCTTTCAGCTGACTAACATAGTTATGTAGGAATGGCTACACTGGTCAGTCATGCAATAAAAGACTTGATTGAATGGTTTCCTTTTATCACAGGACTGTTCAGATGAAGGGGGACGCTTAATAATGCAACAATTTATAGTTCATGCTTGGATTAAGCTTTCATGAAAAATGTGTTCAATAAATCATCCGTTTTATTCACAAATGCACAACATAATTAATCAAAACAATTTGGATTGCTCATGTTATCATGACCAAGTATGTCTGGTTCTCCTCCCAACTCAACAGATTGGGGAGATGGTAGCATAGTGGTCATGTTACTGAACCAGTAATCTAGAGGCTTCGGCTAATTATCTGGGGGCCTGAGTTCAAATCCCACCATGGATGCTGGAGGAATTTGGATTATCATAGAATCATAGAATCCTACAGGGCAGAAGGAGGCCATTCAGCTTATCAAGTCTGCACCGACCACAATCCCACACAGGCAATATCCCCTAATCCTATGCATTTACCCTAGCTAGCCCCCCTGACACTAAGGGGAAATTTAGCATGGCCAATCCCCCTTACCCGCACATCTTTGGAATGTGGGAGGAAACCGGAGCACCCAGAGGAAATCCATGCAGACACAGGGAGAATGTGCGAACCGCACACAGACAGTGACCCAAGCCGGGAATTGAACCCGGGTCCCAGTGCTAATCACTGTGCCACCGTGCAGTTAATAAAATCTGGAATTTCAAGTTGGTCTCAATAATGGTGACCATCAAATGTTGTAAAAATAAACCTGGTTCACACATGTCCTGAAGGGAAGGAAATCTGCTGTCCCTACCTGGTCTGGCCTAAGTGTGACTCCAGACCCACAGCAATGTGGTTGACACTTAACTGCCCCTTTAAAAAAACCCAGCAAGTCACTCAGTTCAAGGGCAATTAGGGATAGACAATAAATGATGACCTTGCCTGTGACACCCACATCAATTGAAGAATAAAGGGGATTGCTGTTCTGGGCTGTTCTCGAAAGAGAGCAATGATGATGAAACGGAAATTCTCCAAAAGCATGTTTTTATTTACAAAATTCCACCAACATTCACACGGCAGTTATAAACTGAAAACAAGTCAGGAGCAAAACAAGTTTCAGGAATGTTATTTCAATGAGATTGAATCAAAAATTGACCTAGAGAATGCATCACAACAAATTTGTATTCGGTTAAAAACACAACTAACACAACTCACCAAGACAAAACTGCAAAGGAAAAGTGGAGCTACGGTGAGGCAGGTTCTGTTCTGGAACTTTCAGCAGTTTATACAGGAAATTAGGTCAAATGGGTTGGATTTAGTTCAGGTCAGACAGTCCTCAAAGTGGAAAAGTCGAATGATTCACTCATCTCTATCATTGTCTGTGTTTGGTGCTTCTAAAAATTGCATTTAGCACTTTTTTCTCACACCACGACTTGGACCATTAAGCTCAGCTGAAGAAAAAGGATGAGATTCATCATTTTCCACTAAATCAATGTTCATCTATTGCCACACAATTTATAATATCAGAGTAGCTTCTGATAGCGGGGAGACAATAGTGAACAAGTACAGGAGAAAAATGTGGATTTACCTCTATACACAAGCATATTTGTTCTTCCTTTATTAAACAATTTGCTTGTAATTATTGGACTTCTGGCTAACTATTATTTCTCCCTTTGACCTGCTTATTTAACATTGGCTAGAAAATATTCATTGGGAGCAACAAAAAAAAATTAATACATTAGGACTGCGGTGAGGAGAAATTTCTTCACCAAGAGAGTGGTGAATGTGCGGAATTCACTACCACAGAAAGTAGTTGAGGGCAAAATGTCTGATTTCAAGAAGAAATTAGATGTAGCTCTTGGGGCTGAAGGGATTAAGGGATATGGGGGGAAGGTGGGATCAGGATACTCAGACATGATCTAAATGAATGGCGAAGCAGGCTCGATGGGCCGAATGGCCTCCTCCTGCTCCTAGTTTCTATGTTTCTAACATCGCTAATCAGGCCATAAATGTAACGTTTTTTTTGCAATGATTTATTTATTTGTGTCACAAGTAGGCTTACATTAACATTGCAATGAAGTTCCTGTGAAAATCCCTTAGTCGCCACACTCTGGCGCTTGTTCGGGTACACTGGAGGAGAATTTAGCATGGCCAATGCACCTAACCAGCAGGTCTTTTAATTGTGGGAGGAAACCAGAGTACCCGGAGGAAACCCATGCAGACACGGGGAGAACACGCAGACTCCGGATAAAAGTCCAGCTTGTCCAACCTTTTTCGGCGAGAGAGTATTACATCACACTCCTGACTTGCACTTTGTAAATGGTGGACAGGCTTTAGGAAGTCAGGAGGTCAAATACCTACTGCAGAATTCCTAATCTCAGACCTGGTCTAGTAGCCACAAGTGGCTGGTTCAGTTTAAGCCTCTGGTAAATAGTGATCCCTAGGATGTTGATAGTGGGTTGGATTTAGTTCAGGTCAGACAGTCCTCAAAGTGGAAAGTCGAATGATTTACTCATCTCTATCATTGACTGTGTTTGGTGCTTCTAATGGGTGATACTGTTGAATGTCAAGGGGTACTTCCTCCATTCTTGGCATTTGTGTAGAACAGTCCAAGCCTGAATGTAGTTTCGGTCATGGTGCATACAAGCACAGACTTGCCATCTGAAGAGTTGCAAATGGAATTGAACACTGCAATGATCAGCAAGTATCCTCATTTCTGGTTTTCTGATGGAGGGAAGGTCATTGATGAAATGGCTGAAGAGAGTTGGGCCTAGGACACCACCCTGAAGAACACCCACAGTGATGTCCTGAGACTGAGATGATTAGCCTCCAAAAACCAAAAACATCTTCCTTCATACAAGGCATGACTCCAGTTGGTTGAGAGTTTTCATCTTTTTTCACAGAAAGCTTCATATTAACATTGAAAAGCACAGATATTATAACGAGTTATCATACACTTAGATTTCACTTAATAGATAAACTTCCAATCGGCATTTGATAAAGTTATTTATGTGAGACTATTAGGGAATATTCACGCTCATGGGATAAATGACACATTGAAAAATTGTTCAATGACTACAGTGAACTGGGTCCTTTCTCACTTCAAGTTTTCTTAAGCCACCTAATGCATTCATTGAATTCAAATGGACATATGCAGGGCTGGCTCACATGAAATCATCTCATCACAATTTCCATTTGGAAAGTTGAATAAAATCTGCTGCTCGCTGATGTAGAAGTAAGTACTCATCATTCCTTTAATTTAATCCTGCAGTAAAAGATTGTAAAGCATTGAATATTTGGTGAAATTTCTCAGGCAACAGGCAATGTCTCATTTTCTCTGCCAAACATAAATCAATAACCAGACCACAGAAAGTGATGAGTTTCCGAGATTTCATTGAAGGGGTTGTCAAGTTTGGAGTAAATGGGCTTGCTCCTTTTCTCAACAAAGACTTTAACCTCCATCCAATCCTAATCTGCGGTGGCGAAGGGTCATCCAGACTTGAAACATTGGCTCCATTCTCTCTCCACAGATGCTGTAGGACCTGCTGAGATTTTCCAGCATCTGTTGTTTTCGCTTCAGATTCCAGTATCCGCAGTATTTTGCTTTTAACCTAATTGGAAGTTCCCCTTCAAATATCAGGTATTCCTCTGAAAACAACCCTTTGCCTGATGCAGTAGAGTCCCTCCTTTGGCCTACCATTCCTTATAATGCATACTCAAGTTCAGTGTTCCTTTGCGGTCTTCCAAATCTATACAAAAGGAGTTTTTGAATTGTCTGGATTCGATCATGTTAAAGTTGACTTCAGTAGGAGCTCGCCTTTTTTCAACACTAACAGCTGGGAAAATACATGATTTTGGACTTTTAAAAAAACTGATAAGTGCTGCTAACTCCACACAAGGACAGCAAAATAAATAATATCGATTCCGAGATGGGAACTGTTCATTCAGGAATCCGACGGCAATGACCCCTGTCAAACTCTCCCTTTCAGTGTGTGATCGAACAATCGGTTGCAGCAACAAGGCTGAACCCAAATATCGAGGGAGCTGACATATCAGCTACAAAGCTTAAAATCTCACCGTATGCAGATTGCATCCTCCCATAAATCACAAAATCAGTATTTGCTGATTCCTTCGTTATTGAATGTTGACTGCAAACCAGCGTTTGGAGCGGTATCAGATTACACAACCAATAATGACATGATGTGATAGAAGTGAAGCCATGTCTCTCTGATTCATATCCCCAGTTAACTCGCAATTTATCTTTCCATTTGATTGGGCTGACAAGGGCTTTACCTACATGGAGATATCCATCACACCTATCACAGATGGCCTATATAATAGCAGCTATTCTTCCTTCAAGTGCATGAAGCAATGCTGCTTCATTTGTGCCAGTCAAGTTATATTTGCCCAGAGAGATGGTGCTGGATTTCAATTTGTGCAGCTGACAAAGCGAAACTGAACACGGATGTATATCCGCTGGCAGACTACATAGGTGTGCAGTTTTGAAGCAGACAGGGGCACTCCTGCTATGGGGCATTACCCTGCCAGCCAAAGTGATGCAGTGTTTAACATATGCTCCACTTGCACTGATACAAGTGGCCATTATTCTAGACGGGGTAGATTCAGAAAGAATGTTCCCAATGTGGGGGAGTCCAGAACCAGGGGTCATAGATGGAAGATAAGGGGTAAACCTTTTAGGGCTGGGGTGAGGAGAAATTTCTTCACCCAGAGAGTGATAAATCTGTGGAATTCAATGCCACAGAAAATAGTTGAAAGTAGGAACGTAGGAATTAGGAGCAGAAGTAGACAAATTCAGCTGTTTGAGCCTGTTCCACCACTCAATCAGATAATGACTGATCTTACCACCTCAAATCCAAAGATGTGCGGGTTAGGTTGATTGGCCAGGTTAAAAATTGCCCCTTAGAGTCCTGAGATGCGTAGGTTCGTGGGATTAGTGGGTAAATATGTGGGGGTAGGGCCTGGGTGGGATTGTGGTTGGTGCAGACTCGATGGGCTGAATGGCCTCCTTCTGCACTGTAGGGTTTCTATGATTTCTAAATCCACTTCCCCACCTGTTGCCTATATTCCCGTAACCCTTTTTTTAATCAGCAATATATCTATCTTCTTCATGAAATCATTCAATGATTCAGACTCCACCGCACTACGGAGCAGCGAGTTCTACAAATTGAGGCCAAAACATTGCATAATTTCAGGAAGGAATTAGATATAGCTCTTGGGGCTAAAGGGATCAAGGTTTGGGGGGAAGGTGGGATCAGGATATTGAATCTGATGATCAGCCATGATCAAAATGAATGCCGGAGTAGGCTCGAAGGGCCGAATGGCCGACTTCTACTTTCTATGTTTCTATGTAATCACTCTAGGTACAACAGCTGCAAGAAGAATGAGCAAGTGGGGAGAGACTTCGATTTGCATAGAATCATACAACAGAAAAGGAGGCCATTCGGCCCACCATGAGGCAGAATTATCATGCCCCATCTTTGAAGCAGAAACCTATTTTTCTTCAGCCTCCTCAACCATCACCAAAGACCCTCGACCATCTTAAAGGAAATGCTGAGACTCCTCCCACAAGTTCACTGATGTTCTTTCAGTCAGAATGGGGCCCTTCCAATATGAAGTCTTTCTAGATACTATGTGGTGCCATTAGGTGAGTGGGGTGGAGGAAGGCAAAATTCATGCCATATTAATGCCGGGATGAAGGGTCCAATATCCAATCAATAGTGTAATTGGAAGTAGGGAGGGGCGGTGATCGCATCTAATCCTTGGGGTATTATGGTCAAAAGCAAGACACTAACAGGGCCCAATATTTGGTCCTGGCAGTATATAGAATCAAAGAATCATACAGTGCAGATGAGGCCCTTCGGCCCATTGAATCTGCACCAACATGTGAGAAACAACTAAACTCCCAGCTAATCCCATCCACCAGCGCTTGGCCCGTAGCTTTGAATTTGATGGCGCGCCAAGTGCTCAATATAGTATGAGAGACAGAATGATTGACTTTCTCCTTGTGTTCTTACGCACCTACTTCCAGAACTACAAAAGTAGATAAACACAGATCTTCCAATATATGGAGTACATTTAGGACTCTTCAGATGTGATGGGAGCTCGAGATTTTTGGGAATTGAAGGGGAAGTGACTTCATACCAATAAATAAAAATCCACCCCCAGTTCCTCCTGAGAGATTTTGGTTAATTCGTGAAGGCATTAAGCGTCTCATCTTGACCAAATTTCAGGGGATCACTGGAGCTTTTGACCAGAGCAGTCTGATTCAATATGGTGGGTGGCATATTATAGGCCGGAAACCTGTACATGCTTCCTGCTCACTTTACAGGAGGCCCAGTTGCCCAGTTAGCACCTCAGTAATGAATGCCATACCAAGGTTAGCTTGCCAGGCTCCACCTACCCAATTCCTCTGAGGTAGTATCCCATTCTTTGTTCATCATCACCTCTCCATTCCCAATGCCACTTCCTGAACTTTCACTCTCCTCTTTTCCTGTCCTCTCATCTCTTTTCTCTCTTCTCTCATTGCCATCCCTCCTCTCTTCCCTCTACACCCTACCTTTTCCTCTTTAGCCCCCTCATCTGTTTCATTTCTCGGTTGCTCCCTTTCCCCTCCCCTCTCTTTCCTCGTATGTCTCTGATTGAGCCTGCCCCGCTGGTAACTTAATCTTTTTAAAGATTGGGGCATCCTTCAAAAAGGTCTCTGCAATACAAAAAAGTAAAAATAGAACAACCCCACCCCCCTAAACAAAATACCCCCCCCTCACTCACAGTTCCCTGGAACATCCCCACGGTACTGCCCCCAGTGTCAGAGGACAGCGGAAACGTGGCAGAGCCCAAGTAGTGCCAGGGTGCAGTGCCAGGGTACTGCACAGGCATGACCATCTCTCCCCTGAGCAACGCATTCGCCAGAGCTATTCTGGCGGGTTCTGCCCATAAGGTGCAACCCATGGGAGAGCTGTCGTAATGTAGGCTGACGTGACTGGGTAATATAACGGGGGAGATTATCAGGCATAGGGGCCTGATAATTAGAATTAAAATTATTCTAATGGGGTCCCCAATGTCCAACATTTTGGGCCTCATGAGAGAATTTGCGCTCCCATCGCCATTCACAACTGCTGATAACAGGAATGCAACATCCTGGCCATTGTATCTAATATTCACTCCCCATCTTTTGATTTGATTTAATTTGATCTATTATTGTCACATGTGTTAGTATGCAGTGAAAAGTATTGTTTCTTGTGTGCTATACAGACAAAGCATACCATTCACAGAGAAGGATAGGGGAGGGTGCAGAATGTAATGTTACAGTCATAGCTAGCATATAGAGAAAGATTAACTTAATGCGAGGTAGGTCCATTCAAAAGTCTGATGGCAGCAGGGAAGAACCTGTTTTTGAGTCGGTTGGTGCATTCCTCAGGCGTTTGTATCTTTTTCCCGATGGAAGAAGGTGGAGGAGAGTATGTCCGGGGTGTGTGGGGCCCTTGATTACGCTGACTGCTTTTCCAAGGCAGCGGGAAGTGTAGACAGAGCCAATGGCTGGGAGGCTGGTTTGAGTGATTGACTGAGCTTCGTTCACAACCCTTTGTAGTCTATTGCGGTCAGGGACAGAGCAGGAGCCATACCAAGCTATGATACAACTGGAAATAATACTTTCTCTGGTGTATCTGTAAAAGTTGGTGAGAGTTGTAGCGGACATGCCAAATTTCCTTCGTCTTCTGAGAAAGTAGAGGTGTTGGTTTCTTAATTATAGTGTTGGTAGGGAGGGATCAGGACAGGTTGTTGGTGATCTAGACACCTAAAAATTTGAAGCCCTTGACTATTTCTACTTCATCCCCATTAATGCAAGCAAGGACATCTGCAAGTCTATACGGAATTAACTGGTATGTTTAAATTGTAAGCAAAAGAAATAAACATATTACACATTTACTGATAAAATATACATGTTTTCACATCAATAGCTTGGACAATGTTACAACTGCCATGTAAATGATTGCATGTTTCAGGAAGATCAAATGTTCTGTTCTCTGATTAACTTTTTAAAATATCTTTAGTTACATCAATGTCAACTTCCTGAATTGAGTATCTACCACAATATTTTGCATTGTGATTTGATGTGTTTTTTCCCCCCCATTTGGAAATGTACGCTAAAACAGGAAGTCACAGGTAAAAAGATATAAAACCAACTTTCATTTCCCTCCAAGCATGAGATTTGCATGTGTTTTCCAAATCCATGGTTCAAGAAAAAAATACTCTGCTCAGTAAGACATTCACGCTACTACAAGCCATAGATTATACTCAGTACATTGAATGCGTTAGTTTCCTCCAAGACAGCAGAGTGCTCCTGCAAGATGTCTTGCACGCATACATGATTGATCATCACAACACAAAATAACATTTGCTTAACCAAGCAGTATTCCTCCCTTGAATGCATAAAGGAGGTTACATCCACCTCACATTTTGCAGTTTATTGCAATCCGCACCTTTTTGCATTTGAAGCTGTTTTAAGTGTAGGATTCTGAAAAAGACCTAGGTATAATTCCTGAACCTCATTACCATCACTTCTCCCAAAGACATCAAAATGACTACGCTCTGTTAAACAAGGCGGTCTCTACACTGAAGAGGATTAGGATGGCAGAAACGTGCAGCTGGTGTTGGTGACCGTCAAGTTTCTGATCACCATTTTCTGACTGAGGGTGTTCTGAGTGTCTGTCAGTCCGTATGTCGCTGACCTTTAAAGCCTTTCAGCTGACATGGTGACACAGTGACTCAAGAACAGCTTCTTCCCTGCTGCCATCAGACTTTTGAATGGACCTACCTCACATTAAGTTAATCTTTCTCTACACCCTAGCTATGACTGTAACATTACATTCAGCACTCTCTCCTTTCCTTCTCTATGAAAGGTATGCTTTGTCTGTACAGTGCGCAAGAAACAATACTTTTCACTGTATTCCAAAACATGTGACAATAATAAATCAAATCAAATCAAATCAGCGGTGAGCAGTGCTGCCTCACAGAGCCAGGGACCTGTGTTCAATCCCGGCCTCGGTGACTGTGTGTGGAGTTTGCACATTCTCCCCGTGTCTGTGTGGGTTTCCTCCAGGAGCTCTGGTTTCCTCCCATAGTCCAAAGATGAGCAGGTTAGGTGCATTGGTCACCTAAATTGCCCCTTAGTGTCCCAAGATGTGGAGGTTAGGGGGATTAGCATGGGAAATGTGTGGGGTTAAAGGGATGGGAGAGGGAGAGGACCTGGGTATTATACTTTGTCAGGGAGTCAGTGCAGACTCAATGGGCTGAATAGCCTCTTCTGCCCTGTCGGAAATCTATGATTCTTTTACTCATATTGGCAGAGGTTCCTTGGCCAGTAGATGGAAATTGCAATTGCGACCTTTAAGCTTCAGCTTGAATGCAAGCTTGATCATTGCACATTTTTTCTCCATTCTGTGGATTTAATTCCATACCATAAATAAGGTGAACTTCATACCAGCTGGAACTCCTGAATATTAGTTTCAAAAAGAAATGATTCTGAACAATGAAAGAAATATTAATTTCACAATGACTTAAGATCACATACCATATGCCTTTTGGATTGCTGCTGTATAAAATAATATTAAGCAATATAGTGACAGATCACTTGTGTCACCTCCACTTCCATTCTCTTCCATTTTCACAATGATTCAGGCTTCGCCATGTTTGTTTTAAGTTTGCTATGACTAAGTAAAAATGGGAAAAGCACCCTTTCATGGTCGCGATAATGTGTTGGATATGGAACTTATTACGTTTGAGGTTAGATATGGAGACTAATAAAAGACCAGGAGGTCAGTGGGAGTAAACTAACTGGAACTGTTTATTACCACGTCTATTCTCTGGCACAGTCAGTACAAGACCGGCTGAGCAAGCCCCACTCAGGGTGGCACTTGAATCTCAGGTCACCTGACACATTCTCTTAAAGGGGCATGCCCCAACATACAGAACAGAACTGAACTAGCAACTATTTCAGAGTTTGTGAATTCATAATCTAATCATCAGAGGAACAGAGGAGCAAGAGTAAGCCGCTTATCTCCTTGAGATCATTCTGCTAGTCAGTTGGATCATGGTAGATCCATATCTCTATCCCATTTACCCACCTTTGCCCATATGCCTGATCTAACAAAAATCTACCAATCCCGGTCATGAAAATGTCAATCTTTCCAATATCCATGATCCTATATATGGTGGCTTGGGATGGGCGCATGCTCAGACTCCCAATTACCCACTGTGTCAATAAGTGCTTCTTGATTTCAATCCTTGAATGGCTTTGCTCTAATTTTAAAGTTAGGCTCTCTTGCTCTAGATTCCCCCATCAGAGGAAATAGCTTTGATCTATCAGTTGAATCTATTTTCAATTGTAAATACTTCGATTAAATCATACTTATCCTTCTAACTTTATGAGGGTATGTTCCAAGGTTATGCAGACTGTTGTCATAACTTAACCATTTAAACCCCATTATCATTCTGGTGACTCTGTGCTCTGCTCATTATACGACCAAAGTTCTGTGCCCAAAACCGAATGCCATACTTCAGATAGGGCTGAACTAAAGCTTTGTGTAACTGAAGTATGATGTCCTCCTATTGCATTCCAACCCTCTTGAGGTAAAGACAAATGATCCGTCCGCCTTTTTCTATCAGCTCAAAAACTTGAGTCATCTTTCTCAGACTGGCCTCATACTCATCCGTTTTCTGCTACAGTTTTCACCATTCACTCAGCCTGACAATTTCTTTTGCAATTCCCTGCTACCATCTACACAACAAACTCTACCTCCCAACTTATTGCCATCTGTAAATGTTGGCACACACTCATTCATCCAAGTCACTGGTACAGCTGGCGAAGAGCTGAGGCCTGAGTAGAGGTACCTGCCTGGCCACATTACCCAAGAGGAAAACATTCAGCTTGTTCCTACCCAGTGTCTCCTACCTCCCAACTATCTACTAACCACAGCATTTTTAAGAAGTGAATTACATAAATCTAGTAACTTCATTTGAACAGCAGTTGCTGTTTCAGCTTAAAAGCACAAGTGGAAAGGGAATGTATCAACTCAAAATGACCTACCTCTGTAGATGCTTCACAATGCCATGCATTTTGGCAGAGGATACCACTCAGTGCCAGGGCTAGGAAATAAATGTGATCTGGCTATAAGTATCCATAGACTGAAATCAAAGCGCACAATAAGCAAGATTATGGTGTTTTGCAATAGTTAATGTAGGCACATGGAATTTACAACGGATTTGTAAGAATGATCAAAGTTTCAATCAAATTACAATTCACTTTGCATATCTTTGAAAATCAGTAAAGTAATGAATAATGATGCTTGAGAAAGAAATATCCATCTTGTATACAGTGACAGCATTACGTACTCATATATCAGAAATGGCATTGGGTGACAACACTTTGGGGTGCCTTTTAACAATGGCTCAACAATGTGTCGTGACTGGAATATTAACAGAATTTTACAAATGTGCCGAGACATTTGATGTCTTAAATTACCCGTGTCTTTGTCATCTTGCAGTACAGATTTGCAAATTAAATTGTCACTGCTTGTGTTGTTTGAGGCCTGGTGCCTGCAACAACTACAATTATTCAAGAAGTATCAGATCATTTCCAATACTTTACACATGTCAATTGGCAGAAGTCAGCATGATGGCACAGTGGTTAGCACTGCTGCCTCACAGCGCCAGGGACCCGGGTTCAATTCCAGCCTTGGGTGACTGTCTGGGTGCAGTTTGCATGTCCTCCCCGTGTCTGCGTGGGTTTCTTCTGGCTGTTCCAGTTTCCTCCCACAGTCTAAAGATGTGCAGGTTAGGTAGATTTGCCATGATAAATTGTCCCTTAAGTGTCCCAAGATGTATGGCTTAGAGAAATTAATGGGGTAAATATGTGGGGTTGCCGAAATAGGGTTTGGGTGGGATTTGTGGTCGGTGAAGTCTCAATGACCAAATGGCCTCCTTCTGCACTGCAGGGATTCTATGGTTCTTTGTCTGCTGTTGCTGAACTAGCTAGCAGGGGAGATGTCCATTAGCAGTGATTATGAACAAAACCAGCTGGCTTCATGGAAAAATGCTCCTGCTTGTGTGTGTCCGGCATGGGTTCTCTGCTACCGGGAGTGTATTGTCAAAGCACGGATATGTATTACTACCCATTAACACTCATGGAAAGTGAGCCCCGCGTTCGCAGCTTCATCATTTGCACTTCTGGCAAGTAAGGTTCCATGCAGGGAGCACACAATGGAAAACATACACCTTTAAGCACTGTTGATCTAGTCTATTTCCAATAAAAAATACTGAATAAGCCAAGGAATCCAGTCAGGTCCAATTGGCCATCAGGGAATTAGACTCATATGGGCATGATCTTAGCCAGGATTTTATAGCCCCTCCCATCCAGCGGGATTTTACAGTCCTGCCAAAGTAGCTGGCAACTTAAATGGCCCCCTGCACCCACTAGGAAGAAACATGTTGTGGCGTGCTGTAAAATCTTGTCCTTTGCTGTGATCAACTCAGACACCACATCATATACAGATTTCTTGATCAATATCACATTAAAGCTCCCTGCGTTACTCATTGGCTGCGTGCCTGTCGAGGGAGGAACATATTTTGGTCACCTGTGATGCCACTTAAAGGTAGCCAGTACCTCATAAAAAAGCAGTGTATTCTGACTGCAGATCTTCAATCCAAGCCCCCTGCCATTGGCACCATTTCTGCCACTTACGCATCCTCCCACTGCAACTTTACTTCACTGTGGGAGAGGCCCGTGCCTCATCAGCAGACCACCCGGTGAAGTCTGATGAGACTTTATGCCAGACTAAGGGCAGTGCCTCCTTGATGGGCACTCTGTGTCCACCCCAGGTGTGACCACCCCCTATCCTGTGTCATTCCCCACCCCCTCCTCCAACCCTCCAACAAAGGGTATGTCCTTTCCAGTCATACCCTTCACCCCCCCCCCCCCCCCCCCCACCCCCAACCCCCCACCACCCATCTCCTTGCCAGATTGACCCCAGCAAGATGCTGGACTTCGCTCACAGTCCAGCCCCATTGCAGCTCCCTTCCCTCTGGAACTCCTTGCAGTTCCGGCAGTGGCCACATCTCCCAGTGGAGTTGCTGGGACATGAGAGGGGCCAGTCCTCTGATTGGCTGGCAACTTTCTGAGGTGGGATTTCTGCTTCGTAAGGGGCAGACATGCCACTTCAAGCGAATTAGAAGGCTGTTGGCCATTTAACGGATTTGGGGAGAGCTAGCCGAGTGGAGGTGGGCTCGTGTCTGACACTTAAATCAGCGAGAGGGATCCCTGCACCCAGTACAAAATTCAGTCCCCGGATAGTGTTGCTAATGATTCACATTATTGAAAGGAACAGATATTAGAAAAATAGTAAGCGCTGTTGTAATTTTGACAACAGCTGGCAGAGTTAGATGATGCATGCACTCTTCTTGTATCAATCTTGTCACGGGCAATTTTCAGGTGTTCCCTTTTATTGCCCATGATCGTTGATTTATTTTTTGTGAGTATGTGTATTTCTGACCATGAGAGTGAGTGAACCAATCTTAAACAATCGAGCAGCAAGCTTCTTATAATTAAACAGGGAAAATAGTTTATTTCACACGTCTGCCCAGGAAATTACTAATGAAAACTAGGCCTCACTCACTTTCCTATTCTCACACTCACTCACACAGACGCACACACAACCAGGTAAAGCTGAAGATAAAGCAATACTTAAACGGATCTCAAGCACTTTTTCAAGGCTGACCTGTTATTTCATGGTTGCATTATTACGTTGTCCAAAGTGAAGGCATTGAAATTGCAGAGATGTTTCAGCAGTTGCTATGGCTCCTGTAGTCGATATGCAAGAGGTTAATTTTCTCGGGTAAACATGAAGATGGAACGAGGTAGTGTGGGAGAGAGTTGGTCCTCTATTTCTCTTTCAAGGAACTGTGGTGTAGCCCCTTTTTAGGCTTGTTTCATTACAGATGTTGCTGTTGGTTCCTCTCTCCCTGTTTGAAGTCCTGCCATCGAATTCTATCCTGGAATTCTGTCCATTTGGAGCATATTTAACAGGAAGTAAAGGTGGCCACTGTATCATGTGACCCTGCATCAGTGTTGAGTCATGATCCGAACAAGGTATTGTCGTAATCCCATTAGGCATTTGCGTTCCTTCTCCCATCTGTGCGCCGGAATTCTACCACCTACCCCGCCATGGAATCAGAGCAGGTGAGGGGCAGACAACGGAAACGTCCATTGACCTCAGACGGGATTTTCCAGTCTCACTCGAGTGAGGCTGTAAATCCCATCCATACTTTCAGTACACCAAAACATTTATTTACAATGAAGTTGTCAGTGTAGTTTTGTTTATCTCTTGGTCTGGCAAACAATGTGTTTGAAAGAGTGGATGGAATTTTCCAACCTTTCCCGTCGGCGGGAACATCTGGTCCCACCAAAGAGGACCCCCCATGACGGATTCCCCTGCGGTAGGATGGATGACATGATGTGGAATTGCCGGCGTTGGACTGGAGTAAACACAGTAAGAAGTCTCACAACACCAGGTTAAAGTCCAGGTTTATTTGGTAGCAAAAGCCACTAGCTTTCGGAGCGCTGCTCCTTCGTCAGGTAAGTGGGAGTTCTGTTCACAAACAGGGCATATAAAGACACAAACTCAATTTACAAAATAATGGTTGGAATGCGAGTCTTTACAGGTAATCAAGTCTTAAAGGTACAGACAATGTGAGTGGAGAGAGCGTTAAGCACAGTTAAAGAGATGTGTATTGCCTCCAGAAATGCAGTCCTGTCTGGAGACAATATACATCTCTTTAACCTGTGCTTAACGCTCTCTCCACACACATTGTTTGTACCTTTAAGACTTGATTACCTGTAAAGACTCGCATTCCAACCATTATTTTGTAAATTGAGTTTGTTTCTTTATATGCCCTGTTTGTGAACAGAACTCCCACTTACCTGACGAAGGGACAGCGCTCCGAAAGCTAGTGGCTTTTGCTACCAAATAACCCTGTTGGACTTTAACCTGGTGTTGTGAGACTTCTTACTGTAGGATGGATGAGCCATGCAAAACACTGTAGACAATCAGCAGGACTGGAAGATTCCGCCAGTAGCCAATGGTGAGCTGCCTCTGCCATTGGAAAACACGCCACGGAGGGGCAGTTCCACCTGTACTTACTGGCGCTGGGAATAAGCACGCCTCTTTTATCTCCACATCGCTCACATCGAACAAGGATTTCAGGTGAACTGGGCCATCCCTATGATTTGAAAAACTTCATCGAAAATGTGTATAGAAAAAAATGGGGACCACATTCTGGACAAAAAATGTGACTACACCAGCAACGCAAGCCAGAAACCCGCAAAGTCAGGCCTCAGTCCGACATTCAGGCCGAAAGATGTTTCTGCAGCATCACCATGGCGATAAAATTAAGAAAACATTGGGCAAGTTTGAGGCCACTCAAAACTATGCTCTCCATACCTGGACCAATCAGGACAGCCTTAGAGTACTACCTACTCCAGTCTTTTCAAATCACTTAAGACATACTCTCACAACCACATTTAAAATAAATACTCCTTGGCTCCGTAATAATATCCTGGTAATATCCTGATTTAATGGCCTTGATATTCTCGTGGATGTTAAAGGCAGCAGGAATGCACGTTAGCAGCCAGTGAACCAGAGGAATCTAACAGTTCAGATTTTGCCTACTCTTGTCTACAAAGCAGTGTGCAGCACTCCAGCTACCCAGCTGAGTTTTCACTCCAGATCCTCTGGCACTCGGTGCACAGAAAATCTGGGGATTTAAAGCTGGCGTGATCATTAAAAGGCGTACCAATCTGTGTATGAAAACAAAACTCTCCCCCATACCCACCAACAAGCAATGGGGCTGTGCTGTCGCCCACACACACAAGCACCATGGCAAACCCCCACCCAAAATAAGCACCAGGGCAACTCCCCACCCATAAGGCGAACCCGCTCCAGTTGGGCCCTCACAGCCCCTAACACTGCCAAGGTGCCAGGATGCCAGAGGGCACTTCCTGGCCATGTCCCTCTGCTCCTACTCCACCCCCGCCCCCTCCCCCTGGGAGCTAGACTTACCTCGGCGGGTTTTCCTCCAGTGCCTCCCGTTTTTCAATATTTGACCTAAACCTCATCCACGTGACGCCATGTCGGTGACGGGGAAGTCCTTACCTGGAGGCATCGTATAGGGAGTAGCCCTTTAAATACATTCAAAGTTTTAAAATGCATTTAAATGAGGTTCCCGCCCTTGCTGGGCACAAACGTTGTTATGTCGCCAGCGAGGGATGGGGAAAATTGGAAACAAAGATCACGCCTGCAAGAATCTCGTTTTCCGATTCTCGTTAGAGTTTGTGTCCATGTCACCATTCTTGCTCATGGCGAACGCTGGTGCAGAATCACCACCCATATTTCACAGGTTTAATTTGCATAGGTATTCCTCTCACTGCCTGGCACACTCTGTGACTGCCAACAAGATGCAATTTGATGTTTGAATGTAAATCTGAAATAAGTCTGAAAGGCGTGCCGATTAGATGCATTGGCCATGCTAAATTCTCCCTCAGTGTACCCAAACAGGTGCCGGCGTGTGACAACTCGGGGATTTTCACAGTAACTTCATTGCAGTGTTAATATAAGCCTACTTGCGATACTAATAAAATAAACTTTAAAGTTTAAAACTTTAATTTTAAACTTCAAATCATTCGGGCATTTTGCTGTGAGGCCAAGAGGAACAGGAATGCTCCCCACAAAGTCATAGCTATCGGCTTTCCATCCATTGCCACTCCAAACCCCCAAGGAGGCAGCCCGGTGGCACAGTGGTTAGTACTGGTGCGTCACAGCTCCAGGGACCTGGGTTTAATTCCGGCCTCGGGTCACTGTCTGTGTGGGGCTTGCGCATTCTCCCCGTGTCTGCGTGGGTTTCCTCCGGGTGCTCCGGTTTCCTCCCACAGTCCAAAGATGTGCTGGTTAGGTTGATTGGCCATGCTAAATTGACACTAGTGTCAGGGGGATGAGCAGGGTAAATATGTGGGGTTACAGGAATAAGACTTGGATGGGATTGTGGTTGGTGCAGACTCGATGACCCGAATGGCCTCTTTCTGCACTGTAGGATTCTATGACTCTATGATTCTACGACTTATCTTCAGGTTGGTGGGTCAAGTGAGCCCAACCTTCATCTGTGTTCAAAGGTCAAGCAGCCTCTGGGTCTTGGACAGGCCAGCAGCCCACTCAAATTAAACAGCTGCCCTGCAGACCAATATGGGGCTGGTTGAGGCCTCAGGCCTTCTGGTTAGAGCATGCACAGAAGGGTATGGCCTCCTTTGTGGGCTCAAAGAATGCACCATCATAACATTCTTGTCCCTTTCTGTTTCATCGTCCTAGTTTTGGTTCTGCTGCAGAGGAGATAGATAAATAAACAAAATGCACACATTATGTATTTTTGTTTAACCTTAGGCCTGTAGGAAATTAGGCTGCACAGGTCACCCTATGAATCTGGCCTTGAACAGTGTTCGCATGGAATGGGCATATTGGATAAGTCTATTCCTTCTTTATCTTTCTTTCAATTTTTCTCCATCTGATTGATAGAACGCCATGAGGTATTCTTACCTGCTCATAATCTGTGGATATGAAATAAAGATTTCTTCAAATAGGAGCCAGCTCACAGCCTGTGACTCATTCTTACCTTATCTCTCAGTCTGAAAATGTCATCATGCAGCAGCAGATTTTCCCTATCAACCGCATCCGTTCTCTTGGAAAAAAAATCGGCTTCTTTCCCTTCAGATCTGCCTAAAGTTCTTGCCGTGCTGTTTGCTTTTGAATATCAAAGGTAAAAGTGTAAAGTTCATGAGCTGCATTAAAGCCACGTACCTTAATTGCATTAAAAAAATAATTTCTGACCTCTGTGGATATCCCCAAACCTCCTCAATGGAGTTACACCCCTAACGTGCATTTATAGAATTATAGTTAATTCACAGAATTTACAGCACAGGAACAGGCTGTTCGGCCCAACTGATCTATGCTGGCCCATGCCCCACATGAGCCAAATAATGAGCAGTAAGGAATTCAAAGATTGGCTTTTTCACTGTTTTCACGTTAACATAGATAAAAACTTAACTGAGAAAAGCTACATTTTCAATTTAAAACTAAATGTAAATAGAATAAATCAGGAGTTGACTCTTCTTCTTATTTTGAGAGTTTTAATTGCAGTTGCAAGTTCATAGAATAGAATCCCCATAAAGAAGAAGGAGGCCGTTCGGCCCATCGAGTCTGCACCAACCACAATCCCACCCAGGCCCTATCCCTGTAACCCTGCTTAATTACTTTGCTAATCTCCCTGAAACTAAGGAGCAATTTATCATGGCCAATCCACCTAACCCACAAACCTTTGGACTGCAGGAGGAAACCAGATCACCCGGAGGAAACCCACGCAGACACAGGGAGAACGTGCATGTCCCTGGCACTGTAAGGTAGCAGTGCTAACCACTTGCCACTGTGAGCTGATGCTGATCTTTCTTCTGGGAGCAATGCGTTAAAATAATAACCTAAAGTGTGTGTGTGGGTTGGTGGGGGCGGGGGTGGGGGGGGGTGGGGGTTATCAACTGGGCAAAGAACAACTAACCGCTCAGTAATATACTATAATGGCAGCGTAGTTCTCTGTGGTACACTGGGTAATATTTATTTCTCAGCCAACATCACAAAAACACACTTGCTAATCATGATGACATGTATCTTTGTGAGACTTTACTGTGGGAAACTGGCTTCTGCAAGTGGAGTACTTGGGAAGAAACAGTAAGGTTATGTGAGAAACGGACCGTGGCCACATGCTGTTAAAACATGGATTCCTTTATTCTCCTGCCTCTCAGCTTGGACATGAGTATGGCAGCCGTAAGTGGGCAAAGTGCACAACGCCATTTTCGACACCCTCTTCCCCCTCTTTGTAAATGAGAGACATTGTGGGCACGATCTAACCGGTCGTACACGCCACGCTCCCACTGCAGTGAGGTTTGGCGGCCAGCCAAATCTCCATCCACTGGGAAAAACCCATCAGCGTGAACGTTGAAAAGATTCTGGCCAGCGTATTCCAATTATTTTACCGAATGTGTAAACCATAAATTTAAGAATAACATTCAACTTCACCAGTAACACAATTATATATTCTAAATTTTCTATTAATTTAACAATGCACTCAGTCATGTACAGTGAGATGGAAGATTTATCCACTATCTGAAAATAGTGCACTTGTAACATAATGATTTAAGTCTGGTGGATGTTTTCTCTCACAAGTTGCATACCCCTGGAAGGGTAGGGGTTTTTAGTTAAGTCGGTGCAGGCTTGGGGGGCCGAAGGGCCTGTTTCTGTGCTGTAATTTTCTTTGTTCTTTGTTCTTATATCATCTGACATTGGGTGGAGTCTCATTTACTCATTGATATTGGATCAGATTCAAATCTTACACATGGTGGTTTCAATGCTTTGTGGAATGATGCATTTTGCGTGATTTGCAAACCATGTTTATCATTGATCCTTTTGCATCAGTTGCAACAAATGGCTAGATGTCATAAGGGGTTTTTCGATTCCTAACATGACCACCATGTTCCACAAGCATTTTATCTTTTGGCTTTAATTGCATACTTCTGAAGTTCATCTTACAAAGAACAAAGAACAATACAGCACAGGAACAGGCCCTTCGGCCCTCCAAGCCTGCGCCGCTCATGTGCCCAACTAGACCATTCATTTGTATCCCTTTATTCCCAGTCTGTTCATGTGGCTATCTCGATAAGTCTTAAATGATCCCAGTGTGTCCGCCTCAATCACCTTGTTTGGCAGTGCAATCCAGGCCCCCACCATCCCCTGTGTAAAATACGTCCCCCTGACATCTGTGTTGAACATTGCCCCCCTCACCTTGAACCCGTGACCCCTTGTGTTCGTCACATCCGACCTGGGAAAAAGCTTCCCACTGTTCACCCTATCTATGCCCTTCATAATTTTACACACCTCTATTAGGTCACCCCTCATCCTCCGTCTTTCCAGGGAGAACAACCCCAGTTTACCCAATCTCTCCTCACAGCTAAGACCCTCCATACCAGGCAACATCCTGGTAAACCTTTTCTGTAACTCTACATTTTTCCATTTGGTTCTTCCATTCTCTATCACACTCCTGTACATGTTGATTATTAGCTCTGGGGAATAGCTCAGTAAGATGTGTGCACATGGGATGTGCAAAGATGAGTGTAGCTGGAGGCTTTCGAGTAATCAAGTGAGGAGTCACTCCATAATTGCGAAGGAAATGATACAGCTCCTGCCTCCAAGACTTGTTGCAGGCTGTAGCTGTGTACATCACTTTTTTCAACGTAGGCGCAAATCTCTTGACTTTTCCATTAGCCCGTGGCCAACAGGGTGTGATTTTTCAATGAATGAAGACCCGGTAGCTTCACAAAGTTACTGAACTCATTGCTGCTAAAAGAGGGTTCATTGTCACGTCTCAGCGTTTGCGAGTCCCCAAACAAAGCGAGAAGATATGGAATGATTATTTTCATCGAATTAGACATAAGACATAGGAGCAGAATTAGGCCATTCGACCCATCGAGTCTGCTCCCCCCTTCAATCATGGCTGATTTTTTTCTCATCCTCATTCTCCTGCCTTTTCCCCATAACCCCTGATCCCTTTATCAATCAAGAACCTATCTATCTCTGTCTTAAAGACACTCAATGACCTGGCCTCCACAGCCTTCTGCAGCAAAGAGTTCCACAGATCACCACTCTCTTGCTGAAGAAATTCCTCCTCATCTCTGTTTTAAAGGATCGTCCCTTTAGCCTGAGGTTGTGCCCTCTGGTTCTAGTTGGGGAGAATTTTCTGGCCATTCACCCTGTTGGGATTCTCCAGTCCCGCTGCAATGAATGGAGATTTGGCTGAGCGTCAAATTCTCCTTCCTTACAGTGGCGGTGAGGCACGATTAGCCACAAATTTCAGGCTACTAATTCTATGACTAGGAATCTGTAGTAGTCCGCGGGCAGGTTTACACCAGTGTGGAAGTCTGTAAAATCAATGTCAACCTCAACACATGGTCTTTGAGGTCATTCAGATGTCTTGAGGACATCAGGAAGATGTGACATTCTTGTTGCTTGACATGGCAAACACTGATTGACTTTATGCTCTAACATGCGGTCAATTCCTGGGAACCGTTTCCTAAAGGAGTTGTTTGGTTTTGACAATTCCCTGGTGACCTTCATGCTACATGTGCTACATTCACAACCTATTCCCTTAATCAGTACAAAGTGACAGCACAGTTGCTATGTAACATGAGATCTGATGTGGTCTTGCCAGTGATATGTCTTTCCAATTTTATGATTCCAGAGCCATTAAACATAGGGGGGAATTTTACCATTTTGAGTCTAAGTGCCGGATCCGGGCGTCAAATAGATCCGCGCCTGGAATCCTCTTTCCAGGGCGCCCATACGCGTTTTGCCGGCTCCAGCCCGATTCGCGGGGCTGAGCACTGGCGGACCGATCGGAGCTCTGAACTGCGCATGCGCAGTTCGAAAAAAATCTGACAGCGCACCCGGGCGCGAAAAAGAAAGCAGAGAGAGCGGCTCTCTGACAATCATCCTCTGGTCGGTGGGGGTGGGGGGTGGGGGTGGGGGGGTGGGGGGGCGGGGGGGTGGTGGGTGGGGGGGGAGGAGAGGGGGCGTGACAGGTCATCCCCTGGGGGGCAGGAGGAGAAGGGGTGTGACCGATCAGCCCCTGGGGGGGAGGAGAGGGGGTGTGACATCTCATCCTCTGGTCGGGGGGGGTCCGCTATCTGTCTGTGGCTGATCCCTCCTGACACCATCACTGGTACACTACCAGCTACAGCCATCTCTCCCGCTCTCTCGCACCTGCAGGGAAGAGTAATCTGTGGCTGGCAGTGTACCAGTGATGGTGCCAGGAGGGATCGGCTGCAGACAGGCAGCAGAACCCCCCAGACCAGAGGATGAGACGTCACACCCCCTTTCCCCCCTCCCCCCCAGGGGATGATCGGTCACACCCCCTCTCCTCGCCCCTCCCCTCCCCCCCCCGGGGATGATACGTCCCACCCCCTCGCCTCCTCCCACCCCCCTCCCGCCCCGACCAGAGGATGACCTGGGTCAGAGAGCCGTTGCAGTCTCTGATCCCGCTCTTTGGAGGCTGCAGCGGCGACTTCAGACTTTTATTTTGCAGGTCGGTAACAGCGCGGACGCGGATTGGGCCAGAAGATGGTAAAGTGGGATTTGGCGGTAGAGTTGGGCGTGCGGTTCATTAAGTTGATTTAAATGCATGCAAATGCATTTAAATCGTCGGGCCACCCGATTCGGGCACGGGCCGGACCCGCGCCCGAGTCGGGTGAAGGTAAAGCCGCGATCTGCTCGGAATCAGGTGCAGATCGCGTTAAAGGCCCGACGCCCAACTTTACCGCGATTTCGCGCCCGAAAACAGGCGCGAAGTTTTGGTAAAATCAGGCCCATAGTTACAATGCTTCGTCTTGTTTTCTCACCATTTTAATGTCAGCTGGATTTAGTGATCGGGACTTCCTGCACCCGAGCCATAGAAAATACCATTGCCTTCGACAGGACCGAAGGCACCATTGTCTCTGCATCAGAAATACCTCCATGAAGTGGGCCAGATCCTGGCCAGTGACTTTGGCCCCACATTTAGGTTTATGTAAACGCAAAATACTGCGGATTCTGGAATCTGAAACAAAATCAGAAAAATGCTGGAAAATCTCAGCAGGTCTGACAGCATCTGTGGAGAGAGAACAGAGCCAATGTTTCAAGTCTGGATGACCCTTCGTCAGAGCATGCTCTCATGGCGATTAAGAAGCACTGACAATAAATGGGGAAAGATTAGGGCATATCAGGCTTGGAGTGTATCACAGCCCTGGGAACATTATTGTAATTTAAACAGAGGTTTTTGCAGTTAAATTTGGCAACCATTTCTTCGTGCCTATTAGGACTGACTGTCGGCAAGCGATGTAGTGGAAAATAATTCACTAGTTTAAGCCTGTCTTGTTGATGCTCAACTTGGAGCTCATTCTCTTGTAGTTTGAGTATACAATGCTCTATTTGAATAGGTAGTTTAATATGTGAATTGTTGAACATGTTTACTAGCAGTCTGTAATGAATTATCACTTAAAATCAGTTCCATACAAGTTGAAGTAAAAGTGTAAGATACCCTATGTGATTGAGTGTTTCTCTCTATTTGTGAATACAATTGCTCTGAAGATGTCAGAATCTGTTTAACAGCACAATGAATGTCCAGTGTTTCCACATTTGAACTGCATCTAATCCAACCAGGCTTGCATCCACAACTGGCTGGGTGTTTTTCTCGGTCAAAATAGACATTTTTGCAACTTGTCAATGGTTGTTTGATCTGGTGTATGGCCTGTTAGTGTGATTTGCATGATTTGAACTTTAAAACATCTCAGAACTTACAGGGGTTTCAACATGCATGTGATCTTGGTTCAGAGCCCAGATACTTTCTGTCTCACTCACTGGCTTAAGATATCAAGCAAGTATACAAGGATAAGTGAACAGACCAAGATGATCAAACACAGATAAAACAAACTATTGAGCACTATAGTCTCTTTTAATTTAGGGGGGCAGATATCATAGCAAGCTCAGGAATGAACTGACTACAGTAAGTGATAAGCTTTATCAGACTCTATACTTGCTGCACATTTTGAAGGAAATACAGCATTTGCAATAACTTCATTTTTTTGTGAACCAGGTAGCACTTCCTCACTCTAAACACATGGCTGAAGAATTCAATTCTACTTTCATTAAATAAGCAGTTGCTTTGACCAAGATGAGATCACATTCTTTAAGAAATTGTAGACATGCACGTAGGTGACTATAGTTGAGAATGTCATTGTAGATATTCAACCTGCCTTCAAGTCCTTGAAATGCAGACTGAGTTATATGCAAAAATAAATCAGCAGCTGAACAGACTCCAAAGACGAACTCTTGTACCAAAAAAGTCCAATGTGACGAAAGAAAACTGTAAGATACTTTGATTATTTTGCAAACTCAATCTGATCGCAGCCTGCATTGCTTTTGGCACCATCTATTTTCTCTGTATGATATCATTGATGGTTGGTGTCAAGTAGCTTTCTCGTTGTATAGATTGGTTTGGTGACCGCATTTCAACACAGATTCTAATTTGATCTCAGCTATCAGTTTCTTGATGGTTTACATGAGTGAGACCCAAGGGTTTAGGCTCATCCCCAACTTTCTCAATTGCATCAAGGTAAGACAAGTCCTGAAGTTCTTTCTTTGTCTGCTTTCTGACATAAGATTGAGTCAAATAAAATAGTATCTGTCAACACTGATGCATGATTTGGGGCACATTTGGGTCTGCATCCAGCTTGCATTCAACACCTTTCAGTTCTCTGCTACCAGTGAAAAAGTCAGCATACAATTTGAAAATGTTAATTGTATGCGTAGGAATCAGGTACGTGACTGCAATCACATGCAGATTTGATGTTATGTGGAAAAGGATAAATGTGTCACATTCTCCAGATCTTCCAGAGGAAGAAACCTTGGTGTAAAGAATTCTTGTGGCATGTGAATACAGGTTTCCCTTTTCTTTGTGAAGCTCGCTTGCTTCACCTCAGGTTTTCCGGTAACTCAACAAACTCTTCTGGAGTCTGTTCTGCTGTACTTCCATTCTGCTGTTTAAGGCAGTCTCCATTTCTTCATGTTGCTGAATAATTACACATTCCTTTTGATCTTGAAGGACAATCAACTTTTCTTTGAACTTATTCAGTGTATTGTTCAATTGCTGCTGATATTTCCAATGCAGCTTTTTCTAAAGTAATATTCAAGTAATTTTTAGCTCCTCATATATTTCTATGGCGACATATTGATTCTTCAAGGAGTCATTCAGAGTCACAACTTCTTTGCATGCCTTTCCTGCTTGCTGTCTTGACTGGCTGTTCACCTGGTTGAGTTTTCTCAACTCCTGCTGTGATCTGCCAACTATAAAATTGAGGGTTGTTACTTCCTCCTCACACCTTTGTGTCATCTCTGAAATTTGTTTGTTCAAATCTCCAACAGCTTGGTTCATTGAATACTTCAGCTTATTGTCTGTTTGCAAAGGTATATAGTCAGCTTGAATCTTGCTCTTCAAATCGTACACTTCAGCTCTGATGCAAACATTTTCCTGGAGAACAGCTTCAATTCAAAATATCCTATCTATAAGCCTTTTGGCTTCTCAGCCATCCCTTCCTGGGGCGGCACGGTAGCACAGTGGTTAGCACTGCTGCTTCACAGCTCCAGGGTCCCGCGTTCGATTCCCGGCTCGGGTCACTGTCTGTGTGGAGTTTGCACATTCTCCTCGTGTCTGCGTGGGTTTCCTCCGGGTGCTCCGGTTTCCTCCCACAGTCCAAAGATGTGCGGGTTAGGTTGATTGGCCAGGTTAAAAAAAAAATTGCCCCTTAGAGTCCTGGGATGCGTAGGTTAGAGGGATTAGCGGGTAAAATATGTGGGGGTCGGGCCTGGGTGGGATTGTGGTCGGTGCAGACTCGATGGGCCGAATGGCCTCCTTCTGCACTGTAGGGTTTCTATGATTCTATGATTCCTTCTGCACTAAACTATTTGGTTCAAACATTCCCTTGCACTCATGTGGTCGGCAGCCATTTTGTGGTTTACTTGGATATTGTTTTTCTCACTCTGGGGTCCTTGTTGCACTCTTCCTGGTGTATTGTGCTGTCCTTTCACTCGGGTCTTTTGTTGCCCTGTCTCTGGGTTATTTTGATGTCCTTGCGCTTTATTCGAAGTTACCCTATCCCAGGGGTCTCTGCTAATTTCCTGTCCATGGTAGCTTTTGTTTCTTGTTCATAAATGAAACTCTATTAATGCATAGAAACCATAGAAACCTACAGTGCAGAAAGAGGCCATTCAGCCCATCGAGTCTGCACCGACAACAATCCCACCCAGGCCCTATCCCCGTATCCCTACATATTTTACCTGCTAATCCCTCTAACCCGCATATTTACCCACTAATCCCTGCATCCCAGGACACTAAGGGGCAATTTAGCTTGGCCAGTCAACCTAACCCGTACATCTTTGGACTGTGGGAGGAAACCGGAGCACCCGGAGGAAACCCACGCAGACACGGGGAGAATGTGCAAACTCCGCACAGACCCGAGCCAGGAATCGAACCCAGGTCCCTGGAGCTGTGAAGCAGCAGTGCTAACCACTATGCTACCATGCCGCCCATTCATACTTATGCAATACCATGCAATACTTCATTCATCCTTTTATCGCACATACATCATAGTTAATATTGAATATATAGCAAGACTTATGGGCATCAGTATTGCCCAGTGCAGAGCCACATTACACAATAATGCTTACACTTAATTCTTATTGTGGTTGATTTTACCTCTTGGCAGGTAACTGGCAGAATGTGTTACTGGGGCACCAGTTCTGCTGTGAAGAGAGCAGAGCCATTTTTATGTCTTGACAACATGTCAATGGCACTCTGGAGCTGTAGACCCCATCAGGGGCCTAAAGCAACATGCTGTATACAACCTGACCCATGTCTGTCAGGCTATTCTGCAAAGTAAAACAGGGGATATGGTAATCAAGCAGCAGGGATCTGGTGGAGGGAGCGAAGCGAGAGCAGCAACAGCCCAGATTATGTGCATTGGCCCTGACGGCCCCACAGAAATATAATTAAAGCAATTTTTTCAGGGCTTATTCAGTCCTGCCATCAGTGAAACTGGTTCAAGAGTGTGAAGAGCTCACCTTTTTTAGATTAATCCATCACAGAATATTTCCCTCCCCTCCACGCTTCCCCCTTCTACCCCCACACACCGCCCCCATCCCAGCAGCGTGTTTTCCGGTGGCAGAGGAGGTTCGCCATTGCCTGTCAGCAGATTTTCCAGTCCTGCTGATGTCTTTGGCATTTTGCATGGCTCGACCGGCCTTCTTTGCCACGAGGGAACCCACTACCTGCTGAGGTGGGGGGTTGGTGGACAGTGGTGGTCACCTTCAAGGGACCGGAAGATTCTGCCGGTGGGAAGTGCCGAAAAATCCCGCCCAGAATAAATGATGATGATTTTTTAACATAGTGGCTGGAATTTTACCGGCACGCCCAGCCTGGGGCGGGTGAGGCTCGCAGACTGGCATTCTCCGGTGGCCTCGGGCGGGATCTTAGGAGACTCAGACGGGCAAGGTGGTAAAATTCCAGCAAGTGTCTCAGAATGTTCCCAGTGCGTTTCAAAGTTCATCTTTGAAATTGTAACATTAGGTGGACTGTAAGTTGTGCTCAGAATCCTCAGCAACACCGCATTTACACTCAATCATCTGGGTCACTGTTAGATTTAGATTGCCTAATGTTCCTAAGAGAAGATGTTCGATTGAATGCTACTCACCAAAATGCCGCGCAATCTCATTAATGAGTATCAGCAGACAATTTGTGTGGCATTCAACTCCTTAATGATCCGTGGTGGAATGGCCCTAATGGCTGCTGCTATAATACAAACTAGACCAATGTCCCAGCTCAAGTCCCCAGCTTTGCCACTCCTGAGGTTCTTTAGCCCCCAAAGTTGCTGTTGAAAACCGCTCCCCATCAAGAGTCTTCGAACTGTTGACACGGTGACCATTTGAAACACAGAGGAACGCAAATCTTTGCCCCATACCAATAAGACATAAAATTAGATTTGTGACGTTTTCTTCCATTTCATTAAAATGGAACTCTCATAATATTCTAACACATAGCAACTAAAACCAAACACATAGCAGTTAATAATCTTGGCTAAATTCTGGGTCCAGGGAACTCTACAGCAGTCAATCACAGAGTGAAATTAGATGTGAGAGGAAACTGTCTAGAGGACTATCTGACCAGGCAGTCCTGCGTCTTCATTGGAACTAAAAGGAAGATAATCAAGTAAGGATTAAGCACATAATGAAAATCCCTTCTGTTCACTTGTGTTCTGCACTTTTTTCTTAAAGTGCAAGTTTGGGGAGTTTGCGTGCTGACAATCTTGATCCAGCTGTACACTCTTCTGATGCGAAACTGTTAGGTTACGATTGACAAATGCAGTACAGAAATATCCCCAACTACATAGCTTCAACAGAACATTTTGCCATTGTACTCATACCACAAGAGAACCGTCAGCATCAGGGAGACGTTAAGTGTGACATTTATGATCAGTACGAGTGACACGGTTTGCCAGCAACTTTAAACATATGGAGCCATGTTTATTTTTATATCTGACATAATCAAAACAGGTCAGTGTCTTAAATTGAAATGAGTGATTGTCACATCTAATGAGTGGCACCTGGCAGGTTGGTTGAAAGCAATTCTAGATAGAATGTAAATGTTAAGCCCATAAGTCATTGCAAAGCTGCTATCAATAAAGGTAATAAAATGTCAGGTTATCTCTCAAGGGCATTTGACTGGAAGTGAAAAAAAAACATTATTCTGATACCAAACACACCAGCGATCAGGCCAGATTTGGAATTATGTGCAGTTTAGGGTAACGTAGGAGTACACTGACGGGTGGGAGAGATGGTGACAGGGGCGACTCCAGGATTTAAGACTTGGCTATAAACAGAGATTCATAAAGCTGAACTTGAATGGTGAAGAGAAGATTGGGAAGTGATATGCTTGAGAGTTTAAATGCTGAGAGGTATTCTTTGATTATAGCACAGCGGCAGTGGACAGCAATTTATAATTCATAAGCTTCAGACAAGAGAGTGTCAAGAAATATGTGGAGTAGACGTCCAGCAAAAGAAATTGTACTTGAGTTGATTAATTCCTTCAAAGGGCAGCTGAATAAATACTTGGTAGGGAATTGATATTAAGACTGCCAAGAAGTGTATGGGCAAACTTAATCAAATACTCCAGGAAAACAACAGCTTCTATAATGCCGGAACGGGCAGAAGAGGCAAGCAGGATGTTATCTGTGGAACCAGTCAGAATTAGAGTGCAATAGGGCAGAGATTCTGGAATTGTACTCGAGTTGCCTCACAATCTTTAAAAAGTACCTGGATAAGCACTTGGCACGTCATAACATTCAATGCTGTGGGCCAAGTGCTGGTAAATGGGATTAGATGGGAGTTCAGGTGTTTCACACATGTCGGTGCAGACTCGATGGGCTGAAGGGCCTCTTCTGCACTGTACGATTCTATGAACTTTTGAGATGAGTGGGTTTTGGTTCAGACATTACATCAGAAGATGCAGTAAGTGTAGAACCAACGTAGGCACCCTTATAAGACAGCAACATGCCTTTCATGTAATTGGGTGGCACAGTATTAAGCACTGCTGCCTCACAGTGCCAGGGACCCGGGTTCGATTCCTGGCTTGGGTCACTGTCCGTGCAGAGTCTGCAAGTTCTCCCCATGTCTGAGTGGGTTTCCTCCGGGTGCTCCAGTTTCCTCCCACAGTCCGGAAGACGTGCTGACTAGGTGCATTGGCCATGTTAAATTCTCCCTCAGTGTACTCGAACAAGCGCTTAAGTGTGGTGACTGGGGGATTTCCACAGTAACTCCATTGCAGTGTTAATGCAAGCCTACTTGTGACACTAATAAATGAACTTTAAACTTGTGTAAACAAATTGCTAACTTTCACATGCATGCTGATGACATCCAACTATAGATCTCTACACTGCCCATAATTGTACTGTCAGACTCCCAGCTCACCACCTAGTGGATGTGCCTGCATTTCTGTGAGTGGAGAAATGGAAGGCCCCCTGCTTAACAATTGCCAGAAACTCCATTCAGAACCATAGCAGGGCTGAGAGCTTTAAATAATGACAGGCTGTGTAACCTTAGTTTGGATTCCCTTCGATTTTGAAAGTTGAGGGGTGATCTGTAGGATGTGTTTAAAATTATAAAAGGATTCGATAAGAGACATTTGGAGAAATTAGTTCCTCTGCTGGGGGACATTTGGAATGATGTAACAGACTTTAAAATCAAACTGAGGGAATGCTGTACTGGCAGAAATGTCTTTTCGAGCAGACATTATCTGCCTGCTCTTGGAGGTGTAAAAGATATTTTTGTACTATTTCAACGGTGGCATAGTGGTTAACACTGCTGCCTCACAGCATCAGGAACCCGGGTTCTATTCTCGGCTTGGGTGACTGTCTGTGCAGAGTCTGCATGTTCTCCTCCGAGTGCTCTGGTTTCCTCCCACAGTCTGAAAGACGTGCTGGTTAGGTGCACTGGTCATGCTAAAATTTTACTCAATGTACCCGAACAGGTGCTAGAATGTGGTGACGAGGGAATTTTCACAGTATCTTCATTGCAGTGTTAATGCCAGCTTACTTGTGACACTAATAAATAAACTTTACTCTTTAACACAAGGATATGTAAACAGGTTAAACTCAAGCACAATTGTACGTCAATACCCAAGGTCAATGAAAAACAGATGCTATGGTCACCTGACACTGAGCAGGCTTCTGATGAAATACATTTAAGAAGACACAATTCTCGGGAGCAGCAATCAGAAAGAAAGAAGAAGAGCTCCAAGAAGCAGAACCCTGCCTAAAATCCATTGGGAGGCAGAGAATTCAGACTGGCCTTTACCTACCAATTTGAGGAACAAAACCAGGTCTACCTTTACTGGAGTGAAGTCAGAGAATCCAGTCACAGCAAGCAGTAAATGGCTGTGAACCCATTTTCATAAACCTCCAACCTTGATTTCTTCAATGGAGAAAATAAGTAATCATAGACCTGCAAAATCTCAAGGTCTCATCTCAAAGTAAGCAAGCATGACCTTTTCAGTTGCTTGGAACTTTTAATGATGTGGAGATGCTGTCGTTGGACTGGGGTGGGCAAAGTAAGAAGTCTCGCAACACCAGGTTAAAGTGCCACTCACCTGATTAAGGAGCAGCGCTCCGAAAGCTCATGATTCCAAATAAACCTGTTGGACTTTAAGCTGGTGTTGTGAGACTTCTTACTGGAACTTTTGAAACCTAAGTGCATCTACATTTTTAAAATCATCTTTTCTTGTGTGTGTGTCTGTGTCTGTATACAATATCAAAGACAATGAATTCTTTAATAAACTCTTAAAACTGTCAATCAAAATATGATGTGGAGATGCCAGCGTTGGACTGGGGTAAACACAGTAAGAAGTTTAACAACACCAGGTTAAAGTCCAACAGGTTTATTTGGTAGCAAAAGCCACACAAGCCTTCGGAGCTGCAAGCCCCTTCTTCAGGTGAGTTCACCTGAAGAAGGGGCTTGCAGCTCTGAAGGCTTGTCTGGCTTTTGCTACCAAATAAACCTGTTGGACTTTAACCTGGTGTTGTTAAACTTCTTACTGAATCAAAATATGAACATGTTTAACTAGTTTGCTGAAATTCTTTGAGGACATTACGAGTGTGGTGGACAACGGGGAACCGGTTGATGTGATGCATCAGGATTTCCAGATGACATTCGACAAGGTCCTGCACAAAAGGCTACTGCAGAAGATAAAGGTGCACAGCATTACGAGTAATGTATTAGCATGGATAGAGGATTGGTTAACTAACAGAAGCAAAGAGGGGAATAAATGGGTATTTTTCTGGTTGGTGATCAGTGACTAGTAGTGTGTCTCAGGGATCAGTGTTAGGACCACACTTCTTTACAATTTACATGGATGATTTGAAGTTGGGGACCAAGTGTAGTGTGTCAGAGTTTGCAGATGACACTAAGATGAGTGGTAGAGCAAAGTATGCAGAGGACGCTGAAAGTCTGCAGAGGGATATAGATAGTTTAAGTAGTGAGCAAGGGTCTGGCAGATGGATTACAATGTTGGTAAATGTGCGGTCATCCATTTTGGCAGGAATAACAGCAAAATGGACTATTATTCAAATGGTAAAAAATTGCAGCATGCTGCTGTGCAGACGGACCTGGGTGCAGGAATCACAAATAGTTGGTTTGCAGGTGCAGCTGGTGATTAAGAAGGCAAAAAGAATTTTGTCCTTCATTGCTTGAGGGATGGAGTTTAAAAACAGGGAGGTGATTTTGCAGCTGTATAAAGTGCTGGTGAGGCTACACCTGGAGTACTATGTAAAGTTTTGGTCTCCTTACCTGAGGAAGGATATACTGGCACTGGAGTGGGTGCAGAGGAGATTCCAGAGTTGAGAGGGTTGGCTTATGAGGACAGACTGAGTAAACTGGGACTATACTCATTGGAATTTAGAAGAATGAGGGGGATCTTATAGAAGCATATAAAATTATGAAGGGAATAGTTAAGATAGAAGCAGGGAGGTTATTTCCACTGGCGGGTGAAACAAGAATGAGGGGGCATAGCCTCAAAATAAGGGGAAGCAGATTTAGTACTGAGTTGAGGAGGAACTTCTTCACCCAAAGGATTGTGAATCTGTGGAATTCCCTGCCCAGTGAAGCAGTTGAGGCTACCTCATTGAATGTTTTTAAGGTAAGGATAGATACATTTTTGAACAGTAAAGGAATTAAGGGTTACAGTGAACGAGCCGTTAAGTGGAGCTGAGTCCACGAAAAGATTGGTCATGATCTTATTGAATAGTGGAGCAGGTTTGAGGGGCCAGATCACCTACTCCTGCTCCTTGTTTTTATGTTCTTATATACAACCACTGGCTGAGATGTGGTTCCAAACCTTTTGAAACTCAGCCAAGCATTCATATTAGCCTTACCTATAAAAACAAACCTTGGAAAATATCAGCACTGCAGTCCATTGAAACCAAAAGACTAGGTTTTTAAAAAAATTTCAATTCCAATATAGATTGCTGTTGCCTAACGGGATATTGAACGTACTTTTTTTTAAAACTTCAACAGCAGGACCACTTTTTCAAACTAAATATTTCTGAACATTTAAATCTCAGTCCAAAACATAGCATGAGAGTTTGCTACCACATTTTTCTGCAGAATGTTTGAATGCAATATGTCACTTTGTCCATTGAAGAAAGTACTGTAATGCATGTCAACACTTAAACAATGGTGATCAATATAATGATACATTTATCATTGATCCTAGACTGAGCCCTAGGATCAATTACTGCATTAAAAATGTGTCTATGTTAAAATTCAACATCTAATAGTGACATTTAAATGTGTCAAAACACTTAATACCTACTGGTCAGAATGTTCCAGTCTCCTCGACAGGCTTTCCCCCACCCCAGTCATGAACTCACAAGCCTCATGGTATGCTAAGGGAACCCAAAATCCACACCAGCACATGAAAATGGTGTGGAGAAAGAAATTCAAATTTGCCATGGTGTTCACAGTGGTGACCTTGACCTCAGAAAAAGGATATGTGATGTTCAGACTGAAGGCCTTCCTGACCCCCTGAAAAGGCCACTTTAAAATAGCCCAGGCTCTGTAAGGCACAGCGATCTGGAATTTGCACTTAGAAATTGTAAAACTTTTACTTTCCTGACCCCATTCCTGCCTCCATCAAGAGACCAAAATCCAACCTGGTACCTTAATGTTCCAGGCATGACCTGCAAACACTACAGCCCTGTTCTTCAGTAAATTATTCTGCCACACAATGTCTTTGCTCATTTACAATTGCCTTCAAACACAACTGCTGTTAACTCTTGCTTCGTGGCTGAAGTTTCTCTCTTCTCTGTAAAAGCACCTTTAGATGCTTCACTGTGTTAAATCGGCAATATAAATTTAATGTGGTGTGACTTGAGTCAAGATAATAAATGTTTTCAGCATCGCACTTGTTTATTTATTGAACTCATTGAGGTAGGACATTTACTCCAAGGTTTGTGTATGCTTTACATACACATAGCTCATAAACGCGCAAAGTATAAAAAATGTTCTGGAGCGAGTTACAAATCTTCTCTTCATTGCATTTGACATCCCCCTTGGTCTGTAATTGTGATGAATATCTACGCATTTAAACAGTCATACATATATATTTCAGAATAGATGAAGAAAACGTAGAATTTTACAGCACAGAAAGAGGCCCTTCAACCCATCATGTCTGTGCTGTCCATCAAGCACCCATCTATTAGAGGCTGTTTTACTCCATGGCAAAGAATTCCTACCTCAGGAGCATATTTTTCTTTTAAAAGTAAAAAAAAGTTTATTTATTTGTCACAAGTACATTATTACATTAACACCGAAATGAAGTTACTGTGAAATTCCCCTAGTCGCCACAGTCCGGCTCCTGTTCGGGTCAATGCACCTAACCCGCACGTCTTTCAGAATGGGGGAGGAAACCGGAGTTCCCGGAGGAAACCCACGCAGACACGGGGAGAATGTGCAAACTCCACAGAGACATTGATCCAAGCCGCGAACCCGGGTCCCTGGCGCTGTGAGACAGCAGTGCTAACCACTGTGCTACTGTGCCGCCCACTTTCTAAACAAATGGAATGCAAACTACTTATTGCATGGGTCAATAAGAGCAATTTATAATGTGCTGGGGTCAGGCAGTTGGGTCCCAGTGATCACAGGGGTGACCTCCAGTGGCAGGGTGACCTCTTTGTGAAAAAAGAGCATCGCAATGCTGATAAAATCCCGGCATTGTGGTTAAATGATGGCTACCTCCAGTAACTTTGTTACTCTCTCTACAAATTCTGCTTGATTTGCTGAACATTTTCAGCAGATTCTGTTTGCAATTAAGTTACCAGTACTTCAGAAATTATTTAATTAGAACCTTATCAGAGATTATCAGTTGGGGTAAAGAAAGAGCACAGTTATTTGTTAATTGTCTCAACTTTTTCAGTTGTTCCTCTTGCCATTCCTGCACCGTCCCATTAAGGTTTGCTTTAGTCGGAAAAAAAACCTTCATTAGAACCAACCATCAGGGTGGCATAGTGTCACAGTGGTTAGCACTGCTGCCTCACAGTGCCAGAGACCTGGGTTCAATTCCGGCCTCAGGTGACTGTCTGTGTGGAACTTGCACGTTGTCCTCGTGTCTGCGTGGGTTTCCTCCGGGTGCTCCGGTTTCCTCCCACACTCCAAATATGTGCAGGTCAGGTGCATTGGCTAAGCTAAATTGCTCCTTAATGTCTCAAGATATGTAGGTTAGGGGGATTATCTGTGAGAAATGTGCAGGGTTACAGGGATAGGGCAGAGGAGAGGGCCTGGGTAAGATGCTTTGTCAGAGAATCTTGTAGACTTGATGGGTCGAATGGCCTCCTTCTGCACTGTAGCGATTCTATGATTTTATGATTAAAAGTGATGCTTTTTAGTATCAGTTTAGAGTCTACACATGCAATGAGAAGCTCAAACATTGCTTATCAAACTTCTCTCAAAATGCCTCTGCGTCGGACAAAAAGAATGGATCTGATCGGACAGAAAATATTATCTCACAACAATATGAGGGAGTTACCCACCTCTCTAGGTCACATAACTGAAAGGCACCCCTCTCACTGATTCAAGTGCATTACATTGTGTTTTGCAACTCATATTCCAAGCTTCAAACTCTTTATTTTTGCCTCCGACGCCAACAATAAAATCCGCCGTCTTCTTCAGTCGAGAGGAGAGAAGCCAGAATCAGGGAACATTATCTATCAGATTTGAATGTACTTTGAGTGTAGGTCAGCTATTGCCATTCCAGCCGTGTACTCTCTTTGAAGGGAAGAAGTGAATCACGAAAGAGAACATTATCTGCTTTGTTCTGTGCAGGCAGCTTCAAACATCTCATTGTGCGAGCCAACGAGAATCATTCCATCACAAAACCAATTCAATCACCTTCAATAATCTTCAGGAGTACTCCCATCACCACAATTTCCTGCCGTGCTACCATTTAGAAGAAAGGCAATGAGAGCCTGGGACTACAGATAATAAGGTAAATCTTTACTGGCAGCGTTTTCAAAAGACTGAGCTCCAGGTGCTGGCTGATAAATACTTCTTTGAGCTGAAATTGACACTTTTAGTTTAGAAAAAGTTTCCAAGTTCTGTGTATCGTTTTTAATTTGTGGTGAATTAAATTTGATTTTAGACACATTGGGCTGTCGAGAGGTAAAGTCGTAGAGCTCCGGAATTCGAGGCCATGAGCTAAACATTCCCATTTCTTGGCTGCAGGGGTCACAAGTTGACTGTGGTAGTGTGCCCCTTTAAGGGACAGGGGCTTCGAGGGTCATGTGATCCATCCAACCAATCGGAGCAGAACGCCCAAATCCTGGGCCTGAGCGCAGGTTTTCCCTGCATTTTGGAGGCTGGAGACGTGGAGCCTCTATATCACTCTCTGTAAATAGTTAATCCCCTCATTCGTTCATTCGTTAATCTATTTGGTGGTCGCCCATCTTTGAAGATTCTACACTGACCATACCAGTTCCATTGGAGGTGGGCAGCAGGAACATTCTGTGCTCCCATCTCATTCCCATGAGTTCCATTGGAACCAAGTGAGTTCCTCGCTGCTGGCATTCTCTTCACACTGTCGGCTGCCTCTGCACTCAGCATGGGGCAGAGCAGCATTGCGCTGAGAACACATGGTACAACACTCTCTTCTTAAAGGCAGTCTGTCCCTCCCATAGGGAAGTTGCACTACATGATGCTGCTGCAATCTAAGTGGAAAGTGGAGCACCAAGGCAGTGAGGGGGGTTCCAGGGTGATAGATGCAATGCTGGAAGTATTCAAAGTGAAACTGGGCAAGAGGGGAATTGCCATGTCTCCGCAGGAGATCAAGAGGCCCTCAGGGACAACTCACAGAAGACAGGTGGCCAGGGAGTTCAACTCCAGGAGCCAGGTAGCAGTGCCACAAGAAACCTAATAGCTTCATGTGGACAGTCAAACAAAGAACAAAGAAAATTACAGCACAGGAAAAGGCCCTTCGGCGCTCCAAGCCTGCACCAACCATGCTGCCCGACTTAACTAAAACCCCCTACCCTTCCGGGGACCATATCCCTCTATTCCCATCCTATTCATGTACTTGTCAAGATGCCCCTTAAAAGTCACTACTGTATCCACTTCCACTACCTCCCCCGGCAACAAGTTCCAGGCACTCACTACTCTCTGTGTAAAAAATCTGCTTCGCTCATCTCCTTTAAACCTTGCCCCTCGCACCTTAAACCTATGCCCCCTAGTAATTGACTCTTCCACCCTGGGAAAAAGTCAAGATCAGTGAATTCATCTTTGGGAGAGACGATGGTGTAGTGAGTGGTATTTTCACTGGACTTCTCAGAGACCCAGTATCATGGTCTGAGGACCCAGGTTCAAATCCAACCATCGGAATTTGAATTCAATAAAATCTGGAATGTAATGTCTTATGATGACCATTGTCGATAGTCGTAAAAACCGTATCTGCTTCACTGGTGTCCTTTAGGGGAGAAAATCTGCTATCCTTTCCTGGTCTGGCTGACATATCACTCCAGATCCCCAGATGCACAGCATTGTGGTTGACTCTGAAATACCCTCTGAAATGGCCTAGCAAACCATTCAGTGCAAGGGCAATTAGGGATGGGTTAGAAATGCTGGCTCAGCCAGCGATACCCATATCCAATGAAATAATTGTTTTAAATGTTCAAGCTACCAATCTTCTAGCAATCTTTCATGCTGCTGTATGGACCACATCCCCTTCACACACCCAGAAGCACCCCTTTCCCCGCCCCAATGCTGCTCAGGACTCATACACAACATCCAGATACTCCATTTGATCATCACATAACTACCAATAGTGTGAGCCTCGCATCTAACCTCTCATTGCCTCCATAGCTAATCCGCTATTCAACAACATTACACAATCACTGACATTCTGCTCTCTCTCTGATAGGAAAAGGTAATGCATAATAGAAGGGGGAAGAGCAGAGCCCTGAGACCCTGCGTCTCCTGTGTTCTATGGAGAATATGGCTCTCAACATCACGAGGCCAGAGCCCATGGTATCTAGCTTAGGAGTGGCACGGTGGCACAATGGTTAGCACTGCGGCCTCACAGCACCAAGGACCCGGGTTCGATTCCCAACTTGGGCCACTGTCTGTGCACAGTCTGCACATTCTCTTCATGTCTGCGTGGGTTTTGCAACCAAAAAATGGTGTTTGCTACCAAATAAACCTGTTGGACTTTAACCTGATGTTGTTAAAACTCTTACTGGGTTTCCTCCCACAGTCCGAAAGACGTGCTGGCTAGGTGCATTGGCCATGCTAAATCCTCCCTCAGTGCACCCAAACAGGCGCCGGAGTGTGGCGACTAGCGGATTTTCACACTAACTTTATTGCAGTGTTAATGAAAGTCTACTTGTGACACTATAAATAAACTTTAAACTTAAACTTAGCTGAACATTGAGGATGTGGGTTGGTTTATTCCAGCCTGATTTGCCTTCTCAACTCTCAGTATGCGCTGCTTTCTGGCACGTGGAGAAAGCTGATGGTGCTGTGGCTCTGGATCTGTTGCTTCTCAGGCCGAGTTAAGAAAGAGATAGATTATTTTTTAGATTTTAATGCCACCAAAGTGTATGGAGAGAAAGCAGAAATTTCGCATGGAGGTCGAGGATCAACTACGTTCATATTGAATGGCGGAGGAGATTGGAAGGGCTGAGTGGCCTACCCCCGGTCCTAGTTTTTATTTTCCTATGTTACCATCCCATACCCCTTCCCTTACACCAACCTCCTCCCGCAGATTTCCCACTTACAGACACACGGGGCATGATGTTACCGGCCATTCATGCCACGCTCCTGCTGCAGCGAGGTTGGAGAATCTGGTGGTCAGCCAATTCTCAGTTCACTGCAGCGGGACGGGAAAATCCCGCCGGTGCGAATTGTGGCAAGATTCCGGCCACAAATTGTTGCCTTTCCAGCCTTAGCAGCCCACTGGTGAGAGAGAGAGGGGGAGAGCAACAGAACAGTATGAATGGCAAGGCCCCATGATTTGTCCTGGCACTCACAGTTGTCAGCTAGGATTCTGGCACCACAGGCACACATGGGAGGCAGGAGCTTGGAGAATGTCTTGAGTCATCCAAGCACAAATGATCTCCAACCAAGCCATGGTGGAATGAATGTTAAGGCCCTGGACAAATCCTGCTGCAAAGGACACAGCTGAGAACCTTGGCACGCAGGAGAGTGCTGATGGGCATGCAGACCAAGGTGATGGGTGCATTGGCTGGCCTGCCAGACAGCTTCCTGGCATCGTTTAATAGCAGGATGAAGTCTGGCTCCAATTTGGCAGCAGGCATCATCCAGAGTTTGCCCTCTGTGCAGCCTATGCTCTGCTTCCTTGTCATGTTGCAGCCCGAGAGGTTCTACCCTGCTGCTGTCATAGCTGTTGCAGCCTTTGTGCGGACTGGTCACCTCCTACTCTGCCATCTCTGTGAGTTCGCAGCAATACTGTCTGGCAAATCCATGAATGCACCACAACACTGAAAAAAAGAAAACTCCCAAATATTAGCCAACACATTGCAATAGCAAATTTTCTTCATGGTCCAACTTGCAATTTGGGTGCTTGGACCTTTAAGAAATGTTATTGCAAAGCTTATATTGGCCTTTATTGCAAAGGTACTTGAATACAGGAGTAAAGATGTGTTGCTGCAATTGTATAGAACCTTGGTGAGACCACACTTGGAATGTTGTGTGCGGTTTTGGTTTCTTTACCTACTTGTCAGAGAGACAATGAAGTTTCGCCAAACTGATTCCTGAGGTGGCAGGATCATCCTATGAGGAAACTGGGCCTGTATTCTCTGGAGCTATGAAGACTTCATTGAGGTGCATGGACCAGATGAAAGAAGAATAATTCCTCTGGCTGAAGGCTCTAGAATCAGGCGACACAGTCTCAGTAAACGAGTCATTTAGGACTGAGAGGAGGAGGAATTTCTTCACAGGGTGGTGAATCTTTGGAATTCTCTCGCCAGAGAGCTGTGGACAGTCAGTCATTCAAGACAGAGGCCTATAGATTTCTATTGTTCAAGATGTCAAGGGATATGGGAACAGTGCAAAAAAATGGTATTGAGTTAGATGGTCAACCATAGAGTCATAGAGATATACAGCTTGGAAACAGACCCTTCAGCCCAACTCGTCCATGCCGACTGTGTTTCCTAAACTGAACTGGTCCCATTTACCGGCGTTGGGCCCATATCCCTTGAAACCTTTCCTGTCCATGTACCTGTCCAAATGTCTTTTAAATGTTGTAATTGTCCCCTCCTCTACCACCTTTTCTGGCAGATCATTCTATATACGCACCACTCTGTGTGTGAAAAAGTTGCCCCTCAGTTCCCTTTTAAATCTTTCCCCTCTCATCTTAAACCTATGCTCTCTAATTTTGGATACCTCTACCCTGGGTAAAAGACCTTGGCTATTCACATTATCAATGCTTCTCATGATTTTATAGACCTCATCCTCCTATGCTCCAAGGAAAAAAAGTCCCAGCCTATCCAGCCTCTTCTTATACTTCAAACCTTTCAGTCTTGATAACATCCTTGTTAATCTTCTTTTTTGCACCCTTTCCAGTTTATAACATCCTTGATCTACGTGAATAGTGGAACAGGGTTGAGGGGCCAAATGGCCTATTCCTGCTCCCATTTCCTGTGCTCCTATCTGGTAGGTTAAAGCTGCTTGTTGTTTTCAGTGATGTACAAATTTATTGCTATGGCTTGTGTGGACCAACTTTAGGTATCCCGATGTTACATCAGCTGGTTGGGCTGTGTGACGGCAGGATAATTCTCCTTCAAAGCATTGCAGGCACCATGTGGATGTCACTAAGACGGAATGGCCATTCAGGCCATGTCAGAAGTGGCTGCTGATGCAGAGTGTCCCAGAAAAATGCCACCAGGGCTGCATAACACTGCTTCCACTGACACCACAGATGGAATTCGTGCTCAATGTGTATCAACATGGCGCCCACTTTTCCAAAGCAGAGGTAAGAAATGATTTGTATCTGCGTTCGATTTTGAACAGTTCTGCCGTTCTCCCTTCTCTTTCTTTCAGCTGGACTTTTCCAATCATATCTGCAGGACAACAGAAAGAGTTTTAAATTGGCACAGATCTCAAACTTCTGTTTTTGCAGAAAACCATACTTTAATATCAAATGGTTTGAAAAGGTCACTTCAAAATTGTTAAGATAACCAGGAGCTGTTGTTTTTTAGAAGGAATATTCTCTGTGATTATCTCTACTTTTTGATAATAGTGATTAGGCAAGAGCTGTGGCTTCATTTTAACACGATTCATCCAATATTGCAGTTTTTCTAATCATAATTTACACGCGAGACATGGAGCAAATAGAGGCCCAACATATAAGAACATTATTACTTCTTGGAGGCAAATGGTCTGACATTCTTTGATAAACCAAAAGTACTTTCAAGAAGAAATTCCTTTGGGTCTATGCCCAGATTGTCTGAATACATTGAATGCCAGTAAATCAGGCAACTCAGTATTCATACTTGGAAACAAATCTGCCCAATTTCCCTTCCTTTAAAATACTGGAGGAATATTATAGCCAATTCTTTTATAGACACACCAGCCGGAATTCTCCGAACTCGCCCGTGGCTGGGATTCTCCGGCTTTGCCCGCAGCTGGGATTCTCCGGTCCCCCTGCAATGAATGGAGTTTTGGCTGGGAGCTGAATTCTCCGCTTTCGCTGGCAGTAGTGGCGGGGAAATCAAGATCGGAGAATCCCACCTATTATCCGGCTATTCTGATCCTAAATTCTCCTCATCTTGCCCATGGGTAGTCCCATCCTCAAGTTTTCAATATCTGCCTTGGGCTGGTGGGTCTCACCACAGGCAATTTAAGTTTGAAAGTTATTTTTGTTTAGTACTTGTTAGGCTGTGGTCATAGAATCATAGAAACCCTACAGTGCAGAAAGAGGCCATTTGGCCCATTGAGTCTGCACCGACCACAATCCCACCCAGGCCCTACCCGCATATCCCTATATATTTACCCCCTAACCCTCTCACCTACGCATCTCAGGACACTAAGGGGAAATGTTGGCATGGCCAATCAACCTAACCCGCACATCTTTGGACTGTGGGAGGAAATCGGAGCACCCGGAGGAAACCCACGCTGACACGAGGAGAATATGCAAACTCCATACAGACAGTGAGCCAAGCCGAGAATCGAACCCAGGTCCCTGGAGCTGTGAAGCAGCAGTGCTAACCACTGTGCTACCGTGCTGCCCCACATTTGCTGGGAGTAATTTTCAATGGAAGGGGAATTTTTTCAGGATGTGCAACATATAGCCGAGACTGATTCAGTGAAACCAGCTCCTGTGCTCCTAATACAGTCCATTGGCGCAACATTAGTTTTAAAATGGTCGAGGGCAGAAGACGCTCTCGAGAAGGAAAAATGTTTAAATTCAGAGGCAGCTGAAATTTTCCTGTCTTTCTTCCAAAAACCTCTAACGAAAACACAGGACATCAACAAATCTCATCTAAAAATAGATCATTATTCACCGCAACACAACTGTACACACAGGACTAGAATGATTAAAGGGTCAATCACAGAAGAATGCCATTTGGCCCCATCTGGTCTATGCCAGGCCTCCGTGACAGCAACTCAGCTAGTCCCACTCCTCCACCATTTCTCCATAAGCCCTGATTTTCTTTCTCTCTTCAGATAATTATCCAATCCCCTTTTCAATGCCATGATTGAGTCTGTGACCATCATATTCTCAGGCAGTGCATTCCAGATTCTAACCACTTTACAGCAAAAAAACATTGCTTCTTTTGTCAATCACCTGAAATCTGTGCCCTCTGGTTTTCATTCCACAGAACAATGGGAAGCATTTCCCTATCTGCTCTACCTTGACAACTAATGTATTTGAACACTGCTATTAAATCTCCTCTCGACCTTCTCTTTGAGAAGAATGACATCTTTTCCAATCTATTCTTCTAACTGGAGTCCTTCATTCCTTCATTCCTGTAATATATATAAATGATCTGGAGGGAAATGTAGTTGCTCTGATTAGTAAATTTGCAGATGATATAACAAAAATTTGGGGAGTAGCAGATAGAGAGGAGGATTGTCAGAAGATGCAGCAGGATATAAATCGGCTGTGACATGGACGGAAAGATGGCCGATGGAATTTAACCCAGACAAATGTGAGTTGATGCGATCTGGAAGGTCTACTGCAGAAGAAAAGTATACAGTAAATCGTAGAGCCCTTAGAAATATTAACATACAGAGGGATCTGGTATGCAGATCCACAGTTCCCTGAAGGTGGCAACTCAGGTCGACAAAGTGGTCAAGAAGGCATATGACATGCTAACCTTCATCAGTCGGGGCATTGAGTATAGGAATTGGAAAATTATGTTGCAGCTGTATATGACTTTGGTTCAACCACATTTGGAGTATTGTGTACAATTCTAGTCGCCACACTACTGGAAGGATGTCGATGTATTGGAAAGGGTGCAGAAGAGATTTACCAGGATGTTGCCTGGTTTGGAGGATATGGACTATGAAGAAAGGTTGAACAAAGTTGGATTGTTTTCATTGGAGCGTTGGAGGATGAGGGGGGTCCTGATAGAGGTTAACAAGATCATGACAGGCTTGGATAGAGTGGATAGTCAGAGTCTTTTTCCCAGGGTCGATGGGTTAATTACTTGGGGGCACAGGTTGAAAGTGAGAGGGGAAAAGTTTAAAAGAGATGTAAGGAGGAGGCATCTGGACAGATATACGAATAGGCAGGAAATAGATGGATATGGACCACATAGAGGCAAGAAAACATTAGATTAGAGAGGCATCTATGTCGGCACAGACTTGGTGGGCCGAAGGGCCTGTTCCTGTGCTGTACTGTTCTTTGTTCTTTGAAATATCCTCATAAACCTTTGCTGCACTCTCTTCAATGTCTTCACATCCTTGCTAAAGTGCGGTGCCCAGAATTGAACGCTACACTTCAGTTGAGATGGAACTAGTTATTACAAATGTTCATCCTTAGGATCTAGAAATTAAAGAAAAGTAAAAAAAAGCTTCAATTTTTTAAAGCAACTTTTATGCCTCAGGACATCCAAGCACTCTACAGCCAATAAATACTTTTGAAGTGTAGTCACTGCTGTAAGATCAGAAACACAGCAGCTAACTTGCACACTGCAAGGCCCCACGAACAGCAATGTGAGGTTGAGCGTGATTATTTGTTTTTGCCATGTTGGTTGAGGGATAATATTGGCTGTGGTAAGAGCCACTGCTGTTCAAAAAAGTGCCACAGGATCACTTACATCCTCTGGGAAGGCTGAGAGGGTGTTGCTTTTTTCTTTCATTCAGGAGATAGCCCCTCTGACACGGCAGCACTCCCTCTATACTGCACCAATATTAAATCACTACACTGCAGAAGGAGGCCATTTGGCCCATCGAGCCTGCACCAACAACGATCCCACCCAGGCCCTATCCCCATAACCCTCCATATTTACCCTGCTGATCCCCCTGACACTAAAGGGCAATTTAGCATGGCCAATCAACCTAACTCGCACATCTTTGGAGTGTGTGAGGAAACCTGAGCATCCGGACGAAACCCATGCTGACACGGGGAGAACGTACAAACTTCACACAGACAGACGCCCAAGGCTGGAATTGAAACCGGGTCCCTGGCACTATGAGGCAGCAGTGCTAACCACTGTGCCACCGTGCAGTCTCTGAAGTGGGGTTTGAACATGCAATCTTCTGACTGAGAGGGAAGGTTGCTGCTACAACTGAGACGCAGCTGACTCCAATTAGTGCTGACAGGAACGGTGGGGGAACAAATGCATTCTTTTGACATTTCTGTTGCTTTAACAGAGGTATTTTAAACAGTGAATTTCTAGTGTCATGTTAACAACATGAGCCCTCCTAGGACAAGTAATTTGGCCAATTCGACAAGCAGCGGCAAATCCTGCACAATTTTACATTTATCATGCACACAGCATAACGTGTTGCTCAGGCAATACAGTTTCAGTGAAGGGAACCTGGAGGCAAAGAAAATGTTGATTTTGGATGGGACCTGAATTCTAAAATAAAAATCACTTGTTATTTCCACCTGGAGTCAGGTAGTTTAATTCAACACAGCACGGGGCCTTTAGATATTAGAATTCAGATGGATCCTGACCAAACTCTGTTGGCTTATTATTGAACCGAGAGCAAAAATCCTCAGACTAAAGGCCCATTTTAATTTTCCCTGGCAGAAACCAGACATGGGGGCAGTTAAAATGGATGCCATATCCTCTCTGATCCCACTCACTCCCCGCTACGTCGGAGGTTAACCTGCTCTTTTGAGCAGCTGAGCAATGCACCTGCTCCAAGTTAGCGGGATTTTCTTCAAATATAATGTCACTGGGACCTGATCTGCAATTTTAGTTAGAGGCCTGAGTGTGGAGGCAGCTTCGCTGTCGGGTCAAAACCTGCTGGGAGGGCAATAGTGGGCCAGAAGATGCGTAAATTAGTCAATTAATTTTCTTTTATGTGTTTGTGTGAACACAAGATGGGGAAGGATGGTCTCGTAAGGAAGCCTGGGGCTCTCACAGGCTAACACTTCACTCTCGATTCACAGATCAGAGAATAGATCATAGAATCACGACACTGCAGAAGTCCATTTGGCCTATCAAGACTGCACTGACCAAAATCTCACCCAGGCCCTATCCCTGTCACCCCACATATTTCATAGAATCCCTACAGAACAGAAGGAGGCCATTTGGCCCATCAAGTCTGTACCAATCACAATCCCACCCAGGCCCTATTCCCACAACCCCAAGCATTTACCCTGTTAATCCCCTGACACTAGGGTTGATTTACCATGGCTAATCAACCTAACCCACACATCTTTGGAGTGTGGGAGGAAACCGGAGCACCCGGAGGAAACCCACGCAGACACGTGGAGAAGGTGCAAACTCTACACAGACAGTGACCGCGGCTGGAATTGAACCTGGGTCCCTGGTGCTGTGAGGCAGCAGTGCTAACCACTGTGCCACCGTGCCGCCCTTTTGCTACTTACTTGAATGCGGGGGATTGACTGCACTGATTCACAGTTGTGGCCTTCACCCGCTGCTGCTTTCCTACTCCCGCCTGTCGATCAGGTAGTGGATCCGTTGGGCTTGAGCAAGTTCACCAGATAAAGAAACAAAAGAAAGGCTTAACTAAGGTTGCCAACTCAGATTCAAAATGTTACTGGATGTTTCAGTATGTGATATTCGATCACATGGTACCTTCAAACGTTCTCCTCCACAATCTCTTGTTTGCTTCTCTCACTAACACTTCACTCACATTCCCTCAACTCCTGATTGTTCCTAATATACCAGCCAGCAACATGTCTCTATGGCGGCAGAGAGCAATAGCATGGACGGGAGAAGGGATGGCACAGTGATTAGCACTGCTGCCTCACAGTGCCAGGGACCCGGGTTCAATTCCGGCCTAAGGTCATTGTCTGTGTGGAATTTGCATGCTCTTCCCATGTCTCCATGGGTTTCCTGTTACTCCAGTTTCCTCCCACACTTCAAAGATGTGCGGGTTAGGTTGATTGGCCATGCTAAATTGCCCCTTAAGGGGGACTAAGCAGGTTAAATACGCTGGGTTACAGGGATAGGGCATGGGTGGGATTGGTGTTAGTGCAGACTCGATTGGCCAATTGGCCTCCTTCTGCATTGTAGGGATTCTACGATCCTACAATTTTATGAGAGAAGGGATGCTGGGGTCGGGGTGGGGGTGTCACTGTCATGTAAGACATGTTGCTAGTGGCACCACCCAGATGATTCATACCATATTTCAGAAGCCGCCTTGGAAATCTGGCCAGATGGCCAACTACAGGTCCAACCACAAAATTCAATGGGCCTCCCTGCCTCCTGCCCCCTTGGGCTAGCTGCCAACTTCAGTTTGAAACTTCATTTCAAACTGTCTTCCAAATTCTTCTCCAATAGCAGTATTTGCCAAAAGCAGCACGTAGCTTAAGATATCAGAGCAGATTCAATTCTTTGTCTTGGCCAGGTGGCAGTGAGACTGTGACAGTGGTGTGACTGCAGTCTGTAAAGCAAGAGAGAGGGAATTCATACAGGATTCCTTTGAATGATCTCTGTCGGGAAGTGTACACCAGATGAGGATCTAATTGGGCTTGTCTGCGATATATGTCCAATAACCCGCCACTGTCCAGATTCGTAAATAATGAATTAGGTTGTGGGAAATGACCAGTACCTGGGGGAACGTGGTCCAGGAGAGAGTCCATTGTCTTCAAGGAAAAAAAGGTAACAGCTTTGGAAATGTGAAGGAAGCATAGCCTTATATCCATCGACATTCTGAAATTTAAAAATCTTTCCACGGAAACAACATTAAGTCATAATTGTCAGCTTATCTGGAACAAAGAAAATAAAACCACAGGTAAAAATGAGGAAAGAAAGACAACAAACAAGCTTCAATTTATATACCGCGCTGTTCAGCAACTGTAGATGAGAACAAGTACTGAGCAGTTTGCAAACATCTAAATTCTAGATCAATGCCATCCTGAATATTATCTCCAATCTGCATATAGGCAGCAGTAAGAAGTCTCACAACACCAGGTTAAAGTCCAACAGGTTTATTTGGTAGCAAATACCATAAGCTTTCGGAGTGCTGCTCCTTCGTCAGATGGAGTGGAAATGTGCTCTCAAATTCCAAATGTGCTCTCATCTCCACATATAGGCAGCAGTACAGACACCTACAATTATGAGATGAAACTTGAGAATTTGGAATTCTAGAGATTGGCAAACAATATCAGACATGGAGGTGGCACGGTAGCACAGTGGTTAGCACTGCTGCCTCACAGCGCCAAGGACCTGGGTTCAATTCCCGGCTCGGGTGACTGTGCGGAAGTTTGCACATTCTCCCAGTGTCTGCGTGGGCTTCCGCCAGGTGCTTCGGTTTCCTCCCACAGTCTGAAGGATGTGCTGGTTAGGTGCATTGACCATGCTAAATTCTCCCTCAGTGTACCCGAACAGCTGGAGTGTGGCAACTAGGAGATTTTCACAGTAACTTCATTGCAGTTAATGTAAGCCTACTTGTGACACTGATCAAGAAATAAACTTTAGCCATGGATTTTCTTTTTATAAATGGCACCACCACTATTTATAGGTAACTCATGCAGTAATTTCATGAGAGGAGCAGAGTGAAATCTGAATATCCAGAAGCAGCAGTCCGCGTTGTATCCTTCCATCATCAGCTTCTTCAAAATGACAACTCATCTTTTATTTATTTTTTCATTTATTCATGGTACGTTGCGGTTGCTGGCTGGCCAGCATTTATTACCCATCTCTAGTTCCCCTTGGAGGGCATTGGAGAGTCAACCGCATTGCTGTGGCTCTGGTGTCATATACAGACCAGACCAGATAAGGACAGCAGATTTCCTTCCCTGAAGCACATTAGTGAACCAGATGGGCTTTTCCGACAATCGATTCATGGTCATCAGTAGATTCTTAACTCCTAATATTTTTTATTGAATTCAAATTCCACCGCCTGCCATTGCGGGATTCGAACCCAGGTCCCCAGAACATTAGCTGAGTTTCTGGATTAATAGTCCAATGATAATACCATTAGGCTATCACTTCCCTTTTGTCAGGAACTTGCTGTAGCTGTCAATTCATTTACCGTTCACCGTAGCCAGCAGTTCCGTCAGTCTTGGCAGTGCCAGGAGGGTATCAGTGGCAGCTGCCAGGACTGCAGCTAAAGTGAGGAGCTCAAGCCAAGGAATCCTGGAGAGGGATAAGTCCGGGGCCTTTGGCCGAGAGGGCATGGGAGTGTTAGGATCATGAGCAGTGGATGGGAAAGCTTTCCTAGGTAGCTTATAGGAAAGAAGAAGTGGGGTCAATTTATGGGGTCACCCCACATTTGACAAAGAGGGACCTCTCCACCTCTCCCTTCCCCTGCTTTAATCATTTGGGGATAAAAACCAGGGTTTCCTTGTCCCTGCTACGTATGTCAAATCCATTCTGGCATGGGCTGCATATTAGCTTGAAAACAAGCCTAATTGACACTTAATTGGTCATTTTAATATAGCGGCCAGGCTGCCAGTTTGGGCATCCTCCTGTTATGGATGTGAGCTTGGGGTGGGCGGGAAGTTGGTGGGATGGCACCCATCCCATTTCACATGTCCCCTCCCTGTCGGAAACACACCCACTTAAGACACGTAAAATTTATCCCTCTGTTGCTTGTCTAGTTTACTCAGGTTCCAAGGGGAGCGGTTTCCATCAGCGCACTATAATCATAGAATATCAATCCCTACAGTATAGAAGGAGGCCGTTCAGCCCATTGAGCCTGCACTGACAACAATCCCACCCTATCCCCTAACCCCACATATTTACCCTTCTAATCCCCCCGAAACTAGGGTCAATTTAGCATGGCCAATCCACCTAACCCGCACCTTTGGACTGTGGGAGGAAACCGGAGCATCCGGAGGAAACCCACACAGACACCGGGAGAAGGTGCAAACTCCACATAGACGCTGTAAGTAGTCTCACAACACCAAGTTAAAGTCCAACAGGTTTATTTGGTAGCACGAGCTTTCGGAGCATTGCCCCTTCATCAGGTGAGTGAAGAGTTTGGTTCACAAACAGGACATATATAGACACAAACTCAATTACAAGATAATGGTTGGAATGCGAGTCTTAACAGGTAATCAAAGACTAACTGTCCTGGCTGGAGACAATTCACACCTCTTTAACCTGTGCTTAACCCTCTCTCCACTCACATTGTCTGCATCTGTAAAGACTTGATCCTTCTGCTTATGTTGATTCATCCTCAAGAATCCCTTGAAATACTTGCATTCTTCCAAGGGCCTTGTGCAATTATGGACACGTTGTCAGGAATCCCTTGTGAATACAATGGCAGAGAAATTAGAACAAGTTGCGATCATTTCCAGGTGAAAGTCCAACTAAGGGGACATTCTCTCAAACAGCACTAGAAACATGTCCAATGCCATATTGAAAACAATAGAGCTGCCAGGGTAATCACCTTAAAACTAGCATGGCCACTTGAATTGGATCATAAGGGGCTGAACATCTAGTCAAGGAGCCAGACAGGATATTGATTTGCTCTGAATGCATGAACAACCTGGTGGTTTGATGCATTGAGGAATAGCATCATAGAATCATAGAATCCCGACCGTGCAGAAGGAGACCATTTAGCCCATCAAGTCTGCACCAACCACAATTCCACCCAGGCCCTATTCCCATAACCCCACTCATTTATCCTGCTAATCCCCTGACACTAGGGTCAATTTAGCATGGCCAAAAAAACCTAACCAGCACATCTTTGGAGTCTATTATTATTCTATTAAAGCACATCTATTCAGACACAGGGAGAATGTGCAAACTCCACATAGACAGTCACCCAAGGCCAGAATTGTACCTGGGTCACCATGCCACTGTGCCACCCCTACTTGCTCCTCCAAACTCCACACTAAAGTGCAGGCCGCCACCAGCTCTCTTTCAATTGCCTCTCCCTCTCTCTATGTACTCGGTCGAGGCCCTTGACTGACATCTGAACGAGCCAGTCTTGCTATCCCCAATGCCATGATTGGCACTCCACCTCTGGGATCATGCCTGCCACTTGCAACTGGTATATACTATACCAGCTGCCTCTTAGGGTGTTTGCAAGGTGCACACGCAACATGTGGATCATGCACCAGGTTGCAGGAAATGAGCACTCGGCAACCAAAACAACATTCTAATGAGTCAAAAATATGGAAAATGATTGAATTTCAACAAAAGATGGACAGAAATCTGATGATCTCATGGAGCCTTTAGGTTTCACAGATCTCAGCTCAAAAACCTGTGATCTACATAAACTTGCACCAGGCATTATTCATCCTTGATGAGCTGACTTCCTTGACATGAAATAGCGCATGGAAAATTACTTTCTAAAATCTCTGTGCACTTATTTGATGAAAGGTGCTCTCCTCATGTCATTATCAATCATGTGATGGTCGCAAAGATATTACAAGGCGGGTTTCATCAGTTATTGTCATTGACAGGCTTTTCATGGTACTGTATACAGATGATAATGTGCCACATCATATGCTAATTCACTATTTTAAATGTAAATAATAATGTTTGGATTTATGCAGGGTCTGTACATTGAATGGATATGGAACACCACATTTCATGAATGACATTTTAAACCACGATTGTTGTCATATGGTGCAAAGCTTTGATCACATTGTATTAAAAAGTCTGCAAAAAAAGTTTAGCACTTAGTGCACATTAACTATAATTCATACAAATTTCTAACAATTATATGAGCTGGGATTTCGATTCAAAAACCTCAAAAGAGAAAGAAAGAAAATAAATCTTTTCCAACTGGCTGTAGTTAAGACTTATCGCACCATTTTAGGCTGGGATATTCCGCTCCCATTTTTATCGGGTGGGTTTGCCAAGGGGAAGCGGAAATTCCCACGAGCTCGTAGAATAGAATGACAATAGAATCGTTACAGTGCAGAAAGAGGCCATTCGGCCCATCGAACCTGCAGTGACAACAATCCCATCCAGACCCTATTCCTTTAACCCCACATATTTATCCTGCCAATCGCCCTGAGACTGAGGGCGGAATTTTCCCATCCCACTGCCACAGGAATTGTAGCAGGCAGGACAGGGCCATGCAAAGGTCCATTGACCTTGAGTGGTATTCTCCAGTCTTAGAGCAAGCGCAGCCAGAAAATCCCACCCTAAGGGTTAATTTAGCATGGTCAATCAACGTAACTCACTCATCTCTGGACTGTGGGAAGAAACCACCCAGAAGAAACCCAAGCAGACACAGGGAGAATCTGCAAACTCCACACGGACAGTAGCCCAAGGCCGGAATTGAACCAGGGTCCCAGGCGCTGTGAGGCAGCAGTGTTGACCACTGTGCCACCGCTCATAATGTCCAAATCACATTTCACGCTGAAGGAAAAGTGTGACATTATTGACCCCTCCCCTGCCAATGACGTAACGTGTATCCCAATGTTCAAAGTCATTTCCATACATTAGCATATCATTATCAGGCCTCCACACCTGAACGACACCCCCAACCCCCCGCCAACTCCCCATAAGAAAGTCCATTCACGTCACCATGGGGGAAGACCGGCGTGAAGGCCAACTGGTCTCCCAAGGCTCGCACCCAGCCAGCAGGCCTCCCAGAGGAGCTCAGACGAGTGCATTGCTCAGGGGGCGAGAAGGTCATCCATCCCCGGGCACTACCCAGGCACCGCCAGCGTGACATCGTGCGGCCCCTCCTTTGCTGTTTTTTCTCTATATCCCAAATGATAAGGCAGAGAAAGCCAACATTGTGCTGATGGCTTCAACAACACTTTGCCCGCTCATTGTTAGCCTCTGCCGCATTTCGGGAACATTCTGCACTTATGTCTTCAAGCAATTTTTAATGCCTTCGACTGAATCTCAACAACCTTGAGCACATTTTTCTTCTGTTGGCAGCCTATTTGTGATACTAATCAAGTAATTCAAACATTTTAAAAGGTCATTGTATAAAATGTTAAATTAAACTAATTGGGGTTTAAACAGTGGTGTATTTATTATTAGACTCCTCTTACCTAATTGTTGCTATTTTTGCAATGCAGTTGCAAACCCTCTCTGATTATTGGGTAAGTTGGACTAACAACAGTCTTTAGCGATGATTCTTCATTGAGCTCATTAGTTTCTGCTTTCTAATCAACAATCCTCTTCTGCCCCACGCTATGCGGCTTTTTTCTTCATTACCTTCAAACAACCTTGTGTTAATCAAGGCACCTTCTACTCAGGTTCAGGTTATGCTACTCAGAAAGCCAAACTCAGCCCAAGCAGATATAGATACAGAGGTAAACATAATTCAAACATTCAGCCCATTCCGGCTATTCCGCCATTCAATTAGAACATGGCTGATCTGTACTTTACTTCCATTTACAATCCACACCCACCCAGTCTCCATTAACCTCCACAGCCCACCACTGTACATCCCACTCCAGCACCAATGATATGGTTTGACATAGAATCACAGAATCATAGAATTATCATGTGCAGAAAGAGGCCATTCGGCCCATCGAGTCTGCACCGACCACAATCCTACCCAGGCCCTATCCCTATAACCCCATGCATTTGCCCTAGCTGATCCCCCTGACGCTAAGGGGCAATTTAGCATGGGCAATCCACCAAACACACACATCTTTGGACTGTAGGAGGAAACCAGAGCACCTGGAGGAATTCCACGCAGTCACGAGGAAAATGTGCAAACTCCCACAGACAGTGACCCAAGCAAGGAATTGAACTCGGTCCCTGGAGCTGTGAAGCAACAGTGCTAACCACTGTGCCACCATGCTGCCCCTGTGCCACCCTGAATACTTTTGGTCAGGGGTCTCCAAACCTTTCAGTATGAGGGCTACATTGTATATTTTACACATTTTTGGGGGCCAAAGAAAAAAAATTAGTTTTATAAATGAATGAATAAAATTTGAATGAATGAATAAGTTTTATTTGGATCATCTTTGTAATCAGCATGATATGATTCAGAACAAAAGAGAAATGTGACAATTACAAAGAAACAATGCCATGCTTCCACTGAGAAATGATATATAATGAGTAAAAATGTCAAACATTAGCAAATGCTCTGACAAAATAATCAATTACTTAACTGCAGATGAGAAAAGCAGGCTATTCATTTTTTAATTAATTTTATTTACTGAAATTTTACAAATGTTTACTTGAAATGAGAATTTGCCCAATTTTGTGGCACACAATAAGAAAAATAAACACGCCCCAAGAAAGAACTTAAGTAAAACAAAGCAAAGAAATTCAAAATAAATTAATAAAGGTCGAACAAAAATAAATTCAGCCTGCACCTTTCTACACAATTCTGGCAATTGGAGTTTTCAATCGTAACCAACAAATCATGAAGTTTTGCACAAGATTAATGGGAATGATGGAACTGCTTTTTAAATTTCAAAATATTGCTGAACTGAGGTTTCAAGCTGGAGGAGCCAATTATTAGAATGGACTTCAAATGCTCATCAGATAAATTTGCTCGATATTTGGACTTGACCTACTTTATTTTTGAAAATGTTTGTTCACACAGGTACGTTGTACCAAAAACTGATACAAATCCACAAGTAAATCGCTTCAACTTTGGAAACTGCTCAGGCTGCAAAGATTTATAAAATTGGATCAGATTTCCTTCTTTATACTTGTCTTTCAGCATGTCATCTGATTGGAGATCAATAATTTCCATTTGAAACTGACTTGGGAGTGCTTCAACATTGCAGCCAAATGGATTTTGAAACAGTTTTATTTCATCGGTGTTTCCATCAAGATCAGAAAATCGTTCCTGAAATTGTTTTTGCAAGTCCTTAATGATTTCTGTTGCAAATGAAGAAGGAAATTCTGCTTCACTTTCTTCATGAAATTTTTCACAACATGGAAAATGAACAAAGTTATGAACTTTCAGCTGTCCTTGAAATAGCATCAGTTTTCCCTGAATGCCTTGACATGCGCGAATAGATCACAAATCAAATTTGTTTCACCTTGCAACTTCAGATTCAATTGATTCATATGGCCTGTCACGTCTGCAAAAAATGCCAATTTCCAAAGCCAGTCAGTGTTTGGTAAAAGTGGTTCGGGTCGATTCTTCTCTGTGAGAAAGGAATCAATTTCCTCTCTGAGCTGAAAGAACTGTTATAGAACCTTTCCACAACTAAGCCATCGAACTGCTGTATAATAAGGCAAGTCACCGAACTCAGAATCAGTTTCTTTCAGAAAATCACGAAACTGGCGATGATTAAGCCCGTGAGATCGAATGAAATTCACTGTTGAAACAACAGGTTTCAGAATGCAAGACATATCCACATATTTTCCGTACAATGCTTGTTGATGGATAATGCAATGCAGAAACATGGGCTTTGAGAATCCACCAACCTCACAAGCTTTTGTGATTTGTCCAACCAAACCTTTCTTCACCCCAGACATGTTCTTTCCTGCATCAATTGTCACGCATTGCAGTTTATTCCACTCCAGGTTATATTCTAACACAGTTTTTTGCAATTCTTTGAAGATGTCTTCTCCAGTTACTGTGCTGTGCATGCTATACACTGTTGCTAATTCTTGTGTCACATTAAATTCACTGTCGACGCCACGGATGAATACTAGGAGTTGTGATGTGTCACACACATCAGTCGATTCATCAAGTGCGAGAGAATACAACTGAAAATTTCTTGCTTTGTCTGCAATTTGATGAAATATATTGCTTCCTATATCCTCAATTCTACGAGCAACAGTATTTGGCGCAAGACTGATGATTTTGAACAGATTTGCTTTCTCTGGGCATAACTCTTCCACTGCTTCCATTATACACTCTTTGATGAGATCTCCATCGGTGAATGGCTTTCCTCTTTTAGCCAACACATAAGCTAGTTTGTAACTGGCCCTGGTTAAAGCTTCATTTTCATTTATCTTCTGTGTAAAAAAAGCTTGTTGGGAAAGCAACCTGCGTTGCATTGATTCAAATTTTTCCGAATGCTGTGTTCCTGTGAATTGGAAATAACTTGGTTCATGTTTGGTCTCATAGTGCCGACGTACATTGTACTACTTCAAAACTGCAACAGTTTCGTTGCATACGACACACAAGGCTTTATCACCTGCTTGTACAAAGAAGTACTTTACACCCCATTCTTCATTAAACAGGCGGCACTCACTGTCCACTTTTCTTTTCTTTTTTCCTTCCATAACTGAATTGGTCTGAATTGCCGCCATCATTGTCATTGTTCTCACTCATTTCAGACAGATGAAGCTTACGGATTGGATAAAGCAGCTGTCACTCGGTCAATGCAGAGCAGCAATTGGATAACAGATGTCTCAATTGCTGATTCGTTTAATGAACTGTCAGTCACAGGATGGCAGCTCTGATTGGACAATCGACCGATAAAGAGGGCGGGGTTTCCCATGGGTCCATTAGACATCGCGCGGAGCGGCAGCAAATGTCCGGCCTGTGGCTTCCGTCCCCGTGTCCGGATCCTGAGTCAGCGGCGGGGTTCTGGACGCGGGAGTATTTTCGGCAGCGGGAATCCCGTCCCGCCCCACTTGCTGCGGGCCAGATGTTAGCCCGCTATGGGCCAGATGTGGCCCGCGGGCCATAGTTTGGAGACCCCTGCTTTTGGTGAATAAAAAGTTATTAATTACAATCTTGAAATTTTCAATGGCCCCAGAGTTAGAGGTTGTTGGGGAAGAGAGTTTGAAATTTTCATGACAAAAGTGTGAAGAATTGCTTCCTGGCAATGCCGCTCAATAAACTAAAAAACCGGAGCACCCAGAGGAAACCCACGCAGGGCACAGGGAGAAGGTGCAAACTCCACACAGTGACTCGAGGCTGGAGTTGAACTGGGTCCCTGGTGTGGCAGCAGTGCTAACCAGTGTGCCACTGTGCCACCCCAAAATTCAATTAGGCAGTCCCTTAGATTTCTATATTCAAAGGAATACAAGATTAGTTTATGCAATCTGTCCTCATCATTTAACTTTTAGCCTCAGTATTGTCCTGGTGAACCTCTGTCGCACCCTTTTCCAAAGTTGTTGGGGGGGGGGAATTCTCCCGTCCCGCCCACCATGGGAATTGTAGTGGGCGGAGGGACGGACCACGCAAAGGTCCATTAACGTTGGGCGGGATTCTCCGGTTTTGGGGCGAGCGCGGCCGGAGAATCCCACCCATTATATCGTTCCTGAAGAATGGTGCCCAGAACTGAATGCAATACTCCACATGGGCTCTGATCAGAACTCTTTACAAGTATAAAATGCAATCTGCCCCTTTGTACTGAAGATCTCCTGAGATAAAGACCAGTTATCCTTGTTTTATTTTGTAACTACGTACTAGTTTTGATTCATTTCTTAACTCAGGACCTCAATCTCTCTGCTCATCCACAGTTCCAATCCAATTCGCAATCTGGTTCCACCTTCACATAGGAGAAGCATGTTGCTTACACTCAGTGGGACAGATCCTCAGCCAAGAATGGGAACTTGCTGCAATAGGAATCAAAGTTGTGAACGTGTACCCCATCAGCCTGGATTAAAACACAATGGAATGTCGCTTGACATCCAAAGCTGTCTGTGCCTTCCCATGCTGCCAAAAGAAAAGTCCATTTGGCCCATAGACCCATTCCTTCCAAAGTCAAACTCATGAAGTTTAAAGTTTGTTTATTAGTGCCACAAGTAGGCTTACATTAACACTGCAATGAAGTTACTGTAAAAATCCCATAGTCGCCACACTCCAGTGGCTGTTCGGGTACACTGAGGGAGAATTTAGCTTGGCCAATGCACCTAACCAACACGTCTTTCAGACTGAGGGAGGAAACTAGAGCATCTGGAGGAAACCCACGTAGACACGGGGAGCATATGCAGACTCCACATAGGCAGTGACCCAAGCATCTGGAGGAAACCCACGCAGACACGGGGAGCATATGCAGACTGCACATAGGCAGTGACCCAAGCCGGGAATCGAATCCGGGTCCCTGGCGCTCTGGGGCAGCAGTGCTAACCACAGTGCCACCATGCCGCTAGCTGTGTTCCTTTTGTCATTTGTCCCTCATTTCACGCTAGCCCCTTTTATATAGAAGCTGCGGCATACTTTCTTCTATTTCGACTTTACGCTTGCTGTCATTAGCAACTTCTATTTATAATCAGGTCCTGTCAATCATGTTCCAGTATCCTTCAACTATCAGGAGAAGTGGTTCTGCTAAGTTTGCTTTTTTTCTCCCAGTGGCAGCTGAAGGCTGAATTCTGCAGCAAAATAACAATTCTGCAGGTATTCAGTTTTTAACGCATTTGTTTTGAATCTGAGTGTTGAACCTTTTGTGCTATTTTGACAAGCTAATCCTACATTTTTTCACTGTCATGGCAACAGATGGCTGAGTGACTGATATTATCAAGAACCACAGCAACAAAACATTGCTATTGTTCCTCGTGTCTTATAGCTTGGGCAGATATGGGAGGGGGAAGGTCGCCTGATTCCTTTGTGCAGTTTGTATACCTAATTATATTATTACAATAACTTCCTGAATCCGTAAATTAAATCAGTGGTAATGTTAATAAAATGATTTATGTAGTCCATTTGCCTCTGTTAAGTACTAGAGATAGTTTTAATTAAGTTGTATTTGTATTTATTGGCTTTAGGGACAAGATGTAGCTTTAACTTTAATTTGCATTTATTCTTTATTTGTGGGTTAGTAAGGTTCTTTAAAGTTTTAGTTATTAGTGTCACCACTAGGCTTGCATTAACACAACAATAAAGTTACAGTGAAAATCCCCCAGTCATAGTCATAGAGGTTTACAGCATGAAAACAGGCCCTTCGGCCCAATTTGTCCATGCCGCACCTTTTTTTAACCACTAAACTGGACCCAAGTTTGGCCCATTTGGCTCATATCTCTCTATACCCATCTTACCCATGTAACTGTCTAAACGCTTTTTAAAACACAAAATTGTTCCCGCCTCCACTACTACCTCTGGCAGCCTCGTTCCAGGCACTCACCACCCCCTGTGTGAAAAAAGTGCCCCTCTGAACCCTTTTGTATCACCCTCATCACACACGGGCTCCTGTTCGGGTACACTGAGGAAGAATTTAGCATGGCTTGTGCACCTAACCAGCACATCTTTCATTCTGTGGGAGGAAACTGGAGCACCCGGAGGAAACCCACGCAGGAGAACATGCAGACTCTGCATGGACAGTGACCCAAACCAGGAATTGAACCCAGGTCCCTGGTGCTGTCAGGCAGCAGTGCTAACCATTGTGCCACTGTGCCTTAGCTGGGTTTAGTTTCATTTTAGAATGGAGACAGCAGGTCTGGAGATGATACATTTAAATGAAGTTCTTGAAGGGATGTTCAAACAAACGAAAGGGAGAAAGAAGGTATACTGTTCCCTGAGGTCCAAAGAGAAGCTCCCACAGAGAGAGGGAGAAACAGAAAAGTAATTTTAGTTCAGTTGGAAACAGGTGCCCAAACAGGAAGGACATGAAAAGGGACAGTGAGCAAGTCCCAAACTAAAGTAGAAGGTTCCAAATACCAGGGACTGTCAGAAAAATGTACTAAGACAACAGCTAAGCTAGAGGACCAAGCACATGGATTATGAGCAGATCCTGTTCAGTGAAGTTAAGAGTGAGGAGCAGGGGAAGGTTCCAAGTTTAAATTGCAAAACAGATTTAAAGCAAAATGGGCCTGTGAGAAGCCAGAGATCCAAGGAGATAGCCAAAGGTCTGTAACTCCTTTCTGTGGGCCTGTGAAGCAATGGCGTTCAGTTGCTGCATGTTAATACCTCAGCTGGTGAGTGGGATTTTGTGTCCTCTCTCAAGCGAGACCGGAAAATCCCGCCTGAGGTCAACAGACATTTTTGTTGTCCGCCCCTCGTCTGCTCCGGTTCCATGGTGGGCGGGGCAGTGGAATGCCAGCGAGTGTGTGGGAGATGAAGTTTGAATGCACGTGGTGATCCAGAGGAGAGGAATATCGTAAGGAGTGATTGAAACCCTGGACCTGGAAACTATGTGAACAAAGAACAAAGAAAAGTACAGCACAGGAACAGGCTCTTCAGAGATCCAAGCCTGTGCTGATCATGATGCCCTAGCTAAACTGAGAAAAAAAACCTTCTGCTCTTACTCGGCCCGTATCCTTCTATTCCCTCCCTATTCTTGTACCCATCCAGATGCTTCTTAAATGTTGGCAATGTGCCTGCTTCTACCACCTCCTCTGGCAGTGGGTTCCAGGCACCCACCACTCTCTGCATGAAAAACTTCCCCGCATATCTTCCTTAAACTTTCTCCCTCTCACCTTGAATCTGTGTCCCCTTGCAATTGAATCTTCCACCCGAGGAAAATGCCTCTGACCATCCATCCTGTTTGTGCTGCTCAGAATTTTGTAGACCTCTGTCAAGTCTCCCCTCAGCCTCCGCCATTCATGTGAAAACAATCCTAGTTTATTCAACCTCTCCTCCTAGTCAACACCCTTATGGCCAGGCAACATCCTGGTGAATCTTCTTTGCACTCTCTCCAAAGCTTCCACGTCCTTCTGGTAGTGTGGTGACCAGAAATGCACGGAATACTCCAAATGCGGCCTAACCAAGGTTTTATATAGCTGCAATATGATCTCCCACCTCTTGAACTCAGTGCCCCAGTTGATGAAGGCAAGCATGCCATATGCCTTCTTTATCACCTTGGCCACCTGTGTTGCCATTTTTAGGGAACTATGGACCTGCATGCCCAGATCCCTCTGTATGTTAATGTTCCTAAGGGTTCTGCCATTTACAGTATTATTCACACCTAAATTTGATCCTCCAAAATGCATCACCTCGCATTTGTCCGGATTAAACTCCATTTGCCATTTCTGTGCCCAAGTCTCCAATCTATCTATATCCTGTTGTATTCTTTGACAATCCTCTGGCACTATCAGCAACTCCACCAATTTTCATGTAATCAGCAAACTTACTAATTAGACCACCCATATTTTCCTCCAGATCATTTACATATACTACAAATATCAGAGGTCCCAGCACTGATCCCTGTGGAACACCAGTAGATACAAATCCCCATTCTGAAAAACTCCCTTCCACCGCTACCCTCTGTCTTCTATAACCAAGATGTGGAGATGCCGGCGTTGGACTGGGGTAAACATAGTAAGAAGTTTAACAACACCAGGTTAAAGTCTAACAGGTTTATTTGGTAGCAAAAGCGGCCTTCCAAGGCACTTCCAAGCGGCTCCAAGGCGGCCTTCGCGACACACGACAGCGCAGAGTCGCTGAGCAGAAACTGATAGCCAAGTTCCGCACACACGAGGACGGCCTCAACCGGGATATTGGGTTCATGTCACACTATTTGTAACTCCCACAGTTGCGTGGACCTGCAGAGTTTCACTGGCTGTCTTGTCTGGAGACAATACACATCTTTTTAGCCTGTCTTGATGCTCTCTCCACTCACATTGTTTCGTCTCTTAAAGACTTGATTAGTTGTAAGTATTTGCATTCCAACCATTATTCATGTAAATTGAGTGTGTGTCTTTATAAGCTCTGTTTGTGAACAGAATTCCCACTCACCTGAAGAAGGGGCTAAGAGCTCCGAAAGCTTGTGTGGCTTTTGCTACCAAATAAACCTGTTGGACTTTAACCTGGTGTTGTTAAACTTCTTATTCTATAACCAAGTCAGTTCTATATACATCTAGCCAGCCCTCCCGAATCTCAAGTGATTTTAGTTTCTGTACCAGTCTGCAACGTGGGACCTTGTCAAATGCCTTATTAAAGTGCATATAAACTACATCCACAGCCCTTCCCACATCAATTATCTCTTCAAAAAACTCAATCAAGTTGCTGAGACATGACCTCCCCATTCAAAACCATGCTAACTGTCACTAAATTGTCCATTTTCCTCCAAATGTACATATAGCCTGTCCCTCAGCATCTTCTCCAAAAGCTTCCCCACTGCTAATGGCAGGCTCACCAGTCAATAATTTACTGGATTATCCCTGCTTCCCCACCTGTCAATGTGGAATGTCAATATATCGAAGGAGGAAGTGCTGGGTATCCTAAATTGCATGAAGGTAGACAAGTCCCTGGGGCTGGATGGGGTCTATCCCAGGTTACTGAGGGAGGCAAGGGGAGGAATAGCTGGGACCTTAACAGATATCTTCATATCCTCTTTGACCACAGACAAGGTTCCAGAGGATTGGAGAGTGGCCAATGTTGTTCTTTTTGATTTGATTTGATTTGATTTATTATTATCACATGTATCAGTACACAGTGAAAAATATTGATTCTTGCACGCTATACAAAGCATACCATTCATAGAGAAGGAAACAAGAGAGTGCAGAATGTAGTGTTACAGTCATAGTGAGGGTATAGAGAAAGATCAACTTAATGCAAGGTAGGTTCATTCAAAAGTTTGATGGCAGCAGGGAAGAAGCTGTTCTTGAGTCGGTTGGTGCGTGACCTCAGACTTTTGTATCTTTTTCCCGACGGATGAAGGTGGAAGAGAGAATGTCCAGGGCACGTGGGGTCCTTAATTATGCTGGCTGCTTTGCCAAGGCAGTGAGAAGTGTAGACAGAGTCAATGGATAGAAGGCTGGTTTGCGTGATGGAATGGGCTACATTCACGAACTTTTGTAGTTTCTTGCGGTCCACACCATAGAAAGCATTCTTTCTGGTTGTATCACAGCTTGGTATGGCTCCTGTTCTGCATAATACATGTGACAATAATAAATCAAATCAAATCACACATGTAAAGGTGCCGCAGCAGCACTTACCTCTTGGGAGACAGATTGGCCCAGTTGGCTGGACAACTGTTGTGGTTCAGATTGGTGTCAACGGCATGGTGGCTTCAATCCGTGTCCAACTGGGCTGGATTTGCCTCCTTGTCCCCTTCATTGTTGGAGGTCACGGCTGTGGGTGAGATTCTGAGTGTTGATCCCTTTTGCTCTATTTTGACAAGTTCATCCTGCATTTCCCCACTGTCATGGCAACTGTTGGCTGAGTGACTGAAGTTACCAAGTAGAACCACAGCAACTCCACCTTTTTGTTATAGAGTCATAGGGATTTACAACATGGAAACAGGTCTTTCGGCCCAACTTGTCCTTGCCACCCTTTTTTTTACCAGTAAGCTAGTCCCAATTGCCTGCGTTTGTTATTCTATTGTCCCTCGTGTCTTAAAGCTTGGGCAGTTACGGGAAGAGGAAGGTTGGCTGATTCCTCTGTGCTTGGTACTGTGCAGCAGCAGTTTGTATACTTTAGATATATTGCTACAATAACTTCCTGAATGCATAAATTAAATCAGTGATAATGTTAATAAAACATTCAATGTAGTCCATTTGTCTCATTAATGGAGCTGCCTTTGGGCAGAGAACAGAATAAGAATAAATGCCTTTAGTAACCTACAATACTGTTCATCTAATTAGCGCATCTTGTCCCACCTGCAGTATGCTGAACTTTTAGACTTGGCACTGAAAACTGGAAGCTAAGGACAAATGGGAATAGAAAACCTCTGTGTAGGGATAACATCAAGTGGGATACAACAGTATTTTGCGTGCTGATCCCACAGTTGATAAATGATCCACGTGACAATGGCTTCGGTCCCCAGGTGGATGTTGCCAAGGCAGGGTTGGGAGAAATACTGATAAGAGCACCCGGGAGATGGATGCTACAACAATCAAATGGATCAGGTTCGAATGAACAGATGGGCTCAGCAATGCAGATGGATTTTAATGCATGTAATTGTAAGGTCATTTATGCTGGGAGAGGAAGCATGAAAACTGTGAGCACCAGAAAAAGAAATGTTCATTAGCGCTTCAAATTTATTTTTACTACATAATTTCCTTTCCTATCTTTTCCATCTGTTTCACTTTAAAGTGATTTTTTCCATTAGTTGTCCAGCTCACGATGTCTGCTGTCTGTTTTTATACATTGATGTTGTTTCTTGGGTTGAAGACAGGGATAGTCTCTTTGAAAACCATGGGTGGGATTCTCCAGGACTCTACCGACGGGTTCAATGGTGGATGAGGTGGGGGATGAGGTGGGGGGGGGGGGGGGGGGGGGAGAGAATTTGGCAGAATTGCAAAAATTAGACAGATGATGACAGATCAGGAAACCAATTGGAAGCCAGTGTGAAGCTGATTCTCATCCAGCTAATGGGACACAAATGAAGGCCCCACCAGGATCTTCCACCCACGCCCAATTTTCCATGTTGCCAGTGGGAAAACATGCTGTTGCATAAACATGTTTGGAACAACGTGGCTTGCAGATGTCTGAACAATGCCTGGGGCTGCCTCCAGTGTTCAGAATGCAGGCCGCCTGCAACACTCGACCCAGGAACACCGCAGCAGCTGGTGGAGGAAGCATCACAAGGTGGATCTTCCAGATTTAGTGTCAATGAGGAGGTTCATCTTTCAGCCTCAGAATGCTCCTGGCTATCCATATTTTTCTCCAGAGAGATCCATCTTCATTTTCAGGAGGTCCATCCTCTTTCTTCAATCGTGGATCAGTGATGTTGGGCACATTTTCAGTATGGCATCCGGAAATGATGGCAGACTACACGCCATCAGACCTGCCCCACTTCGGAATACAGTGCAAAACACCCGGTTGCATAATTAATAAGGCCAGGGCTGGAATGTATGGCTTGGTTTCCCATCAACATCCACAGTGGGAAACACTCCATCTTCCTATTCCCATGCATTCCCAGATGGGAGAATTCTGCCCTATATCTGTTTTGCCTCACATTTATTACCTTAGTTTCATATGCCCAACTATCGACCGTCTTATTTATGAAGTTTTGTTTAACCATATTTTAGTCTGTTCATTGTTTGTCCTCCATTAGATTCTTTTTCTTTTTTATTTATTCATTCTTGGGACATGAGCTTCACTGGCTGGCCAGCATTTCTTGCCCCTCCCTAGCTTCCCTTCAACTGAGTGGCTTGCAAGGCTATTTCAGAGGGCAGTTGAGAGTCAACCACATTGCTGTGGCTCTGGAGTCACATGCAGGCCAGACCATATTTTCCTTCCAGTGACGTCATGCCCCTTAAGGGCATATCACAACGATGATGTCCTCCCTTGGATATTGTTGGTGGGGGATTCGATGATGGCAATGTCATTGAATGTCAAGCATAGGTGCTGTATTCTCTTGTTGGAGATGCTCATGGTCCGGCACTTGTGTAACATGAATGTTATTTGCCACTTATCAGGCCAAAACTGAATCTTGTACTGGACTATCTGAGGAATTACAAATGGAACTGAACACTGTGCAGTGAATATCCTCACTCCTAACACTATGATGGTGGTTGCTGGGCTAGATAAGGACGGTAGATTTCCTTCCGTAAAGGACATTACTGAACTGGATGGGTTTTTTCAACAATTGGCAATGGTTTCATGGTCATCATTTAAGTCCAGAATTTCTTTTTTATTAAATTGAAATTCCACCGCATGCCGTGACAGGATTCGAACCCAGCTCACCAGAACATTAGCTGAGTTTCTGGATTAATAGTCTCGCGATAATGCCACTTGGCCATCGCCTCCCCATACTTCTTGTAGAAATTCATCATTTAATTTTTTAATTGTAAAGGTTGTAAGGTGCACATCATGCAGAGGAATTCAGACCATTCTTTTTAAAAGTAGGGCACAAGAGTGAAGCTTTAGCTGTTCATGAGATGACTGAAAATTGTAAATTAAAATCAGACTTTTAAATAACATACATTATTCATCTTTGGTGAGTGGTTTTATCTAGTGCTGAGTCTGGTTTTGTGCAAACAGTGGGTAAAAACAATCAAACGATCCCAAACTAACAATGCAAAATGAAATCTCCACTGGAAAATTTAGAATGCACTGTTCAATATTATACATCTAAATGGTAATAGGCTTGCAAGCAGGTTTGGGAGGGTGGCATAAGATCAAGTGGCATGGCAGAAGTGACACTGTGCCCAATGCTGGTACACCACCACTGAAATTTTACCAATCGTGCAGCAGGTGTTGGACGACCCACTCACCATTGGGCCAAATAAATCCCTTAAGTAGTCATTTATTGGCCACTTAATGGCCTGCTCCCACCCCATTGGCATTTTACCAGTGATGGGGAATCCCCAAACCAAGTACCCAGAGGACTGGCTGTAGGCTTGGGGGTTGGGGTGATCACTCCTGCTTGGGCGTACTTTGTCCAATGGAGGACAATGTAAATGGCTATCCTTGCTTGTCCCCTCCCCCTATGCCTCACAACCTCTCAAACCTAGCCCAGCATCCACCATCATAGTGTTAGAAGTGAGGATATTCACTGCACAGTGTTCAGTTCCATTTGTAATTCCTCAGATAGTCCAGTACAAGATTCAGTTTTGGCCTGATAAGTGGCAAATAACATTCATATTACACAAGTGCCGGACCATGAGCATCTCCAACAAGAGGTAATCCCAGCACCTATGCTTGACATTCAATGACATTGCCATCATCGAAACCCCCGCCAACAATATCCGAGGGAGCACATCATTGTTGTGATACACCCTTAAAGGGCATGACATCACTGGAAGGAAAATGTGTCATGTGATCCTGTCTTACTTTCACTTTTGCCTTGAGCAGAGCACAGACACACAAATGTCTTCAAGATTTATACTTATGTATTATTGATCTCATGTGCCTAGTCTCAATAAATGACCCTGCAATGTATTTCCCCAATCCCTTATGAGTCACTGTAGCCTTGTGTCTTGTATAGTACATAAGCCCAAGATATTATATCATCATGACACAATAACCGTTAACCAGAAAATTAATTGCATCAGCCATGTAAATACTGTGGCTACAAGAGCAGGTCAAAGACTTGGTATTCCACAGCAATTAACTTAGCTGTGCCTCCCAAAAGCCTATCCAACATCCACAAGGCACAAGTCAGGAGTGTGATGAAATATTCTACCTTTGCCTAGATGAATGCAGGTCCAATAGCATTCACTTACTCCTCCAGCAGGGCACAACATCTGGAATGCCTGGATAACAATGACACTGATGTCAGACTCCTATTTAATGACTACAGCTCCCCAACCTTCAACACCATTATCTCAACAAAATTCATCTCCAAACTCTGTGGCCTCGGGCTTGGCTCCTCCCTCTGCGACTGGATCCTAGACTTCCTAATCCACAGACCACAATCAGATAGGATAGACGATGACATCTTCTCCACTATTATCTTCAACCTTCTTCCGTCAGAAAAAAAATATACGAATATCTGAGATCAGGTACCAACCGGCTCAAGAACAGCTTCTTCCTGGCGGCCAAGAGACTTTTGAATGGACCTACCATATATTAAGCTGATCTTTCTCTATACCATAGCTATGACTGTAATACTATATTCTGCACCCTCTCCTTTCCTTCTCCCCTATGTGCTCTATGAATGGTGTGTTTTGTCTGTATAACATATTACAATACTTCTCACTGTATCCCAATACATGTAACAATAATAAATCAAATCGAAAATATCTGCAGTGTGCACCATTTACAAATGCAGTAACTTCCTTGCCAGCAACACCTGAGATCACGTACCAACCGACTCAAAAACAGCTTCTTCCCTGCTGCCATCAGACTTTTGAATGGACCTACCTCGCGTTAAGTTGATCTTTCTCTACACCCTAGCTATGACTGTAACACTATATTCTGCACTCTCTCCGTTCCTTCTCTATGTACGGTGTGCTTTGTCTGTATAGCGTGCAAGAAACAATACTTTTCACTGTATACTAATACATGTGACAATAATAAATCAAATCAAAACCTTCCAAATCTGCAACCGTTTCCTTGTACAATGGCAACAGGTGCATGTGGATGCCACCATTACTAGTTCCCCTCTGAGTCACACACCATTCCCTCTTGGAAATATATTGTGCCATGCCTTCAATCTCAGAATCCTGGGACGCACCCACAGAACACAACTGTTGGTGTACCTTCACCATGTGGACAGCTCACCAACATCTTTTCAAGGGGACTTAGGGGTAATTAGCACTGCTGCCTCACAGCGCCGGGGACCCGGGTTCAATTCCCAGCTCGGGTCACTGTCTGTGCGGAGTCTGCAAGTTCTCCCTGTGTCTGTGTGGGTTTCCTCCGGGTGCTCCGGTTTCCTCCCACGGTCCGAAAGACGTGCTGGTTAGGTGCATTGACCATGCTAAATTCTCCCGCAGTGTAACCCAACAGGCGCCAGAATGTTGCGACTTGGGGATTTTCAGATCATTGCAGTGTTAATGTAAGCCTACTTGTGACACTAATAAACTAAAAAAATGGGCAATAAATGTTGGCCTTTCCAGTGACACACACATCCCGTGAATGAATAAAAAGCAATTTAACCCCAGCATCCTGATTTACGTAAAGATGGAGCATATTCTCTTTATTTCTCTCTATATTTTTTAATGATTTCTCTTTCTAATATAAGTATGATAGTCAGGGATTTGTTATTCCTTCTTAAGTAGCTGGCAGCTAAGCATGCCCCATTTTAATTAAACAGTTCATCTAATTCCTACTCCTGATAATTTAAAGTCATTTTTTGCACAAAAAATAATCAAATTATCCAGTAATTCAAATTAAGCAACTTAATTAAAATAGCACTTAGCCATTCTGTGCTCAAAAGAAAATTAATTTGAGTAATTCAAATTAAGGAACTTTACATTAAAATCAGTGGAACTACTTGTTCACTCCCGCATTGTTTCAGTCAAGGTGCTCCAACTAACTTCAAGTAGCTGCAACCACATTTGAAGTGTTGATCTTTCCTTTTAGAGCAAATTTAGAGTTTTCGGGCAGGATTTTACTACTGCCCCCGGTGGAGGGAGTGTGGGTGGGGTTAGGGGCTGTGTGTGGGGTGGAGACATAACATGCTGAGTTGCTCCACGATGCAGTCCCACCATAGGCGAGGTTTCCCAGTGGCGTGATGGTGTGGAAGTTAGCTTATAAACAATTGTGAAAGTTAAAGTTCCATAATTATCAAAAACCCCTGTTGACTAATAGAAAATGATTATTAGCCAAACAAGGCCTTCAGTGAAGCCAATGCTTGCGTATTCAGGATAAATGGCTTATCTTCACTTTGTGTATGTCCCCTAAACATCCCTTTCCCAGCCTTCACCAGAGGATGGATAATAAGACATTTCCATAGCAAAATACCAAGGAGCAAGGCATGGGGACATATTGTGCTAATGAATAATGCCTGTTCGATCTCCTCTGCCCACCCCTATCCCAAACAATATATTTAATGCTCACCCTTCCAAGTGTGCCTGAAAATGGGAGGGAAATTCTCCTTGTTGCCTCAGCAATGGACATCCCTTCTCACTGGTGTTGCCAAGGCACCAGAGCTGCCTACCCTCTGATTGGACCAACAACATGGAAGGCCCACCCCCAAGTGGTTGCCTCCCCCATTTGCCAGACCTTAGTTGTCTCCTATTGGCACAATCACAGGCAAAGTGCCGCCTCTTGCTCAAGTGTGCCATCCGGCTGAAAATCATCCCGATGACAGGACCTGAACAACTTTGGCAAAATCGCACCAATTGCGGTGGAGAAGAAGAATTTCGACCCATTGAGCCTGTGTCTAACTGCTCTTTATAGACTAACCCAGTCAGTCCCATTTCCCAACTCTATCCCTGGGGCCCTGCAAGTTTATTTCCCTCAAGAGCCAATGCTTTTCAAATTATTGATCATCCATGTTTCCACCAACCTTGTGGGCAACAGGTTCCAGGTTATTACCACTTGCTGCTTAAAAAAGTTATTTTTCACATCCTCCCTCATCACCCTCCACTGACTCCCTCGACCTCTCCCCATATCTCTTGTCCAAAACCCATAATCTATGTCTCCTAGTCCCATCAGCCTTTTGGAACAGCCTCTCTTTGTCTACCTTATCTAATCTAATAATAATATTATTCACCTCTATCAGATCTCCCTTTTCACCTCTGTCCTTGGAACTAATTTCCCATATCCCTGCAGCCATTCTGCTTAATCTCTTCTGCACCCTCTCAAGAACCTTTCTAAAGTGTAGTGACCAGACTTGGAAAGAACACTGCAAATGTGACCTAACTAACCAGAGCTTTGTGCAGGTTAAATATATCTTGCTTTTGTATTCAATGGGGGGAATTTTCCTGTCTCATTTGCCACGGGAATCATAACGGGGCGGGGGGGGGGGGGCGGGGTGGAGGTGGGGACTATGCAAAGGGCCGTGATGTTGGCCGGGATTTTCCGGTTTTGGGTTGATTGCGGCCGGAAAATCCCGCCCAATACCTCTGTTTACAAAACCCAACATCCCACATGCTTTGCGAACTATTCTTTTGGTATTTCCTGCCACATTCAAAGATCTATGCACATGGATCCCTCTGTCCTTGCACTCTCTGTAGAACTGTGTCAATAAGTCTATATTGCCGAGCCCTATACCTTCTATCAGAATGCATCCATTTTTATAATTCTCTGTATTAAATTTAGTCGGCTACTTGTCTGCCCAGGGAGGGGGGGGCAATTATATCTATTAGAAACATAAATTATTTGTATAGGGTGCGGAATCAAAGAGTTGTGTCAAAGTTAAAATTGTTCTTTTGCATTTCTGCTTGAACAATCCCAAAGCGTGCCACGTTGCCATAGAGATAGTAATTCAGGACAAAGCCTTGATTAGAAGATTCTTGGATTTAACTGTGTTTTTGCTGACAGAAGCAAACAGATTAGTTTGGGAACAGATAGAGGCAGTTGCAGCTTTGATCGAGGTGTCAACTGTAGCTCAATGAGATGAGAGAATCAAAGAAAATAAATGTTAGGCCTGCATTTCAAGCAGGGACAATACTGACTTTGTATTTCACTACATGGAATGCGGTTGGGGCTCCACCTCATTTTGTATTTCATGAGGGTAAAACAGCTAGAAGATTTGCTCTCGCCTGCAACTAGAGAAAAACGATTATGGTGGTGCTCATAGAGCGTTGAGGCAGAAGAAAGTCAACAGTGTTAGCCTGGAAAGGTTCGGGTAGGTAGTTGGGTACCTGTTGACAACCTGAACAAGCAGCTGAAGCATCCAGTCCTCAGGCCTGTAAAGAGAAGGTGCAGGGTCCTGTGGAGACATTAAAAAACCTTCAAGGCAAGGAAGGAGTGGTCAAATCTCAGTATTTAGGCTTCCTTGAGTATTTATTGGATGGCTGTATTAACTCTCATTCTCCTCTCGCTGTGTTCAACCTGGTAAATTCCAGGAAGCTTAGGAAATTTGTACGCGCAGTGTTAAAACAAAATTCAAAGTTAAAGCAGCAGTTAATGTGCATTTAACATATGCAAATGTCAGGTGTGTCTGGTCTGCAGGTTTTCTCATGTACCAATTAAGGTGCTTGAGTTAAATGCAGAAGTTGGTATCTATCTGACAACTTCCTGACATGCCAGCATTATCTGCCACCCACACAGAAACCCACGCACCCTGGCAAGTTAGATCTCCCCCCAATGTATGGTGCAACTTCCTTCATGTGTAGAAGCAAAGAATATCACACAGCTTCTGTTCTTTGCCTATGCTATCTGATTATGTAATTGCATTATCTGGAAAAATAGTGATGACATGAAAATATCTGGGAAATCGAATAATTATATACTTTTAAAAACTATTGGAAATGTGAGCTGCTTAAGGGAGGGACAGTTTTGTTACGCTAATTGAACTTCTGCTTTTGAGATGTTGATGAGCCTCACGACACTGAAAACATATCTTTACCTAAGGTAAGCTGGTACTCACCTGATGAAGGATGAATTGCTCCGAAAGCTCTTGATTCCAAATAAAACTGTTGGACTTTAACCTGGTGTTGTGAGACTTCCTACTGTGCCCGCCCCAGTCCAATGCCGGCATTTCCACAACAATGGGTAACAGCGCATTAAGGGTTTTGTATAAGATGTTAACATTCAAAGGAGGCAACAAGGTGTGAATTTTGCATTTACTCTCTGAAAGGTAGACTCACAAAATGAATATAATTGAGTTTGGAATCTGAAGAGATTAATTCAGATAAGGGAAGATCAAAAGGGGAAACAAAAACTGTACATCATGGAGTCATAGAATCCCTACAGTGCAGAAGAGGCCATTTAGTCCATCTAGTCTGCACTGACCCTCTGACAGATTATTTTAACCAGAACCTCTACCCTGCCATATGCCTGTAATCCCTTACATTTCCATGATTAATCTATCTAACCAACACATCTTGGGACACTAAGGGGGCAATTTAGCATGGACAATCCACCTAACCTGCACATCATTGGTCTGTGGGAGGGAACCAGAGCACCCGGAGGAAACCCATGCAGACATGGGGAGAATGTGCAAACTCCACACAGACAATCACTCAGGGCCAGAGTATAACCTGGGTCTCTGATGCTGTGAGGAAGCAGTGCTAACCAGTGTGCCACCGTGCTGCCCCTATGATGATTAAACTTATGGAAGGGTAGCTGCTTCAGACCTCAGCCACAGCAGGAATAGCTGTTTAACTCTCAGCAAGAAAACCTATCTTGAATAGCCAGTTATTTGTTTTACCCCAAAGAGATATAACTGCCTGGTTTGGTAGCTATTACTGGATTTTATTTATAGTTTACCTCAGGGCCAGAATGTAACCTGGGTCTCTAGTGCTGTGAAGAAGCAGTGCTAACCATGCAGCCCTATTCTTTGGTTCTAGATGATTCTATGTGAGGCTATACGACATCTGTGCTGGGAATTTGTCTCAGGGTCTCTCCTTAATCTGCTGCTATAGTTTGATAGCAGATTAACGTGAAAGCAGGCTTTGCGATGGTCTTCCACCAAAGTTATGAAAGGTGGCCAAGAAGATCAGTGAGAAAAAGTGTTGAAAAACTGATCATCTTAGAAGATCAGAATTCCTTTCATTAGGGGGTTGCAATTTGTTTTTGGAAATGTGAAGTGATTTATTAGTCTATTTGCCATTTTGATGCTGCTATGCCAGAAGTTGCTGCAGTCACGACTCTCCTGTGTTTCATTTAACATCAATCTTAGGCGTTGTGGGGATCATAATTAGCAACGCGTTAACATTACGTGCACTGCAAGCAAATATTCAGATATGCAGTCTTTGTGGCTGATCACAGCCACAGGAACTGATTAGTCTGAATTAGTCTAATAATTAATGCCGCTGTATCAGTGATACATACTAATCCAAGGGTGTTCATTTCAGCCGGCCATTTTGCAATCCATTTCTAACAGGAGATTTTATTTTTCTAGATAACCCACATGGATAATTTATATCAAACTGCAACAAGCTGCACTGAGATGACAGCAAGCTGCACTGAGATGACCACGCAAAAAAATAAAGTTTAGGACATCTTTACCGACAAGAAAACCTTTCAGACTCAACTGTTTTTCTTTTTCATGGGCATAGTAAGAAGTCTCACAACACCAGGTTAAAGTCCAATAGGTTTATTTGGAATCACAAGCTTTCAGAACACTGAAATCATAGAAATCATAGATTTCATAGAAATCATAGAAACCCTACAGTGCAGAAGGAGGCCATTCGGCCCATCGAGTCTGCACCGACCACAATCCCACCCAGGCCCTACCCCCACATATTTACCCGCTAATCCCTCTAACCTACACATCCCAGGACTCTAAGGGACAATTTTTAACCTGGCCAATCAACCTAACCCGCACATCTTTGGACGGTGGGAGGAAACCGGAGCACCCGGAGGAAACCCACGCAGACACGAGGAGAATGTGCAAACTCCACACAGACAGTGACCCGAGCCGGGAATCGAACCCGGGACCCTGGAGCTGTGAAGCAGCAGTGCTAACCACTGTGCTACCGTGCCGCTCCTTCATCAGGTGAGTGGAGAGGTGGGTTCACAAACACGTCATGTATAGACAGAGACACAATTGCAAGATAATGGTTAGAATGCGAGTCTTTACAGTTAATCAAGTCTTTACAGCCATAGACAGTGCGACTGGAGAGAGGGATAATCACAGATTAAAGAGGTGTGAATTGTCTCAAGCCAGAACAGTTAGTAGGATTTTACAAGCCCAGGCCAAATGTTGGCGGTTACTTGTAGTGTGACATGAATCCAAGATCCTGGTTGAGGCCATCCTCATGCGTGCAGAACTTGGCTATCAACCGGGATCTTGGATTCCAAATAAACCTATTTAACCTGGTGTTGTGAGACTTCTTACTGTGTCTATCCCAATCCAACGCCGGCATCTCCACATCTTTTTCATGGATCACTGCACTAACCTGCCGTATCAATCTTGCCACAGATATATCCAAATGATGCAGAGAGGTTGTTTCCCCTGGTGGGAGAGTCCAGCACCAAAGGGCATAATCTCAGAGTAAGGAGGTCACCCATTTAAGGCAGAGAGGAGGAATTTCTTCTCTCAGAGGAAATGTATCTGTGGACTTCTTTCCCACAGAGGGCTATAGAGGTTTGGCTGTTAAGTACGTTCAAGGCTGAGATAAAAAAAATATTCAGTAAGGGTGTGGTAGCGTGGCCCCTTTAAGGGAGGTGACCCACAACGGTCATGTAATCGGGTCAGATCCTATGGAGAGGCAGCGTGGGAAGCTGAGCCAATCGGGAGGAAGGGTGTGTGTCCTGGGTTGGGGAGGATCCTCAGTTGGAGCCAGGGGGCAGTAGAGAGTAGTTGTGTATTCAGTTCTGTCAGACCTTGTTTGTGTACATCTATTTATCGTTGGTAATAAACCTTTTATAACTTGAAGTCACGAGTTGCCTTCAAAATGATCACAGTGGGAATTAAGGGCTTTGGGGATACGGTAGGAGAGTGGAGTTGAGGATGATATCATTGAATGGCTGAGCAGACTCTATGGCAGTGTTTTACTGGCTCACCCCGCCCATCGATGGGCGAAGGAGCCAGTAAAATCGCGCGAGAGCTGAGAAATCAGGATCACGCAAGACTTCTTGGCTCTTTCAACTTTCCGAGAGCCGGATTTCCAACCGGAGGGAAGGCCCTGAAGGGGGCGGGGCCTGAAGGGGGCGGGGCCTGAAGGGGCGGGGCCTGAAGGGGGCAGCCCAATCGGGGTGGGAGGGCAGGCCGTTGTGTACTTTGCAGATGCAATCGGATCAGGCGGGAGGGGGGCACGATCAGTCTGGGCGACAGGTCGAGTGGCAGGGGTTAGATGTCCATGCATTGCAAGGCTCTCGATCAACCATGGGCCCCCACGATTGTGGGGGCATGGGGGGGAGGCTGTGTTCAAGCTGCCTGCAGCAGCAGAGGTCTGACAGCTCACTCGCTCTGTCTGTCAGACCCCGGCTGTTGAAATTGAGCATGTGCAGCATCAGTGGTCTGCACATGTGTAGTAGCTCCGTTTACAGGCTGGTTGGTGAATTAAGCCCAGCCCACTGCCTGCAGCAGCTAGAAACAATCTGCACCATTCTCTCAATGACTAAATGCATAAGATTGGGTGTGAAAAGTCACCCAAAAAACAGATCAGGGACTTTCCCATTTTCATGCTAGCTGGACACTTAGAATCATTCTGATAAAATTCCACCCTATGGGCTGAATGGCCTACTTCTGTCCCATGTCTTGTGGTTTTCTGGTCTATGGTTTATAAAATGATGAAGGGGATAGATAGAGTGAACGTTCAAAGACTATTTCCTCGGGTGGATGGAGCTATTACAAGGGGGCATAACTATAGGGTTCACGGTGGGAGATATAGGAAGGATATCAGAGGTAGGTTCTTTACGCAGAGAGTGGTTGGGGTGTGGAATGGACTGCCTGCAGTGATAGTGGAGTCAGACACTTTAGGAACATTTTAAGCGGTTATTGGATAGGCACATGGAGCACACCAGGATGATAGGGAGTGGGATAGCTTGATCTTGGTTTCAGATAAAGCTCGGCACAACATCGTGGGCCGAAGGGCCTGTTCTGTGCTGTACTGTTCTATGTTCTATGTCAATGAACATTGTTGAGTTTGGTGAATAAACTCCATTGAAATTCCATTCCTGATTTGTATACTTGCAAGTCGTGGAATGTGAGAGCTTTATAATGGTGAACGTTTTAACTGGATCAGATCTCTTATAAGCCCTTTAAATTGATCTTTTATTTTCCAATATTGCAAAGTGTAATTGCAGAACAGTTCCTGGGAACTTAAATTCCTGACCTATGGAATCACTATTACTCATTGCTAATATTGCCTTTTAGGGTAAATAGTATTTCCAATATGATTAATTGCTTTCTGGTAGTCTCCTCTGATTGTTACTCAGTATTGGAAACTCCATTTAGTCAAAGCTCCAGATGAATTGTGGTTCCTCTATCGTATGAAGTGGATGTAAAAAAATATACACTCGATTCAAAGCTAAACTGAGAATTCCCCTGGTGTCCTGGATCAATCAATACCTAAAAGTCATCATTTGGCAATTTATTACAGAAAATGGGAAATAATTTATTTATTTCATTGGCGCACAGCAGGCTGAGTTTTTCCAGCCAATTGGAATCAGGCTGGGAGATGGGAGGGCTGCCAAAATGGCAGGGGAAGGAATCAGGGGGCATCCCGTATTGGGTAAGCTGAAATTTCCTTCAATTAAGTATTGGAAGATTGAGGCTTTCGGGTGGAATTTTCCGACCCCTCACTCCTCGCTGCTGGACGGAGAATTTGGCGCTCAGCCAAATTTCTGTTCACCGCTGCAGGACCAGAGAAACTCATTGGTGTGAATGACCACAAGTTATCTCGAGTTAAGCACATGGTCCTCCACCACTGGCATTATGATTGACAGGTCTGAGCAAGTAAGGCCCTTACAGATAAATAAAGATGAGCTATGTTGTATTAATATGGGCAGCAAGGGTCGTCGTTCCCCTTCCACTAAAAAATTATTGTTATAAGATTTACCATAGAAGAATCATAGAATTCCCACAGTGTAGAAAGAGGCCACTTGGTCCATTGAGACTGCACTGACTCTCCGAAAGATCATCTTACCCAGGACTACCAACCCTATCCCCATAACCTCCTGCATTTACCACAGCTAACTCCCCTAATCTTTGGACACTAAGGGGCAATTTAGCATGGCCAATCCAACTAACCTGCATATCTTTGGACTGTGGGAGGAAACTGGAGCATCCGGAGGAAAACCACGTAGACGCGGGGAGACCGGGCAAACTCCACATAGGCAGTTATGCAAGGCTGGAATCGAACAGGGTCCCTGGCTCCGTAAGGCAGCAGTGCTAACCACTGTGCCACCATGCTGCCCACAATTACATTGTGCCCACTCTGGGATGACAAAGGTGAAAATGCTTACTCGCAGTTGTGTGGTGGCCTGGGGTTAATGTCAACATTGAGAATCTGGAGAAACAATGTGACCAGTGTCAAATGGAGCAAAAATTGCCATCTGTGGCCCTAATGCAACTCTTGGGAGTGGCCAATCCATGCATGGGTGTGAATACTCAAGAACTTTGTGGGCCCATTCATGGGCTCCATGTTCCTGCTCATTATAGATGCGTACTCCAAATGGCCGGTCATACACAAATGAAGTCCATGTCCTCATCAGCAATGCTTGAGAGATGGCAACAGACCTTCACCAACCATGGGCTTCCCAAGTTGCTAGTATCCAATAATGGGATTGCTTTCACTAGTGAAGCGTTCTAGCACTTCATGAGAACCAACAGCATTCATCATATTCAAACTATAGCCTACCACCCTGCTTCAAATGGACTGGCTGAGAAACAGTTATCAGCATCTCTCCAAATTAAACTGCCCCATTTCCTAAACACCTACAGAACAACACCCCATGTCACCACAGGTTTTACACCTGTGCAGATGTAGAAATCATAGAAATCATAGAAACCCTACAGTGCAGAAGGAGGCCATTCGGCCCATCGAGTCTGCACCGACCACAATCCCACCCAGGCCCTACCCCCACATATTTACCCGCTAATCCCTCTAACCTACGCATTTTAGGATTCTAAGGGGCAATTTTTAACCTGGTCAATCAACCTAACCCGCACATCTTTGGACTGTGGGAGGAAACCGGAGCACCCGGAGGAAACCCACGCAGACACGAGGAGAACGCGCAAACTCCACACAGACAGTGACCCGAGCCGGGAATCGAACCCAGGACCCTGGAGCTGTGAAGCAGCAGTGCTAGAACAAGGTTGGATCTCACATTTCTGAATTTGGCAGGGAGGGTGGAGGCAAAAACGGAACGCACAGAAGAAGCATCACGACTCGACAAAAACAGAGAGGCAATTGAGGTGCACGATAATGTAAAGAATTATGGCGCTTGCCAGAATTGGATCCTTGGAATGGTCGTAGCCAGAACAGGCCCAGTGTCATTTGAAATGGCTGTCCAAGGGACATGGGTAAAGAAACACGTGAAACATTTCAGAAGGAGAGAACGGAATGGAATTCCCAGTGGGAATTGGGAAAGTTATCTGCGCTCACGTCCCTTCTCAAGTCGAGACTTCACCCATTTATGGTATACCGAAGTTCACTCCACTGCCAGAGCACCTGCTATAGAATTACGACGCTCCCAAAGGATCCCTGGACCAACTTACTTTATAAGGGACTGTGTTTGAGATCCATTTGTTGTATAACGTTGCAAATAATTCAATTGTTATTGAAATGTATAAAAGGGAACTTCAAGGGGGAGGGATGTGGTAGCATGCCCCTTCAAGGGGCAAGCTCTCGGTGAATCACGTGACACTTTCGGTCATGGTGGCACAGTGGTTAGCACTTCTGCCTCACAGCACCAGGGACCTGGGTTCAATTCCCGGCTTGGGTCACTGTGTGTGTGGAGTTTGCAAGTTCTCCCCTATTCTGCGTGGGTTTCCTCCGGGTGCTCCGGTTTCCTCCCTGATGCGCGATTAATTCACTCGAGATGCTCGATCGTACTCGGGAAATAAAGGCTTTTATTAGCAACAAGAGAGCATACTGCTTAACAATACAATCCTAGACTAAAGGGTCACTAGGAAGTGCAGTGACCTTTATACCCCTATAGGAAGGCGGAGCCAACCGGAGTGTACCACAGAACAATACCAACAGGTAGAACACCCCAACCCTAACCCCAACAGCAAGAAGAGTAACATATGTACAAGTACCCATAGTGATAACCATCTATGGTTCAGTACCCATAGTGGTAACCATCTATGGTTCACCACACTCCCACAGACTGAAAGACGTGCTGGTTATGTACAACAGGCACCGGAGTGTGGCGACTAGGAGAATTTCACAGTAACTTCATTGCAGTGTTAATGTAAGCCTTACTTGTGACCAATAAATAAACTTTAACTTTCAATTGGGCTGGAGTACACAAATCCTGGGACAGAACGTGGGTTTCCTTGCCAGTTAGAAGCCTGGAGTCGTGGAGTACAGGGATCCTCATATCACTCTCTGTATATAGTTAGTTAGTTAGCCTCCATAGCGGGCAATATTCCCATTCCTGATTCTACCATGGACCTTAGTCCCAGATGGGAGAATTCTATTCTTTCATAAATAAACGCCAGCATTTGGTTTGCTTTTTCACGGCCTTATCTACCTGCATCAGTCTATTTAACATATACCCCCTCATTCAGTTTCCTTGCTCCCACACAAATGGTTTTAGATGAATCAGCATCTGCCACCGACTCACTGAATTACTCACAAGATTTAAATGTCTCTGAATGTGGCCCTCATTAAATATTGTGTCTCTTATTTGGACGACATTGGGAAATATTGCTCATAAAGTTTGCATCCAAATCATTGACCTGTTCCAGGCAGTATGAAAATAGCAAGGGTGCCATAACAGGACCCCTCGGATATCTGTCAAAGAACAAAGAACAAAGAAAATTACAGCACAGGAACAGCCCCTTCAGCCCTCCAAGCCTGCACAGACCATGCTGCCCGACTGAACTAAAACCTCCTACCCTTCCGGGGACCATATCCCTCTATTCCCCATCCCATTCATGTACTTGTCAAGACGCCCCTTAAAAGTCACTATTGTGACTCACTTCCACTACCTCCCCCGGCAATGAGTTCCAGGCACCCACTACTCTCTGTGTAAAAAATCTGCCTCGTACATCTCCTTTAAACCTTACCCCTTGCACCTTAAACCTGTGCCCCCTAGTAATTGACTCTTCCACCCTGGGAAAAAGCTTCTGACTATCCACTCTGTCCATGCCTCTCGTAATCTTGTTGACTTCTATCAGGTCTCCCCTCAACCTCCGTCACTCCAGTGAGAACAAACCAAGTTTCTCCAACCTCTCCTCATAGCTAATGCCCTCCATACCAGACAACATCCTGGTAAAGCTTTTCTGTACCCTCTCCAAAGCCTCCACACCCTTCTGGTAGTGTGGCGACCAGAATTGAACGGTATATTCCAAGTGCGGTCTAACTGAGGTTCTTTGCCATGACTTGCCAATTTTTTAACTCAATGCCCCAGCCGATGAAGGCAATTGTCATTGTAATCTCTTTCCACTTTGAAAGGTAACAATCTATAACCGCTGTCTACTTCCTGTGGTTTTGCAACAGAGAAAACCAACATCTTATTTTTTTCCATGCCTGTTTAAAGTGGTTCTTGGAAATGTTCCGGACTGTTATTGTTCCTCAACGACAGGTTCTGTGCTGTCAGCCCAGATACACACTTTCCATCAACAAACTAAATTGGCTCTGACTGGCTGATCCCTGCAAGCCAGCAGAAGCAGACAGAACCATTTCTTGAATGAATGTTTTCAACTGAACTGGTTTCACCACCTCAATGGGTTATTTCCTCCAGGAATTCTGAACAATCTGGTTAAGCGCTTCAGACAAAACAAAATGTTGATGATTGCGCAGTTGATCAGTGGAGGCTTTTACCTATTTGAGTACAGCATCACATCACCATTTCCCGGTTGACTGTGAGTGGACAATGGATGCCTGAGGCAGCAGCCCACCAGCTCCAGGCTTGAATAAGACAGGAAAGCCCCCAGTGCAACAGAGGCTCCATGTTATCTGCCAGCATCGCTGTTGTGAAGGATGCGATGAGAATGAGTAATGGGCTGTGGTAGAAACTAGCTGCTGGTTGGTGGTGGAGGGGCGGGGGGGGGGGGGGGGGTGGGGGGGAGGGAGCGCGGGTGAGGTGGCAAAAGAAGCCCCAACTGTTGGTGGAGGGGAGAGGAACTGACTGCTGGTGTGTGAGAGAGTGTGTGTGTGTGTAGGAGAGAGAGTATGTGTCAGGGTGAGAATATGTCAGAGAGTGTGTGAGAGTGTGTATGAGAGAGTATGTGTGTGTGTGTGAGTGTTCGTATGAAAGAGAGTGTGTGAGAGAGTGAGTGTGTATGAGAGAGTGTGTGCGTGAGAGTGTGTGTGAGAGAGAATGTGTGTATGAGAGAGTGTGTATGAGAGAGGGTGTGTGTGTGAGAGACTGTGTGTGTATGAGAGAGTGTGTGTCAAAGAGAGTGTGTGAGAGAGAGTGCTTATGAGAGAGTGTGTGTGTGTGTGTGAGAGAGAGCGTGTGAGAGAATGTGCGAGATAGAAGTGTGGGAAAGAGAGTGTATGTGAAAGAGAGAGAGAGTGTGTGAGGGAATGTCTTTGAGAGAGAGTGTGTGTGAGAGCGATTGAGAGAGAGAGCGTGTGAGAGAGAGTGTGTGAGAGAGAGAGAGCGTGCGTGAGAGAGAGAGTGTGTGAGAGAATGTGCGAGATAGAAGTGTGGGAAAGAGAGTGTATGTGAAAGAGAGAGAGAGTGTGTGAGGGAATGTCTTTGAGAGAGAGTGTGTGTGTGTGTGTGAGAGCGATTGAGAGAGAGAGCATGTGAGAGAGAGTGTGTGAGAGAGAGAGAGCGTGTGTGAGAGAGAGAGTGTGCGTGTGTGTGTGTGAGAAAGAGGAGGCAATTTTCAGCCAGTGATCACCTTCAGAGAGAATAGCGACGTGGGCGGAAAATTCGGAGAGACTCGGCAAAAGTGATTCACTCTGGAGAGATTGCGTTTCCCGAATTTCCCTGACCCTTGCCGGCAATGTCACTAGGTTCACGCCCACATGAGGCAGAAACCTAATTTAAATTAACTTTAATACATTTAAATATGATTAACGCCGCCCCTCCCCCCCCAACCCCCAACCGCCTCATGATCCCCCCTCCTAAATATTCATGCCATCACATTGGCGAGGTTTACAACAGTTTTTGGCAAAACACGAAACAGTCAAGGGGATCCCTCTGGGGCACAATGGTAAGTATAGCCTGGGGGAGAGGCATTTGCTCAAGCACTGCCCTGGCACAGCCCCCGGCACAGATCCCTGGCACCATAGAATCCCAGTAAGAAGTCTAACAACTCCAGGTTAAAGTCCAACCCACATGAGGCAGAACCTGGTGTTGTTAGACTTCTTATTGTGTTTACCCCAGTCCAACGCCGGCATCTCCACATCATGACTACCATAGAATCCCTATAGTACAGAAGGAGCCCATTCAGCTCATTAAGTATGCACTGATTCTCTAAAAGAGCATCTTACCCAGGCTCAGGGGCTGTACCAGGGGCGGGCCCTAGATGGGAGGGCTTTCATTTATGCGTGGTGGGGGTGATAGCAGGCACTGAGGGGGGGAATGGTGGCAATACATGCGCAGTGTTGGTGGCTGAGCCCCCATGGATTGGGGGTGGGAGAGTGCCCCATCACTTTATGATGGGGCGCAGAAAGCGTATTATTAGTTCTGATTGGGGGGGGGGTTATAAAGATGGTGCTCTGATCTCTGTTGAGTCGGTCTTGCTGTCTCCATTAGGCCCTGCCCTGCCAGAATGACAGTGTAAACCCCACCCACTCACTTTTTTGAGCCAGAACGGTTCACAATCTGGAGAGAAAACTAGAGAGCTTCATGCCCGCTGCAGAGAACGGAGATTTGGCTGAGCATCAAATTCTCTGTTCCTATCTGATGGCCGGGTGCGAACAGCCAACGAATTTAGGCCAATTTGGTAAGATTCCACCCAGACTGTGAGTGAAAAAGAGAGGGAGAAAGAGAGAGTGCTATGTGAGAGCGTGACAGAGATGTGTGTAAGAGTGCATTGTGTGTGAGAGAAAGAGAGTGAAACAGTGTGAGGAGGAGAGAGAGGGAGAGAATGTAGAGAGACTGTGTGTGGGGGAGTGGGGGGTGGGAGAGGGAGGATGTGTGTGTGAGAGAGAGAGAGATCTTATTGAAACTTGCAGGAAACTGTGAGGCCTGGATAGCGTGGATGTGGAGAGGATGTTTCCACTAGTAGTAAAAAGGGCACAACCTTGGGCTAAAGGGACGATCCTTTAAAACAGAGATGAGGAGGAATTTATCCAGCCAGAGAGTGGTGAATCTGTGGAACTCTTTGCCGCAGAAGGCTGTGGAGGCCAGGTCATTGAGTGTTTTTAAGACGGAGATAGATAAGTTCTTGATTAATAAGGGGATCAGGGGTTATGGGGAAAAGGCAGGAGAATGGGGATGAGAAAAACATCAGCCATGATTGAATGGCGGAGAAGACTCGAAGGGCCGAGTGGCCTAATTCTGTTCCTATGTCTCATGATCTTATGAAGAGAGAGAAGATGGCCAGGATTTATCGAGGATTGAACATGAGTTCAAAAACAGTTTTCCAAGGGCAGGATTTCACGGCTCAGTTGTCCGCAAACCCACCAATGAAGTTATGATCCCCATTTACGTCAATTTGAATTTCACTATCAGGTCTTGCCACCTGCTAGACCACCTGGTATGGTGGC